>NC_067481.1:57045146-57390685 GCF_947179515.1 Apodemus sylvaticus | reverse complement strand
GCTGGAGAAGGCTGACATCCAGATGGCGCTGGAGGAAGCAGAGGTGGGTTGGGAGGCAGAAGCTAGAACAGAGGCAGCGGCATGTGCCTGAGACGGTCACACTTCACACTCCTGGAATCATGACCCTAATGCTTGCTCCTTCCCTGTAACCGTGTGGCTGAGCGAGATAATGTCTGTGAGTTACTGTAAGTTTATTGGAGAAAATCATTATGTTAAAATAGGTTTGCACCTGAAAATCCACAAATAATTAGCTGAAGTTAGAATAGCTGTAAGGTGCTTCTTTCCCTTAATAAATAGAAGATTGTACATGCCTTTTGTGTTTGAGTGCACAACTGGAAATGAATAACTGTAAAATGTTTCACTTCTGCACTAAAGGTACGTTAGCTTAATTAAAGGTAGTTTTGACTATTATGGAGTTTGATTTAGGACTATCTCCTCAGAGCTTTGCTGACCCGAGGTCGAGCGGTCTGCTCTAGAGCAGCTTGGAAACAGTTTGGTTTTTTTTTGTTCTGTCTTTTAAAGGCAGCTCTTGAGCACGAAGAAGCCAAGATCCTCCGGATCCAGCTTGAACTGACCCAGGTGAAATCAGAGATTGATAGAAAGATTGCAGAGAAGGACGAAGAGATCGAGCAGCTGAAGAGGAACTATCAGAGAACGGTGGAGACCATGCAAGGCGCCCTGGACGCTGAGGTGCGCAGCCGCAATGAGGCCATCCGGCTGAAAAAGAAGATGGAGGGTGACCTCAATGAGATCGAGATCCAGCTGAGCCATGCCAACCGCCAGGCCGCGGAGACCGTCAAGCACCTCCGGAGTGTCCAGGGACAGCTAAAGGTGGAGGGAGCTTCCTGGGATCGGGGGCACTTTTCCAGTGTCCAGATATGAAAAGACGAGGCAAACTTTGTGGTTCCTGGCTCTCTGGTTCACTCTGTCTTCTGCCTAGGACACCCAGCTGCACCTGGATGACGCTCTCCGGGGCCAGGAGGACCTGAAGGAGCAGCTGGCGATTGTGGAGCGCAGGGCTAACTTGCTGCAGGCGGAGGTGGAGGAGCTGCGGGCCACGCTGGAGCAGACAGAAAGGGCCCGGAAGCTGGCGGAGCAAGAGCTGCTGGATTCCAATGAGAGGGTCCAGCTGCTGCACACCCAGGTGAGGGCAGGAGGATTGGGGTTTGAGGGTCCACCCCAGACGCACCGTATGACAGACACTCCCTTCTCCTCCCCAGAACACCAGCCTCATCCACACCAAGAAGAAGTTGGAGACTGACCTCACACAGCTCCAGAGTGAGGTGGAGGATGCCAGCAGGGACGCAAGGAACGCAGAGGAGAAGGCCAAAAAGGCCATCACTGACGTGAGGCTCCTGCTTCCTCCCCACTGTGGCCACTCATAGCGTATCTCATTAATGCCCTTCTTTCTCCTAACCCCACACATGGCCGGTGGACGTCTACCCTCTCAGGACACACGTGGGGTCCAAGCTGACCCCAGATCATTCCCATCTCCCCTCAAACTCGCCTGTTCCCTCTTGTGCTGTTAAAAGCCACAGATGGGAGAAAGGCAGGATAGAAGTATACTTTTTTCTGCCCCTAGAGAGGTGTTTATTCCACTTGCGTCTAGAAATGAGACCCTCGGAGGGTGTTAGTCCATCATGTCACTACTCTCCTCTCTAACGTCCCTGGGTCTCTAGGCTTTCTGGTTCCGTAGCTATAATGGCGCCACCTACTGCCTTCTATGGGAATGTCACCCCAGTGCTATTTACTTTCCTGTAGGCATTACTTCTTGAGTCCCTCCCTGATGGGATTCTACTGTCTTAGGTTAATCTCCTCTAAGCCTTAGGTGCTTTTGAAACTGTGTGTTGGTGATGATTAAAAAACCAAAACCAAACATACCATAACAAAACCAAACCTGAGCTTTGGACAGGTCCCAAGGAGACCAGTTTCAGGATACAGCTTCTCACTCAGTCCTTGTAGAGTTTATTTTATAAAATGTATATCCCAGGGGTAGCTCTTGTCCTCTTTCAGCGTGCAAAGTGTGCTCATTCACGTTCTTACCCGCTGTCCTCTGTGTAAAGCATGTCTCTGCTCACCATGGAATGCTGGCTTCCAGAGCCGCAAGATCTTTGAGCCTTGCCCACACACTTTGCCTTTCAGGCCGCCATGATGGCGGAGGAGCTGAAGAAGGAGCAGGACACCAGCGCCCACCTGGAGCGGATGAAGAAGAACATGGAGCAGACGGTGAAGGACCTGCAGCACCGTCTGGATGAGGCTGAGCAGCTGGCGCTGAAGGGCGGCAAGAAGCAGATCCAGAAACTGGAGACGCGGGTACTTGCCGGGAGGGAGCCCTCTGCCTGGCCAAGCCCAGCTTCCCAGCCTACCCCCTCCCAGCCCCACCCCACCCCACCCCACCCCACCCGCCCCCCGCCATTCAGGGTTCAGCGCTAGAATAACATCCAAAGCATCTCTCCAGATCAGAGAGCTGGAGTTTGAGCTGGAAGGGGAGCAGAAGAGGAACACAGAGTCTGTGAAGGGTCTGAGGAAGTATGAGCGGCGCGTCAAGGAGCTCACCTATCAGGTAGGTGGAAAGCTTGGAATTGGACGGAAGACTTGTGCACCCCCAGACTGGCTAGGCCCTGCTCCAACACTGCCCACCCCCTGCTCCTTTAATGACATCCCCACGTTCATTTGCAGAGTGAGGAGGACAGGAAGAATGTGCTGAGACTGCAGGATCTGGTGGATAAACTTCAAGTGAAAGTCAAGTCCTACAAGAGGCAGGCTGAGGAGGCTGTAAGTCAGACGCATGTGTGGCCTGGCCCATTTCCCACGGGGAGACCCCAGAGAGGATCTTGCAGATTTCACCCACTGGACTCTTTGCCTTTAGGATGAACAAGCCAATGTTCATCTCACCAAGTTCCGGAAAGCACAGCATGAGCTAGAGGAGGCCGAGGAACGTGCTGATATCGCAGAATCGCAAGTCAATAAGCTGCGGGCTAAGACCCGGGACTTCACCTCTAGCCGGGTAAGCTGACCTGGGGAATGCCCAAAGAGATGCAGACACTTCAGAGCTGCAAGTTGCAGTAGGGGATCCTCTACTTCCCAGTCAAAGATTCTCAAGCTCAGAGAAAGAACGCTCTTTATAGTCATTTACCTGGGTGGAGCTCCACTAGAAACACATTTATAATGGAAAAAAAAGCGCTGTGGTTCTTCCGCGCCCCCTGCTGGTATGAGAGAAGCTGTTTAGGAGCGCCCTCTAGAGGTGGCTGAAGGAGTCTGCGATTACTGTACCCACAGGCCCATTGTGGCTCCTAGAGAGGAACTCTCCCTGAGGACCAATTTCTCAGGCTATGGAGCGACTTCAGACTTCATGTGGGCCATTATGCATTCTCCCAAAGGACCCCCAAATTCCTTGCATATATAAACAAGTCCTTGATGCTTGCGGGAAGAGGGGTTCAGGGAGTGTCTCTGTTGCCTGACTTGACTGAGAGCATCCGCATTCTCTCTAGATGGTGGTCCACGAAAGTGAAGAGTGAGCAAACCCTCCTGGTGCAGGGCAGAAGATATGCAGAATGTATGTTTTCATCGCTCCTGACAATCATACTTAACTCCCATGTAACCTTTCCCACATGCAATAAAGTTTGCCTTGTTTCAAGTTGGGTTGTTTTGTCTTGTGCTTCCTCTTATTCCTAAAAGTGGAATGGTGATTTTTATGCTGAATACTGAAATATTAGTAAGCGGATGTCTTGGTAGATTTAAATCGGTGTGTATGTGGTGTGTGTGTGTGTGTGTGGTGTGGTGTGTGTATGTGGTGTGTGTGTATGTGGGGTGGTGTGTGTGTGTGCACACGTGCACACAGAGGGGGTGGCTAAGCATTGCTTCAGTGGGGTAAGGAGGGAGAGTTTATGAAAGTCATCTATTGATATCATATAAGAGAGACACAAAGTTTGGCTTCAGGAACACCTTATTTCAAACTGGGGAGGATTCTTCTTCTGCACATTTCACTGGGGAAATGTATCTCAAAGCTACTAAATAATGGTTGGGCTCCATCAAGATATGAATGAATGCCATAGTGTCTGGTCCTGCCAAGAGCTCAGGGACCAGTGGCAGAGCTCTCGTCTCAGATACACAAGGCTCTGGGTTCAACTCTCAGCACTGCAAACAAACAAACAAACAAACAAACAAGGGATTTTAAAATGTAAGGAAAGAAAAAGAACCCAGTCTGTATCCCTTGCTAAGCCTTGCTATCCTGGGTGCAATCCACCTTATTTTGGAGCCAAATAAACAGACCCCTCACACATCCCCAAGCTGAAGAGGACAAATGTGGAGAAAGGCAGACTAACCGCCATGTTGACTAGCCAGCAGGACAGAATCCGCCATCCAAGATCAGTAGATTGCCAAGAGCACACTCGTCAGAGGGGACTGCCATGTCCCTTTCCCTCCTGAGGTCTGGAAGATTCTGGATGACCCAGGTTGACTCAGGTGGGAGTAAAGTCCAAGGGGCTTTTGACAGTGCTGGGAACCGAGTTGGCATCTCTAGGGGTTGAGGCTATGGAAGGAAGGGGGGCAAACGTTCTGGCCAGGTTTGCCGTTTTGGTGACTCCCCAGTCACTTTCAACCTAAGAACATGTTGCTTTGATTTGCCTTTAAGGCTTCAGGGCAACGCCATGGCTGACGCTGATGCTGAGCAGAAATCACGGCACTGGGAAGAGGTTTGATCCAAGTTGAGGCGGGGCTGGAAGAGCGATGGTCACCCCGCTCCTCTCGGAGGTTAGGAGGGCTGCTATGCACCGACTTCTGTGGGACGTGGCGGTGGGGAAGGCAAAGCAAGCCTCGTTCCCAGGAATTCCAGGCAGTGAGAGAAGAAACAAGAGACCTGGGCTGTCGCGGTTTTCATACAAAGTAGGAGCCCTTAATGAACTGCTATCAGAAGTAGGAAAAGATAAGCTTGCCAGGCATTCTCTGCCCCCAGATAAGGGCATACACTCTGCTGCTGGCATAGGATTCTTGATCAACACCCTACACTGGGCCTGACCAGGCCTCCAGATGGGACTGCTACTCAATCAGGGATATAAGATGCAACCAATACATCCATAATATGAGGAGCTCAGCTGAACAAATTATAGAGTTAAAAATATATTGTATGAGGTCTGGAGAGATGGCTCAGTGGTTAAGAGCACTGACTGCTCTTCCAGAGGTCCTGAGTTCAAATCCCAGCAACCACATGGTGGCTCACAACTCTCTGTAATAAGATCTGATGCCCTCTTCTGGTGTGTTTAAAGACAGCTACAGTGTACTTATATATAATAAATACATAAATCTTAAAAAATACATTGTATATAAAAATACAGAATAGTAAAAAGACATATATTATGCAAGATATAACATACTTTATAAGCCAATTGCATTGTATGGATTAAAAAACATGCTCTATTTAAAAATGTGTGTGTGTGTGTGTGTGTACATGCTCAGAGCATGTATGTGAAGGTCAGAAGCCAGCTTGTGGGAATCAGTTTCCTTCCGCTATGTGTGCCTTGGGGACTGAACTCAGGTCATCAGGCTTGGCAGCAAGTGCCTTCACCCACTGAGCCGTCTTGACGATCCAAGGAGTCTGTATGACAATTTGTTAAAATATAGAGACATACCACTGAATAGTCACTTCATCCGTAGGCAAGAGTCTGACGCTGTGATTCTGTTTTGGAACCAGTCCTTATAGTTTACAAGCCTATGCTGCATTTACAGAAGAGACAGGAAAGAGAGCAAGCTACGCTTGAAGTCGGTGTGCTGACAGAGCTTACGAATTCACCAAAGAAGCTCCTGATGTGCATGATGCAGAATGCACACACACACACACACACACACACACACACACACGTGCACACATACATACACACTCACACACTCACACACATACACACTTACACTCACACACACATTCATACACACACTCACATACACAAATACACATACACACACACTCTCACATACACATACATGCACACAACTCCTGAAAGTCTCTGAGGCTGTGGGCTGTATCTCGTCCACTTACCAGTGAGATACGGCATCACACACAAAAACAGTTCTGGAGGCTACCCTAGTGCTAGGCAGCGATTTTGTGAGGGATATAGGTAGAAAAAAAAAATCATTTTTCTAAGAGTTACGAGTACCATGAATTTTACAAGTTTATTTATTCCATAAAGCAAGGGATACCCTCCGTTATAGAAGACATCAGCCCTGTTAGCGAACAGAGAAAAATGAGATCTGACATCTCCTTCCAAGCGAGGCTCAGCCATGCCGCATGAGGCTCAGCCATGCCTGGCAAGGGCGGGCAGGATGAACTCAGAGCTATGCCTGGACTCTTACAGTGTACACTCTCACATCATCGTGTAAAGATTCAATGGTGACGAGGCAGGCCTTTTACACTTGCTCACTGCAGACAAAGGAGAGACACCGAGTAACTTGCCCAAGGTCAAAATGGCAGAGCTGGGGTCATTTTTAGATTCGCAGACTACATTTACCTTGCAAAGTCTGTCTACAGGAGCAGCAGCCAGATCTTCAGGGGAATCGCCCTAAGGAGGAGGGGTTGATGGGACCAGAAATGTGCTTTTTCTCTTCTGATTACTGTTTCTGTCTCTCCTTGAGGCACTGCATCATAAGCCTTCTGTGGTCCACCCGCATGCAGCACTGCAGCCTTGGGACTTTGCCTCACACTGATCATTCATTGGCACATGATGACCTTTAGCCCATCTGTGACATTTGCTGATGCTTCTGCACGTAAACCCCAGATCAAGACGAGGAGGAGGCTGACCGTATTTTCTTTGCTACCTTTTCTTTCCAGTTCTAAAAAAAAAAAAAAAAAAAAAAAAAAAAAAAAAAAAAAAAACAATTCTCTCTTTCAATATTATTTTTTTCTGCTATCTGGGTAAAGAATTGATTTATTTTTCTCCCTGTAATCCTCATATGATCCAGAATCTTCTGACTTACTGAGTTCTTTATTGCGTCTCAAGTCTCAGGGCTGTAGATTTCTTCTATTTTTATTACCTTTTGTATTCTTTTAATTATAAAAGAAATATATGTTCAAGAATAGGATTTTTAAAAGACCTGTCAAGTATAAAGGAACTGTCAGCTGAGTTCTTTATTTGGAGGGGCCGCAAGCTTGATTTATGATTGGCAGATGGCCCCCATCTGAAGGAACCAGGGGACCGGTTTCTAATAGGAGTAACATGTCCTTATGTGGAGAGTTGCGGCAGCTTGCAGCCACTGGCAGCTGCTGAGGGTAGCTTTTCATTTCTTCACGCCTGGGTCACTTCAACAGCTGAGTTTTAATAAAGCAAATGTACCTCAGACTATGAGGGGGAGCAGGCCTCCCAGAACACTAAGGCCGATTTGCACCCCTCCCACTAATCTCACTGCTAAAAACAGCTGAGGCTGAGAGGCCCTCAGAGTGCTTGCTGGATCTGAGCAGTGATCCAGTTACCCCGAGTTATGCTGAGACATTCCAGAGGCTCTTGTGTCCTCGGCTGCAGGCCACCAGGAGTCAGAAGCCCAAGATGGTACTATTTTTACTCAAGATGGTCATGTTATTTATCTATGACACACAGGAGCAAGAAGCCCCTTCTTTAGGGCATGTTCTAACAACTGAAACATAGCCCTCTGTGGGGGATAAGAAGAAATGAAAAAACAAAACAGAAAACTCTTAGTGCAGTGGAGAATTGAGGAAGGAGGCAGTTTTCCAATACCAAACAGAAAGCTTTAGCCACAAGCAGGGTGCTTTGTACGAAGCAGGCATGTCATACCCGTGCCGAATCCAGTTCTTAGTAGGAAAGGTCAAAAAAGAAAACGGGGAGCATATGTTGCCCTTGGGAAAAACCTAGTCTCTCTACTCCCACTTCTTGCCTCCTTATTCCGAACTCCCAAATCAGTAAGGAAGAGACAGTACAATTCAGAAGTGATTCCTTATAAATTTTCAGACAGTCATGGACTCCATTTTGTTGGCTTCTCAAGCAACAGGCACCTGAAAGCCAGGCTCAAGTATGACAGAGGACGCCTAGGGGCTGAGGTGCTACCTGTGAGAACCCGAGACCCAGCCAGAGTCTCCATCCCACACATTGGTTGTCTAAGAGGCACTTCCGGCCCGTGTTTTCATACAGCAGTCATTTACGAAGTGCCTACTTTTACCCAGAACTGGGAAATAGGGGCAGAAATCTCTTGGAAAGTGAGATAGAAGAGAGGGAGAGGAGAAATCATTGTCATAAATCCTTGGATTGGGAAGGGCAGGAGAGTGGGAAGAGAGGCATCCATTTCCAAATGTGGTTCAGCCTCTGCCCTGGGTGACATGTGTCATGTAGAGCAGCTGCACCTATTTTGGGCCTGAGGTCTCTGTCTCTGTCCCTGGGCAACAGGTGTGACGACCTAAGATTTCCTGGCACATTCCCAGGGTACAGTCCAGCCTTTTAAACGACTTGTTTTAAGCTAGAAACATAGGAGTCTTCCTTTTCTGTTTTCTCCAGCCGGTCTCAGGGATCTAGGCCTCAGTACCATAGGTGGTGCTTGTGGTTTCTGGGTCTTGCTCGCTCGCTCGCTTGCTCGCTCTTATTCATGCACATGCACGTACCCACGTTAATGCGCATGCACGCACCTACGCACGCACTCACTCATGTACGCACCCACGCAGGCACGCAGGTGCGCAGGTACACAGGCACGCATGCACGCAGGCATGCGCACACTCTACTTTTCCTGAGCTAATGAGGAGTGAAGTATGCATCAGTCACAGTCCATGCCCAGGAGGCCACGGAAGGGAGTCAAGTAAGTGCGCAGATAGGGAGCAGAGATGAACGCACCCGATTTGTTGTACAGCTCCAGGCTTAGCATCCCTATCCTAACAGGACCTTCCCTGGGCTATGTCGTCCATAAGTTCCCACTGACAAGATCTGACACTATCATTGGTCAGCAGGAGCAAAAGCACACAGTCCTTTGTGTCTAAAACACTGCAGAATAAAGAACTAATCTTTTAGGGAAAAATCAGCACTTTGTGACTTCATCCTTATGATCCGGGGCAGCTTTTGCTAGGATGCTTTCCAGTTACCTATGTCCTTTGCACTTATCTTAGGAGGGATCAGACAGCAATGCCAGCCCAGCTACCTGGACAGTGGAACAGGCACCAGCCGCAAGAGTCCTTGACTTTGGTAGACAGTCTTCTAGCCCGTCATCAGAACAGTTCCCTAAGTTGAGATTCCAACCCCTGACCCCTCAGTGCTTGGTGCTGAGCACAGCGTTACCGTCCTTGCTTCCTCTTTTGGTTCTGTCTTGTCTCATAATACCGTAGTAATCTATAGATAAGAAACACACACAGGCTTTTTGTAACTCTTGACATCTTGTATTGTAAGAAAATATTAATAGTGGTTCTGTGGCTTAAGCAATCCTGAGCTAGCTCCAGAGATTAAAAAGACAGTTCAAATATTAATCACTACTCTACAGGAAAAGAGCAATTTTGACCAGTTTTTCTGTATTTCATGACTTCACTGAATTCCCACTTTGGATTTTAAAGGCTGGTGAGAAGAGGAACCCATGATCTTTTGTAATATGAAAATAGGAAAGAAAGGGGCCAGGGATTAAAGATTCAAGTGAGGATAGGGTTGAGGGGGAGGAAGAGAAGGGGTAGGTGGTGTGGGTTAATAAAATACTAAAGGTGTTATATGGAAATACACTACTTTGTAGCTAAATTGCAAAAAACAAAAATTTTAAAGGAGTTTGAACACAAGTACTCTTCATGGGTAAACTGCTTCCCCAGGCATGGGTTATTAAATTAAAATATGTCAGGCTTTGGGATACTTCTTTAGGAGTTACTGGTCAAGGAGGCTGTAGAGACTCCTTCCCCAAACAACACAAACTCTTGGTTTCCCACTATAACTATGGTAAGATCCTATTGCTGAAGACACAATACACTCTGGTTGTGAGAACTCAGGCTGGACCTGACCTGAAGATTTCCTCCCTGATAGATAGCGTCCACAGTGCCGGAGGTGCTGTGATGACAGCTGGAGGAGAGAAGCCATTAGTAGTATTGCCCAGATGTGAACCCCGACTACTGCAACACTTCCCTGATGGGCAAAGGTGTGTACCCACAGGTGTAAGTAGCATAAAGGTTATGAGGCTAACCAACCCATTTTTGAGGAGATTTGAGGAAAGCCCATGTCTTAGAAGGTTCTAGGCCCTGGGGGAAATCCACTACTGTTGCTCCGTAGATTGGATGTACTGTCAAGCTGATATATATATATATATCAGCATGGTATGATATATATGATATATATATATCAGCATGGTATGCTGATATATATATATATATATCTATATATATCTATATCTATATATATATATATATATATATATATCAGCATGGTATGATATATATGATATATATATATATATCAACATGGGCCAGAGAACTTTGCCTATATTGGGTAGCAGTTAATGCAAAGACTCCTAAATGAACAAAGCTCAGAGAATAAGTAACCTTTTTGAGCTCTAAGTAGGGGTTTCAATATTAACCCCAGTTCCCTTAGTCTCAAGGAACATCAGACCTCTCCCCAAGGGTGGGGGAGTGGGAAGACTTTAAGAGCCCAAGAACAGAGCAGAGTGCTGTGAACTTTTGGTTTCTGAACACGATATGGCTGTTGTCCCCATACTGACTGCAGCTATAGTTACTCAAGCCAACAGGACCGGCCAGTGTTCCACCAAGCAGCGCTAACCGGACACAATGAGTGACAAGCAGAAAAGGAAGAAAGACAAGGAAAGAACAGGGGGTGGGAAGGAGACAGGCTTCCCCAGCCGTCCGTTTCGATTGCTATTTCACACCTTCTTACTGAGGTGCTCAGGCTGGCTTGCTTACCAGGCCTTGACTTTTCCATCCCCCTACTTCAAGTTTGCTAAATATAATCAAGATATGTTGTAAACATGTGTAAAATGTCAAAGAATAAATAAAAAATGTTCAGAATAAAAAATCCCATGCTCTGAGATGTACACAGCCCTACTAGCTGTTTGGTTCAAGAGCACCCGGGGCCACACTCAGCAGAAAGTGAAAATGGCCGCCATTGAGTGTGCATTTAACAACCCAATCTGGAAAACACCGTGGCTCACTTACCCGGCACACAGTAGGACCAGTCACTTCCTCCATGGTCCTGGGGCTCACTGGGAACAGCTTGCTGCGGCTACCCCATGTGGAAAGGCATCAAAGGTCATGCTGCCAGCCCAGGAAAGAATCAAACTCTCAAAGTTCAAGTATGATTTCTACGGAATGCATCTTCTTTTCCCAGTAGAATAAACTGAACCATAGTCAACTGGGAACTACGTACGGTGTCCAAGATAATCACGTCACAGCTCAGTCTGTGCAGAGCAACAGAGGTCTCCTTAGAGGCCTGCTTGAAACCTGTAGCTCCCACAGTTCTGCCCAAACACTCATGGCCTCTGTTACAGTGGGACAGGCACCCCAGTCTCAGAATGACACTCACTGGGTCCCGTCTGTGACGGAAGAAAGTACACTCGTGTGATTCCCCAAAAACATGGTCACTTTTCATTTGCTGACATTCTAGCATTTCTGGGTTGCCTTTTCACACCAGCTCAGCCACCAGTGCCCATTCCGACATGTTTCTCGAAGCAGCCCCTGCCTTCCATCACGAAGGCCAAACCTGGGACCTCATGCAAGTCACGCAGATACTTTACAACTAAGTTATATCCCCAATCAGAGGGGCTTTTATATATGGATGGCGATGTGGTCACAGGTAAAGGTGGGAGGTGAACCAAGTGGATTCTGGGAATATGGTGGCTGTTGCTTTGGCAATAGGTGTGTGGGTTGCGCCTATGCGATGTCATGGGTTTCGAGGTCCTGATACCAACAACAAGGTCTCACTGAGTTACCCAAGCTGGCTTTGAACTCACTCTGTAGCTTACCAAGCCTTGACTTCTCCCCGCTTCCCCCTTAGCCACTTTAGAACCCAGGTCACTTTCAGTAGTGCAGAACTTTCCATCTTATGGATCCTTGTGTTTCCAGTGTCTACCCAGATACCCTGTGTTTTCAAAGGCTCTTAGGTCTTGATTTTTTCATATTTGTCCCAAGTAGGTGAAGTGAAGAGTGTGGAGATTAGAGACCCGGTCTCCATCATCTCTCGCTCACTTCACTGATGGGAAAGTAAGGGGCAAGAGTTTGCCTCAGGGTCACCCAACCTGTATGGCAGGGCTAAGTGTGTTACGAGACTTTTCTATCCTGGGGACACCCCATCTACCTACCCCCTTACTCCTGGCCCATCTGTCCATGCAGTCTCCCATCTGCTTCATCTCAACTACCACAGCGCACGTTCCTAAGCATTGCCTCCCATCCGGGAGACCTGCTCGACCTGCTCAGAAGCCAGAGGCTCCAGGACGTCATGTTGTGCTTCCAGTCATCTTTGAGTGCTCAGTACCAGATTCTCCCACTAGGTGGCACCACTGCTCTGCAGGAGCACAGTTCCAACAGATCTGTGATAACATTCCTCAGGTGCCAAGGGCTGTAGGTGGCTCTTGCAAGATGTGGGTGGACAGTGAAGGGCTCCCCTCCACCTCAGCCTGAATTCGTTAGAAAATGCCACAGCAATACTGTTGGATATTCAAGCTGAGATAAAAGGAAAAACTGGCAATAGGGATCCTGTCTCAAATTAAAATTCTGTTTGTCATGGAGTTTTAAGTATTAAGTATGATCTTTTTTTGGGGGGGGGAGGGATGCTCAAAGATGGAGGCTATACCCAAAGATGAGCCTTGGGCCATGACAGTGGGGTTGTGCCTGATGAGTTGCTATGGTAACAGATGCCCTTGCTGTTGTTCATGGCCCTTCCTCTTTGTGAAGGCACTGGGCTAGGGAGGATTTCAGGTCAGCCACCATTCCTGTGCACGGGGTGGGTCGTTGGGAAGCGTGGACCACTGGTAGCAGCTAATGTCTCTCAGGATATATGTCCACATGGGAAGATCTCACTTTCCCTGTAAAGCCACAGCTGTCCACACCCATCTGCCACCCGCTGTCACTTCCCTGCCTGACCAGGTTCTCCCCAGAGCCTTGAAATCCAGTGTCCCACCAGGATTCATGCTAAAGCTCTAGTTAGTAGAGGGACAGGTTTTCTTGCTTTCTGGAAGGATCCCTTGTCTCCCACATGCCTTCATTCTTTTCAGTAAGGAATGAAATGCATTTTAATCACTCCTTTAGGCTCCTTCCTCTCTCAGCCTGAGAAGAGCCTCTGTTATGGCCTCTCCTGTCTGAACTGTATTCTCCATCCCTCCATAAGATGCCCCTTCCATGGTCCTCCCTTCTTTCTGTAGATCCAGGCTCCACTGCAGAGGTGGAACAAGGAGAAGATGTCAAATAAGCTGCCCACCAAACCCACGGGAACCAAGGGGCCCTGTGTGCGAACGTTCGCTCCTAACCTTGATGGAGAAGCAGCTGGGGAGCTCTGTAAAACACTGATGTTTACGGTCAGGCACTGTGGAATAAATACATTCTTTCTTCCGGCTACCTGGGAGGCTGAGGTAGGAGGATTACTTGATTCCAGGATTTAGACACCAGCAGAAGCAACACAGCAAATACCTGTCTCAGCAAGCAAGCAAGCAAGCAAGCAAGCAAGCAAGCAAGCAAGCAATACTCAATAACAACAACCAATTGCCCAGGTCGCCCCCAAGATTATCGAAATTAGAGCCTCTGAGGAGAGCCTCCATACATCAGTATGCCCTTTATAAAGTCCCCAAACCTCCAGCTGAAAATGATTCCCATTTGGTGGGAACTAGGATACCAAAAAACCCCACAAAAAACAAACAAACAAACAACAACAAAAGCAGGCTTGGGTTCTATTTAGCGTAAGCTGCCACCTACAGGCCAAAGCGGGTACTGCTTTCAGCTGCAGGAAGAGAGGGCAGGGTGACACCGAAGCTTTGAGACTCTGGTATCTGCCTTTTGCCTTCTCCAACGCCCATCAGACAGCCGCATCATCCCTAGAAACTATGTCTTTTCAAGGTTAGAGAGTTTCCATGCCTGTGTCCCGCTCCCTCCATCCCAGAATCTCCTTCTCTGCATGCCATGTTAAGAGCACATCTAGAATTTAGTCCCAAACTTCAAAAACATACAGAAAATATGTGTTTGTTTAAACACTACTTTAAAACCACATTTCCCTGTCCATTCTGCAGGACTGGGTACTGAGTTACATCTTAACAGGTTGGTGTCACTGGGGGCTGAATGAGCGAGACGTCTTCTGTGCACCTCTATTTCTTCATTTGTAGCACGGATAATTATTGCACCCACCCTAGAGGATCAATGCTACAGCTCAGATAAAAGGCCCCTCACAATAATGTCTGATAGAAACGGCAGTTCCCAAGAGGCAGCTGAATTGTCTGACAGCGGCAGAGCCAGACAGAGGCATGAGATACTCTGACTTCTGCTCGTTTTACTCTCACCACAGCGTGACTTGGTTCATACAGGTGAATCAAACCGGTCCTGAGATCCACCTACTGAGGGTATGCGCTCAAACAAATCACCAAACAGGTTAAGTCAGACTCGCTAGCCCCATCCTTTAAAACCAAGTTGCATTTTTAGAGAGTGCCACCAGAGGGCAGTGGTGGGCCACAAATGAATAGCCACGTTCATGGACCAAGCACAGGTTGCTTTGCTTTTAACCCCCTGGGTTTTCTTAAGTCTGGACTATTATGTCCGCTAGTTTGCCCAGGTCTGAGTCTAAACTCGCTTCTGGCATTCACCTACAACTTGGGACCTCAGTGACATCTTCAAGGTGGGTTTGGCTTTTATGTCCATAATGGGTCTTCCATGCAACCGTGTTCTCTCCTCACTCACTCACCTGTAAACATGACAGATAGATCACAAAGTACATCCCCTCTGCTGAGTCTAGCTTGAGAACCCATCTCCAGGTCCTCACCAACAAACAGCTCACACTCACAATGGGGGGTATTGCCACTCAGGAGATTCTCACTGGTGCCTGTTGAGTACGGTTTGACCCACCACCCTTACCTTAGCTCAAGGCAAGTCCTACAAAAGGTTTCTCTCACAGAGACAGTGAACTACTGTGACTGCTCCAGATTCGTGATGACCCAAGTGTTGAGCAAGAGAGAGCACAACCCCAGGTCTCTCTAGAGGACATTCCCCAAATCTCAAATCCCCAGAGCTCAGTCCATGCTCCCTTAGTGACAGTGATGCTTCCTCCCTGACAAGCTGACTCAAACCTCAAAGCATCCTGTAAGAACTGTGCCAAGAACCCAGAATCGTGGCAATGCCCACAATTCAACTCTTCTGTCTTCAACCCACCCTAAGAGACAGATAAAGCAAAGATACTTACTTTCCAACTCAGTTAAAAAAGGGATATTAAACATCCCTTCAATCTAGCAAGCACTCATATGATCCTGGCAGCAATGTGCCCCACTGACCTCATGGCTGCCTGAACACCCTACCTACGGGTTCTCGTGGGAGCACGTTTTGATTATGTGTGCTCCTTATAGAGAATAGGAGAAAGGGTTCTTGCGGGAAGGATTATGCAATGTTAGAAGCAGGGAAGTCGATAGGATGCTCCACTTGAGTGCTGCGGACTATTTTAAGAAATGGGAGAGGAAGGATATGAGGACTCAAAGGATCTAATGTCGATTAAATCAGAGATCACAACATCCTTGTGGGGGATTTATTGCTAAGATGGAAGTGGGCTGAGTGAATGGACACAAGGTGCTCAAGACAGCGAGAGAAGAGGGTATGGCATCTTCTTGTCCAGTTTGATCGCCCTAGAAGAAAGAGAGAAACACAGAAGAAATCCATGGTGGAATCACACTGTGAGCCTCGGGCTTGATCTAGTTTATGCCCTACCAGAAAAGAAAACAAAATCCCAGCAAAGAAACCCAAAGGGAAACTGATGGTTAAAATGAGAGTTTAGGAGCACAGGGTCGTATTCAAGAAGTCACTTGGTGGCCTAGCCACAGATTCCTGACAAGGGAATCTGGAAGCTGAGAGACAGTGTCCTGTCTGAATACTCCTGGAGGTTGTCATGAGCAGGACTGCCTATCAAGACCAAAGAGCTGTGGCATCCAGGACAGGCACACACTACTATTTGTACTGTTTAGAAGCAGCTTTGTAGACCAGGCTGGCCTCAGACTCACATAGATCCATTTGCCTCTGCCTCTGCCTCTGCCTCTGCCTCTGCCTCTGCCTGTCTTCCTAGTGCTGGGATTAAGGGTGTGTGCCACCGTTGCCCAATGATACCTTCAGCTTCTTATAGGCCCTAAGAATAGATTCTGCACAGGTGTGAAAACCTGTGAAAACTGTTGCCCTACATCATCTGGTTTATTTCTCTTTACATGATGACCTGGGGTTTTCTCAGCCTCGGTGTGTGCGGTAGCTTCTCAATCACACCCCCAAAGGTGGAAGGATCCCATTAGCTGTGGCTACATTACCATGGGGAAGATGCATGCTCGCCTGATGTCTATGAAGTTGCTGTTCCTGCACATGGTGGCTAAGTCGTGATGGAATCATCTTGAAAATCACTAGTGGGTACCATTTTTGGGGAAAGAGACATACACATGGCCTCCATGAATTCTGAAGTGCAATGTCTTACTGGCGATGTGCGACTCAGCAATAGCAAGGGTGCAGCCTTAAGACATAGCACCAAAATAGGAACCGTGTAGTCCAGGCGCCAAGTCCCCTTGAAGACTCTCCTCACTCTGAAGTATTTTTAGTCGTGGTAATTGTAGGTGGTGAGCAGAACACTACGGACCTCAAAATAGGTGGCTCTCAAACACGCAAGGTCAGCAGGTGTCACCTCCGTAAGCAGACCTACAAGAAGGAAGGGATTAGCTGTGCACAGGACAGCTTTCCAGAAGAGGCCGTCTCGCAGAGTGATCTGGAGTGACCTTACCCAGGAGATTAACGTGCTTCTCCTCTTGTGCCATTAGCAAGCAGCAAAATATCTGACACTTGGGATACTGTGTGTTGTGGTAACAGGGAGAGTAAACGCAGGGGCATGGTGGTCGCTTGGGTGAATATCCATCTGGAAAGAGAAGTTGGGAAGTGAAGCGTATCACTGTGTCCCCGGAGGTCCACCCGACTGTTCTGTCTCCTGATGGATGACTTGGGCCCTTGGTGTGGAAATGGCCAACAGATCTTCAGAGCTTGATCAAAATGTCCACTAAGAATAGCTAGCTTCTGTTCTGTGCTTCCTCAGGGACACAGTTTGGATTGTCCCTAATGGCCACGTAGTAAAGGATTGCTGTCCAGCAGAGTAGCCACTGGGAGGTGGGAAAATCTTGAAAAGGTGGAACCCAGGGGGAAGTCTTACAGTCACTGGGGTTGCACCAGCCCCTTTCTCTGTCACATTCTACACCCCAGCCACATGGTGAGATGCTTGACTATGCCATGTGCTCCTGCCAGGATGTGAGGTCCCTCCCCCATCAAAGGCCCAAAGGCAATGGGTGTTCTAATCCTGGACCAAAACCTCTAACCTCTGAACTCAAATCAGCTGCTCTTCTTTATTTCAGCTTGCTACTTGGGGTATGTGTGAGCAGAAAGCTCATGGACGTGTTAAGTAACCTTCTGACTTCATGTGCCAGGAAAGGAATGCTCTAGAATGGAGATTAATTTTACTTCATGAACCTAGGTATGGCCCCTTTTATAGATGAGTACATAAATGGCTTGTGAACTTGGTGACCATCAACAAAATTTTGATCACTTGATTACTTCAATGTGCTCTGGCAAAACACATCCTCACAGAGCAATGTGGAACCTTTTCATTGGGTACTTACTGTCTAGCAAATGACATAGCAGGAGCTCGCAAAACAGTCTCTACCACTAGGAGGCTTCCAAACCGGTCATGATCCAGGCCTGATCCACAGGTAAATGTCCGTCTTGTTCTGGCTGCATCTGACAGGGCCACCCACCCCCTCCATTGTCACCAAGTCTTGTTTGTAGTCAATCTTCTGCCTGTGAGAAACCTCAGATACCATCTGGCCAGGGCCTTTCAGTTCTTTCTGCACATCACAGCCATGGAAGGAGCTTTGGAAAGGTGTCAAAACTGGAGCCTGGGCTCATCCCCTCGACTGTTCATTGATCTGTTTGGAAGAAGACCCCGGGTCATCAGTAATTTGCAGATCTACCCAGATTCAAAGGTGAAGGTGGGGCTCACACTCCCTGGCCAGGCTCAACTGTTCTAGCTTCTAGGGAGGTAACGTAAGACCCACAGAATTAAAGGGACAATTCCAAAGTTAACCCTCCCATAAGGCAGTGATTTCTAGCAGTCAATGACTGTCTCCCAAGCCCTCCCTTCCACATGTAATCTTCATAATATTTCCATACTTACACGAACCTCTCTACATCCTGAACATTTTTTAAATGACTCCTCACAATACTATTTAAGCCATGCCTCTCCTCAGCAATAAACCCTGTGAAGTTTAAATTGAATTGCTATGGATTTAGTAGCAGATCAGATTACTTAAGCTGTCAATCACAGTGAGGGCTTGTATCTCCTCTGGAGACATCCAGGGCTCTTGGGAAGGTCTGGGGCAGATGCTGTAGACCTTTGGTAGGCGTGGTTTGCACAAGTAGTGGGAGAAAGTGCAGTGGCCACAGGAAGTGGGCAGGCACTGATCCTCATGGGGTCTGTTTAGCTTTGGTGACACTCACCTCAGCAAGGAAGGAAGGAGGACACAAGGGCCAGGCGATTTATTTCACCTCTTCTGGAAAGACTACAGGTCAACCTAACTGAAGATTTTTAAAATGAGGCTGCCCATCTGTTACCTGGAATCTGCTGACATGACACTGAAGTTGATGTAGAAGAGGAGGAAAAAATAATGCCACCGAGTGCCCAGAAAGTGACACCAGAGGGCACAGTTTAGATTAAATGCCACATTTAGCTCTCTGGGTTCATAAGGACTCAGGATTTTTCCATCCATCTCTCTACTTACTGAGATTTTTTTTTTCTTTTTGTGGAGTAAGACCGTTAATTTTGCTCTCTTTATAAATACAGTCTAAATTGACAGGTAGTGTTCTTAAATGAGGCAGGGGCAAAGATGAATTCCCTGGCTTCTCAGTTTAGCCTCAGCATGAGAAAGGTCCTCAAGATGTGACCAATAAATCATCCATAATTACGGTTTTGATGAAGAGGTTTTTTGGTTTTTAAATTTGGGAGAAAAGATATGAAAGGGGTTGCCCGGGTGATGAGATGCCTTGGAGGGCGGAGCACACAGGCTACCTACCTCTTTTCCAGCCTCAGAGCCTGCGGTGGAGGTGGAGGACAGATACCTGGGGGGCTGACCTCTGACCTTCACACATACTGTGCCACAGTGTTCCTGCTCAGACTCATAAGCATAACACATACACACACACACACACACACACACACACACACACACACACACACGGAAACACATGCACGTACACATTAAATTTAAAAAAAAATGGATTTGAGGACCCTTTGATGAAGTGAGAGGACCTTCAAACCGGCTCTTCTGAACAAAACCCAAGACTGTGTGCTTCTTCTTCACTTACACATAGATTAAAGGCATAAAGCATTGGGCAAGAATGTACACAGCAGCTCGAAGGTAAGGCTGCTCCCCCTACCACCCAGGAAGAAAGCAAGGGAGAATTGTAGCATTTATTATCGTGATTAATCTTAAAGATTTGAAGTCAGTAAAAATGCTTGTTAACTCTGGCTGGTAGGTTATGGATACTTATTAAATTATTTATCTACCTTTCCTGTCAGCTTGTCTCATAGACAAAAATAAGAGCTGTTTTAAGGGATTGCGGTTCTAATTCAGATGTCCGATGTGTGCGTGTGAATTCATTGGCTATGCACTTCCCCGTGACGCAAAGGCTTGCATTGTTCATATGGGGAGGCGATGTAGTTCTCAGCTATCCCCCCATAAATCAACACATGCACACACATTTGGCAGGAAGGGTTTGTTAAAGAGTTAAGAGAGAAAGGGCTGGCAAGATGGCTCATCAGATAGAAGCTCTTGTTCTGCAAACCTGATTATCTGAGTTCAAACCTGGAATACATGGACAGGCGAAAGGGTCTTCTGACTTCTACACACAAGCTTTAGTACATAGACAGCCACACATATACATCCCACGCCCACTTCTGACACAGAGCCCACAAATACACATCACACACCCATACATACACATTACACACATACATATACACATAACACACTCCACAAAAGCACATTACACACTTGCACACACATACACACTATACTCACAACGAATATAAGATTTTTAAAGGGTTGAGAAGAGAAATTCAATTAAAATAGTTACACGAGTAAAACATGTTAAGAAAGTGTTTAGTTTAATAAAACAGCCTTGTTTTTTTTTTAAATAATGATGCTTTAAAAAAACTTTTTATTTCTTGAATTTACTTGAAAATGTAATGACGTGTGTAGCCTACATTCATTGGACAGCTGAGCAGTATTAAAGAATCTGATGATCTCCTATCTCTTCAATCCTTCCAACCCCACAAGTTAGCCAAGGCGAATAGCTCCGTGACTTGATTCTTCTGTCTCTTTCTCTACAAAAATTTTTAAAACTAGTTCTTGGAAATTTTCAAGCCAGTTAAAACGTTGTTTGTAAGAATAACTGTTTTTATAGTACACCAGTCATTTTTTTGAAAAATGCACAAGGGAATACAATCAAAATAAAATAAGATCAGCTAAGTGGGCATGAGTTTCTAATTCAGCTTGAGTGGACCTTATAGCTCTCAAATCCTGATTCAAAGATTTAGGCTAGACTCAACTTGCTGGCATATGTGTGTGTATCTTCCCTTCAGTCGCTTTTCGTGAGTGTGTCCTGATGACCCTAGGGGAATCAATAATTTCAGGAGGCAATCACCAAGGATGCCTGAGATTCAACGTGGGAACTGCTCCTTGTTTCCTAGGGCATAGCAGGGATATAGTCAGAGACCAGGAAGATCCACTGCTTTCCCACAGACTTCTGATAGTCACCGCTCATCACGCCCCCCCCCTCATTTCCCTTTCCCCCTCTCCTATCCCCCCCCACCCACTCTCTACGTCCCCCACCCCGCCTTGCCCTTTCTCCCCTGTCCTTCCCTGCACTACCTTCCTTACCCCCTTCATCTCTGCCTCCAACTGGCAGAAGTGTTGATAGCACTGGCACTCACCTCTTGGGTAACTGGAGCTTCTCAGCTGTTTGGGTCCTGGTTTGGAAGGACATTCCAGTGTTGTCCTGGCTCCTGGAACAGCCAGCCTCCCAGAGGGCTTCACCTGTCAAAGCTGGGGGTTGACTTAGATTTCCTTATGAGCATTCTGTAAGAGAAATTGAAATAAAATAAACCACCATAAGTGCTAGAGAAAGGTTCAGCAGAGCAGCCACAGCCCTTTGCTGAGATCCCCATTTCAAAATCAAACTTTCCCCTACATCTATAGGTGGGCAGGCAGGCTGGTGGGTGGGTGGCTCATCATGAGGTTTTGGAAGTTATGCAGGGGAAAAGCCACAAGAGAAAGATCCAGAGGCAGGATGGGAGGTGACAATCTCGGGAGATGGGACATTTTAGTTAAGAATTGCTATTAATCTCCACAGAGCTTTAGCGATGGGAGTGGGGCTTGCCTGGACAAATAATCAGTCCTTTCTCTGCTCTCTCCTCCCTTTCTCCATTCCTCTCTTTCTTTTGCTCTTCTCCCCAACCTTAGACACTCGTTTATAAAATAGGCTATTTGAAACCTTCAGTGTCACAATCTTTGCCCAGGCTCTGCCTGTGCTCCCTAGGGGACAATGAGCGGTGGAACCAGCCAGCAGCTCTCAGGGTCTAGTCATGGCTGCCAGCGAGCCCTGATATAAAGCAAGGGCTTAGGGTGCAGGCTGGCTGTGACAAATATTACCTCCTGACACTGATATTGGGGACAATGGGTATGGGATTGGATGCTAGTTTTGATGTGAACCCAAAAGTACTCTGAAAAAGTGCATTTAAACTTCTTTTTATTTTTTTTTTTTAAAAATCATGTCAAACACTCCCAGAGGCAGAATTATATGCTCTATGAACTTGTACAACACTGCTGTTAAACAAAAACAAGCAGGAGATACAAGGACTTTAAAGACAGTCCCCAGGGTCTAATACCAGCAAGCACTTAGTGATCTTATGTGGGGACAAGGAGCCTTGGACAGGCTGCATTCCTGTGCCTGGTGCCAGGGTCCTTTGGCATTATCGTCTTACACAGGGAGAAGCAAGAATGTCTTTATAATCCGAGGCCTGGGCTCCCTTTCCTTGATCCCTCTGGGGTAAGAAATCTGAGGACAGGATGAACCTGCCAGGCATGACCTCTTGACTCGGAATCTGGCTGAGAGATGGGGCTGAAGCTACAGCTCCTGCTGGGAATGCTCTCAGAAACTCTATCAGGTCAAGCGACCTCAGCTGATCTGCCCGACCCTGGGTTTCTCTGTCGACCCTCATCAAGGAAACCGTATTCCATCATGTTATTTTTCGTTGCTTATTCTTACAAACTCACTCCACTTCTGAGTACTTCCCTATGTTCTGAGTCCCTCACACATTCTCCCGTTCCCCATTTCACGCTCAAGAGATAGGCGCTAGTCTTACCTGTTTTATGAATAAAGAGTCTTTAGAGGAAGGAAGGTTTTCTTTGCTAAAATCACAAATTAGTTTTAGGGGCTCAGGAAAACTCTCTGCAGGCATGCATCAAAGCCCATGTCTGCCTCCCACATGCTGTTCTTCATAGCTCAGGCTACCGCCAATGGCAAGATGAGTAGGAAGGCATTGAGGTTTTCTGATGAACCACATCTGTCCCATAGCATCCCAAGTTGGGATGTTAAAGACCCTTTATCCCCCATCTTTCCCTGTTGCTCTGGAGCAGTGGTTCTCAAACTTCCTAATGCATTTAATACAGTTCCTCATGTTGTAGTGACTCCTCCCCCAAACCATAAAATTATTTTCATTGCTTTTTCTATAACTGTAATTTTTCTATTGATATGAATCATACAGTAAATATCTGATGTGTAGCATGTCTGATATGTGATGGCTGTGGGGGTCTTGACCCACAGGTTGAGAGCCTAGAATGTGCTAGAGCATTCTGGGTTCATTTTTCTTTCCTTGTCCCATCCGATGGTCACCTTGGACAATTGTCTCTTCTCAAGACTCACCAAGCTTTCTTAGACCATGTGGCAAACATGCTTTTGTGTGCTACATGCTGAGATGACTACTACTTCAGGAAAACCTATCATTTAGAAATAGGCTGTAGGGGCAGTGTAGATGGCTGAGCAGTTCAGGCATGTGCTGCAATTGCGGAGGATGAGAATTCATTTCCCAGTACCCATTTCAGGCGGGTCACAAATAACAGCGACTCTAGTTTCCTATGCCCTGTTCTGGCTTCTGTGGGCCCACACACATAAATAAAAAATTAAATCTTTAAAAATGTAAACAAAAGTTTGTTATCATCTCCACCCAGGGGAAGTATTTTCCAACCTTGAGTGACTTTTCTCCCACCACTATGACCGTGCCACGCTGTGAGAGTCTCAAGCCTTACCCCTTCCATATTGGAGTTCTTAACTGGCCTTCCATCGGCTCTGTAGAAGCACAGCTGTCCACTTTTGTCTGGTCCTCCCCGCTTCACAGTGGATGCTGACATCATGATTCTAAGTGTGTGTTGGATGCTCAAAGGTACCTAACGTACAGATCAAGCTTAATGAACAACATGCATTTAGATCTCACTTGCAGACTCTATGGCTCATGGTCATCAAAAAGAAGGCACATTACCCAAGTCAAAATTAAAAGCCAAAGTGAGGTCAGACCCAGGGGTCAGCACATTGGCAAGCCCTCAGCCTTAAGTGTGACCTCCGTGTTGTGAAT
Source organism: Apodemus sylvaticus (assembly GCF_947179515.1). Classification (NCBI taxonomy): domain Eukaryota; kingdom Metazoa; phylum Chordata; class Mammalia; order Rodentia; family Muridae; genus Apodemus; species Apodemus sylvaticus. Next base: position 57,366,836 of record NC_067481.1, on the reverse strand, counting down.
TCTCTTTTTGTGAAAAATGGTCCAAGGAGTTTGTCACAACACTGAGCTTGATGACATGTAAGCTTACCAGGGAAAGACTTTTATTCAGAGATGCTCCTGAAAGGGGAAGAGGTCACTACTTTGATACAGGAGTAGAAACCAACTAGAAACTCAACTCACTCCAACTAACTGGCAAATAATGGCCCTTCTGGATGTATGTGTCCCATGTGGCTAAAAGGACCTTTCAGATTAGTTGAAAGCCAGCTCTACCCCAGCAATACCAAGCCATTGATGAGCCCAACGCTTCAGGTTGATTGATTAAAAGACCAAAGGTGTGCTAGTAACCATTGCCACATGGGAATCAAGTTTAGTTATGAGTTTAGGTTCGTGTATGGGCAGGGAGCTTCTCATGAGAACCCATCCATTCATTCCTCAGTCTTAGTTTCTGATATGTGCCCCATACTGTGCTAGTCACTGGAAGGTGGACAGACTCCTCATGGGGGAGGGTCTTAGGACTACACTACCGATGGCCTCATTATACACTTGGTGCTGCAGGGCAGAGGGGCATCTTTTAGAAAACCATTTGCTCACTGAGAAACTTGTGGCCATACATGCTAAGCTCATACCTAGCATCTTTGCATTTGCTGCCCCGTCTCCCTGGAACGCTCTTTCCCCTGATGCTTTCATGACTGTCGTGTTCTACTGCCTAGATGACAACTCATTCCTTTCTCATCAGAGGCTTACAGTGTCACCCTTCCCAGTCATTCAGTGTATCCCTTGGCTTCGTTCTCTGCACTTTTGGAGTTACTACTCCATCACCACGCTTAGCCATCCTTTACACTCAATATAAATCTCACACAAATTATAAACGAATAGGAAAACAGTTTTGCTTTTAACCTTCAGAATTTGGAACGCCTGGATCATAGTGAATGTTCACACGGATTTGTGGAGGGAAGGTCACAACTCAGCTTTCACACCAGTGAGAGAGAAGAGATCCTGCAGACATCGAAGGGGACTGAAGGAGGTTGGAGCGTGGTCAAGAGCGTAGCCCCGGGTTTGTTTCTCCACATTACAAAAGCAGCTGGAAGGATCTGGGAGCCAGCGATAGGCATGGATATGGTACGAATAGTCACTGCTTTACAGAAAATCTGTATGTAGATCTGGAGCGTAGTGACCCACCGTAAGGACCACGCTGTGTTAGGCCAGACGGAGCTGAGGAAGATGCAGATGCAGGGAACAGCTTGCACAAGGACATGGACACCTGTGCGACAGGGAGCAAGAGTTTGTGAGGGAAAGCCACGAGAGATGAACCCGCAAAGGCCGACTGGGTAATTCCAGGGTAGGTTCTCAATGCCAGCTGCAGAAAGTGGTCTCAAAGACGCAAAAGACTAAAAACTAGCTGCACCTCCATCGGACATAATTCATCATGTTTCAGGCTGGGGGTGGGATTTAAGCTCAGTGGCAGAGGGCTCGCCTAGCATCCACAAGATCCAAGGTTTGAACTCTAGTCCATCAAAAAAAAAAAAAAAAAACACTATGTTCTAAAAGAAATGAGCCTCTGAAATTCTTAGATAATATTATATTAATATACAGACCTCTCTTTTCCAAGTTAATTTTTTAAAAGGTATTTTAATTATGCGTGGGGTGGGGCACTGGGCGGGCACGGAGAACAGCTCTTCTCTGGGGACCTCGTGCGCACGGCACTGGTAGCATAGGCAGGCCCAGCACATTTAATCAGATCTGGTACAGACTGTAAATCTGCCGGCAGTTCTGGGACTTAATAAAAAGTGTGTTACAGAGGAGATCCACTCTCAGAAAGGCAGGCTTTGCCATTAAAACACTTTAAAGTAGACCCAAAGGGGGGCAGATACAAACCTTCATTCTGTGAGCATTTTGGAAAAGTACAAGGAATATCGATTGGCGTTTTGAGGAGTGGAAGTAGGCTCTTTTATGTCTCTTGCTTCTTTAAAAATGTATAAGCAAAGTCACTAAGAAACCATCTGTGTTGGTGGCGAAGTGGAAAGCACAGCGGCTGTGTGTGTGAGGGGGAGTGACACTGCAGAACTTTAAAAAGAAGCCGATGGTGTCTAAAAGCAGATGAGAAACCTGGACTCTTCCCGACACAGATCAGCTTCTGTTTGTGGCTCTGCTGGCCACTTGCTACCCCCCTCCCCCCCCCCCCCCACTTCTCAAGGATCAGCCGCTCCTTTCCAAGTATTAAGATGTCAGCGAAAATCTACCTTCTGGGGAAATTCAATCTGGGGAGACGAGCTGCTGACGCTCGTAAAAATAGCTGTCGGGCATTCTGAGTCCCCTCCTGACTCCTCTGGACAAACGGGGTGGGGGGGGGTGCAAGGGGAGTGACAGAGCAGAGCTGGGTATGAGCCTCAGGACCTTGTGCTCAGATGCACCCTGCCTGGGGTCAGAAAATCAGGGTTGGGGTAGGACTGGGTTTCAGGGACTCTTGAAATCCCCAGAAATTGAACAAAAACCATTTTAGGTTCTTTGAGAACTTTTTGGGGGAAGTCTGTCATTAGAATCTCAGATGTTCTTGTCCCTCTACCCCACCCCCCCACCCCCCAAATTAAGAACCATTGCCTTGGTATGTAAGGTCCACAGACATTTCACTTACTCTTAAACATGATTTTTTTATTGATCAGGAAATATTTAAATACACACACACACACACACACACACACACACACTAAAGTCTCATGCAGCCCTGGTTGCCCTGGAACTCGATAGGAAGGCCAGGCTGTTCTTGAACTTACAGAGAACTGCCTCTGCCTCCCAAGTGCTGGGATTAAAAGTGTATACTACCATTTCTTGACCTCAAACACAATACAAAGTTATAGATAGACAAGGCCATTTACCTGTATCTCCATTGCTCCCTCCATGTTCTCGCTCCTCTTGTCTTTGTGTGCCTTTTCATATGTAATTATGCACACATACAGAAACTACAGTGCATCTGAGTAGGTGCTATTAAATTTCAATGGTAGTGTGTGTGTGTGTGTGTGTGAGTGTGTGTGTGTGTGTGTGTGTGTGTGTGTGTGTGTGCAACTTGCCTTTGGACCCTGAGAAGTCTAGGATCTACTTCCACAAGTACACATAGAGCTCCTTCATCTACTTCAGCTGTGCAGAGCACCCAGGCACACTGTGCCCAGTGGGCATAGCCACACCTCTACCGATGAACACTTTGTTGCTTCCAGTTTTCTTCCTCCCAAGCTCAATATACTGAGCATAGGTGTGTGGGTCTCTATATGTGCTTCTCTAGCTGAGAGGGATTGCTTGGTTACATGATACACACTAAGTTTTTTAAAAAATTGAAATTAAATTGTAATTATGACATTTTTCTATTTCTCCTTTTCCCTTTTCTTCTGCCAGCCTCCCCTTCTCAAATTCATAGCCTCTGGCCTCTTTTTATTTACACCTATTATTATTATTTTAATTAAAATTCTTTTCAAGCGATATATATTTTGCCCATGCCTTTCCATCCCTGACCTCCTTCCAGATCTTTCCTACCTCCTTACCTCCCTACCCATGTAACTCACTGTTCTTTTTCCCTCTTTCAAGAAAAAAACAAAACAAAATTCAAAAACAAAAGATCAAAACAAGCAAACAAACAAAACCCAACAAGATATACCACACACACACACACACACACACACACACACACACACACAGCCAAACCACACCAAAATGAAACAAGCTCATATTGTGTTGGCCAACTACTCCTGGCCATGGAGTCTGCCTTGCAGTATGGTTGATATATCCAGTGCCATTCTGTTGGAGAAAACAGATTTCTCCAGTGTGGATAGTATCCATTGTAAATAGGTTGTTGGTTAAGGATAGGAACCTGTGTGTGTCCACTTCCTCTTCTCAGTGCTAAGGTCTCGAATCTGCCTTGAACCTGTCTTGTGTGTACTGCCGCAGCCCTTATGATTTCATAGGTCTATCAGTCCTGATTGGATCTATGGGTTTAGAAATAGATCATTAGGAATCGTTTTATTGCTATGCCCCTTTAGCAGGATCACAGTAGTAGGTTTTCCTTAGTCTCAGATTCTTAGCCATTTTAACTATGTCAGTTTGGGGTTCTATCTCATGGAGTGGGCCTTAAATTCAATCAAAAATTGGTTGGTTACTCCCATAGCACTTGTGTCAAGTTTGCTCCAGTATATCTGCAGGCAGGTGACTGTTGTAGGCTGCAGGGTTTGTAGCTGGGTCACAGTGATGATTATCTTTCCCTTCTGGTACTGTGCAGAGTATCTTCCAGGATCATGATTGTTAGTCTGTAGGGGAGAAGCTTTTACTTAGGTAGCTCCCATGTTCTATGATGTAAGTATGTGCTGTCTCCAGCAGTAGGGCCTTAACATCAGGCCATGGAAACCAACAGCTTTGGCAATAGCCTGGGATCTTTGGGCGATTCTATGGGGCCCCTTTGGATAATAGGTCAACAAGATCTAGCTCATTCCTGGTGCTGGAGGATTTATTTGATTGTAGAGGGTGTCTAGTTGGTACATTGTCTATCATATTTGGTGACCTCCTTTAGATTTTTTTTATCTGTTTGTTTTAGGAAGTGTCTACAGTTGATTTTTAGTATGTTTTTTCAAATGGCATTTAGTGCTAGCTGTCCTACCCCATGTTCTCTCCCATCGCCCTCCCCCCCCCCCCCGCCCCGTTTAATGCTTGTTTTCTCTAGTCTCCATTTTATCTCTCTATAACACTATGTTCTATTCCCCATTTCTTGGGAGATCCTGTCCTTCCCCATGATTCCTTACTGGCTACCTAACCTCTATGGTTATTTGGACTGTAGTACACATTTGAAGGCTAAAAATGCTAACATCCACATATTAAAGGAAACATACAGTATTTATCTTTTGGGGTCTGGATTACCTCACTTAGAATAATTTTTCAATCAATCTACCTGCATGTTTAATAATTTCATTTCTCTTAACTTGGCTGAGTAATATTCCATTGTACAGATGTAGCACGTTTTCAGTATCCATTCATCAGCTGATGGACATCTAAGCCTTTTCCAGTGCCTGGGTACTATGACTAGAGCAACAACAAACATGGATGAGAACATGTCTCAATGGTAGGACATACCTTTGGGTATTCATTGAATGGCCAAATTCCCTTCTGAAGTTGCTAGAGTAGTTTACCCTTCCACCAAGAGCCTCTGAATCTGTTTTCTGACTTTTCTAGTCACACCAGATACTGGCAATCTTTTCATTTGTTTTTTGTCTTGTTTTTTGTTTGTTTGTTCTTTACTTTCTCATCAGCATGGAAGGTAAGAATGAAGCACCTCACTTTTACCTGTATTATCTAGTTGGCAGGTTGGGCATCTTTGCACACATTCATGAACATCTGTGTTTTTCTTTTAGCTCCTCTGAGTATCTCCCCTCCGTCTCAGCCCAGTGTTCTCAAGCCTGGAGAAATGCTAGAATTACCCACTGGGCTTTTCAGTGACACTGGTTACTGAGCCCCCCCCCCCCCACCCAGCCAGTCTAATTCTGCTGGATGCCCTTCCTAGCACTCTGTCACCCGTTTTCCTATCCATGATTCTAAAACTTCCCTGGTGACCTTGAGCTCCATCAATGCTTGAGAGGGTGGATACCAGCTGCTCAGAAGAACAGAGACCTCAGTTCTAGTTCCTTCTCCCTCACAACTTGTCAGTTCCATAGTGCTCTGCAGGAGTTTGCTCAAATAGCTCCCTCTACATTTTACCTTGAGCACAGGTGTAGTTGAGAAGGAAAGACAGGAAGGAAAGAAGCAAGGAATAGAGGGAGGGAGGAAAGAATGGAGGAAGGAAAAAAAGGTTCAGATTTGTATAAAATGTTTATACTATGTCCTATCTAAAGCAACCCAGTGTGATAGACCTTCTAACCTGGATTCTTAGTTTGATTTGGCAGTTTATGAGCTACAGAACACTTTAATATCAGTGACCAAGCTTCTCTTTGTTCTTATGTGAAATGAACTTTACTGTCATTGCCTGACAGGTGTGTGTGTGTGTGTGTGTGTGTGTGTGTGTGTGTGTGTGCATGTGTGTGATACACATCAGGTGCCACAGGCCCAGTAGAAGTAGATTTATCACCATCAGACTTCAGATCCCTTTCACTTGCTCCTTGTTGAAGCCTCCTCCTGGCTCCCCTTACAGACTGATTCTACTTTCACTCATCTTGTAGGACAACAGAATCCTTCCCCGGTCTCTCAATCCAATCTTTATATGCTCTTAACACTTAATTCTATCTTTGGTAGGGAGTGATAAAGGGTAACCAATCAATAATCTATCGATATTAGCAAATGTCTATCTTGTGGGAGTGCTAGAGTTCAAAGATAGATCCCAATAACTTTCTCAAGAATGAGTGAGAAGAGACAGTAAATTCAAATACAACCAAGGAAAGCAGGCAGTCTAGAGGTGAGTGACAAGAAACAGGTCAGAATCCAATAATGAAGAGAGGTCCCTGGGTTGGGAAGCCAGAGAAATCTTAAGAATTTAAAGGAAAAGCAGAATGTTGCTAGGTGAAGGGGAGACAAATGCTTCTGGCAAGCAATATGGGGTCATTAAAAGCAAGGCAACAAAAGGGACAAATGCTATGAAGAACTGTTTGGTGAACATGTGACAACTGTGGAGAGCAGGAAAGGCTGGGGTAGGGGCATATGGTGACACTTGATATACTGGGTTTTGGTAGCAGTTGCTTCTTGACCTCAGAATTAAACAGAAGCATAATTTACAATCTCCATTTTGTTAGCACTTGGGGCATTAATTAATATGATACAAAACACAAAGGGTGTTAGAGTGAAGTGCTCCTCTCTTTCTCACCATGTCTTCTTTGTATTATCAACCTTTTGTGAATCTTCCAGGGGGTCTCTCCCACTAAGGCAATCAGTTCATGATGCTTGCTGTACTCATGCCACTATGAGCGCAAACACTGAGCTCAAACATGAGTTGGCAAACACTGAGCCACTGCTCTAAGGGAAAGTCAGGGTTTGCTCCACACAAGCTTCTGGTTAGGGCATTGCAGCCATGATGCAGGGAGGACAGGTGCATCGATGAGGATACTGTCTCTTTCCTCTCAAATAACTTGGGGAGGAAGAAGGGTTGGGGGTGTCAGGTGGCAAGCAGGGACTTGCTGAATCCAGGTCAGTATGTTGGGCTGATGGCAGAGAGAGAGAGAGAGAGAGAGAGAGAGAGAGAGAGAGAGAGAGAGAGAGAGAGAGAGAGAGAGATTAGATTAGGTAGGAGAAGAACAAACTGGAGTCCATGGCAGAGTAAAGGCATGAGAAGGGCAACAACGAAACTAGCAATCAAGGAACTTGAACCAAGAAGAAGTTTTAAAACTTAGATATTCTCAAGCTCTCAAAACAGGGTGAAGCCTAGACAAGAGCAGAATTGTTGGATCTGGAGTTTTCATGATTTCCAGGTCTACAGTTCCTGAAGGGCTACATTCTCAGATGTCAATTTAAAAAGTCTTCCTCATTATATGGCATTTCATAATGATACCTCTGTCCAGGTGCCCTCTGAGCTCTGTCCTATCAGCCCTGTGGAATGGAGGATATTCGGTTTGGAAGTAGAATCTCAGAGCTGTAAGGGTTTCAAAGTAGTGACTGGGCTCCTTTCTACCCTGTCACTGTTTCTCCCTGCAGCATCCCCAGCGGGGGCCCAGGGACACTTTGCTGAAACAAAGCTGGGAACTAGCCCTCTGACTCTAGCTCTCAAAAAGGGCCACCGAGAGTCTAAGGCTGTGTCCAAGGATGAAACCAAGTGTCATTGGGATGGTGAAGCTCTGAGGTCATCATTTCCTCTTTAAGAACTGACTTGTGACAGTGCCTTTTGGGTCATCACAGACGGAGGAGGCCATAGTGGCTTCTACCATTCTCCATAAGATACTTCTGTATGAATTGTACACACAAGGTAGAAATCGGAGCACTCACAAACATCCGTGAGATATCAAATGCTAAGTCAGTGTGCTAAGTGACCTATTCCCCCAAGTTCAACATTCTAGAACATCACATGACCATAACTTTGGCAGAGATGCTGAGGGACCTTCTGGAATTATCCTCATCAGGAGACAGTTCCCTTCCCCATCTGACACTGACAATGTCTGGAGATGTCTGTGGTCATTACATTTCAGGGGAGTAGGAGAAGAAAAGTCGGAGCCACCATTGAATAATCTATAGGCAGGTTTAATTCCATAACACAGTCTGCACATCAGCAGTTCAAAGGAGCCCCAGAAGAAGGCGAGCACGGAACTTGGTGATTATATTGTAGCATCTTGCTTAAAACCTAGTTAAAAGGATGTTGAAATGTATCTCAATTGTTACCCCCTGTCAATCTGCTGGCAGCTCATTATCCTTGGGGACTCGTGATTTACAGTTCAGGACCTGACGTGGACAGTAATCAAATATCCGTACATGGGAGTTAATTTTAGAGATTCATGCTTTCTATTCCACTGTGGAGCATTTCATTTTTCAGGCTTATGCTGCCGACTCAATATATTTTCTTATTTTATAACTGCATCTTCAAAGCTGTCATTAACATTGACATTGAATGGAGCTGACATGAGCTCCTTTAATTGAATCTGCAAGTTCTCAGGCTGTTGATCTCTGCTCTGTCCCCGTAGAAAGTGAGATAAGACTGGTCTGCACACACAGATATTTACATAAATAGCTGCAAGGGTGACAGTGGGAGTAAAGTCACAGGGCTGACCACTTGCATTAGCAGATGCATCGGTTATGTATTGTCTGTAAAAAATGGGACAGGTGTGACGGTGCTATATGCCTGTCATCGCAGAGCTTGAGAGCTCAGGCAGGAGGATCATGGATGGAAGATGAGCCTTGACCGCAGAGCAAGATTCTGTCTAAAAAAGAGAAGGGAAAAGAAAGGAAGGGAAAAGCAAGGGAAGGCAAAAGATAGAAACAACACCTACTAAAATGATGTCGAAAACTACTATTCCTATTCCCTTCTAACAATTTTGCAAATGACCTTTTTCTACTCTAAATGTGAGTTAAGAGGGCTAGGTGAAAGAGCAGGGTTTACTGTGCAGGTTGCTAGGGCTCTTGTTGAATGCAGATTCTGACCTAGTGGCTGGAGGAAGGAGCATGTTTCCTAAGAAGGTGATTTTTGTCTGATCGTGGACCACCTTTGAGCACAGTAGGCATTAGCGATCTCCAAGTAGCAGCTTGGGAGAACCTGTTGCTATTTAAAATCTGTTGGTCACAATATCTAGTACTTGGAGGTTAGAAATCACTTCCATCCCTTGCATGTGATGAGATGCAAATCACTGGTGTTTTTGTGTGTTTGGGGTTTGTTCTGTTTTTAGGATATAGAAAAAGGAAACATTTAAATGAGTAGAAAAAGAATAAATTGTTGTAGATTATTTTAGGATTTCTACTGCTGTCATAAAACACCATGGTTAAAAGCAACTCAAGGAGGAATGGATTCATTTCATCTTACAGCTTCTACTTCATCATCCTGGAAAGCCAGGACAGGAACTCTAGGCAGGAAGCTGGAAGCAGGAACCGATGCAGAGCCCACGGAGGAGTGTTGCTTGCTCCTCATGGATTTCTAAGCTTGCATTTTATAGCACCCAGGACTGCCAGCCCTGGGATGACACCGCTCTCAATGACAAGGGCCTTCTCACATCAATAAAGAAAATACACCCACGGCTTGCTCAGAAGCCAAACTAGTGGGTACGTTTTCTTCAATTAATCTTCCAAAATGATTCTAACTTGTGTCAAGTGGGCATAGAACTATCCAGCAAAAAGATAATGTTGATAGGTATTAATTTTGATTGGAAAGATGGCCCTTCTTTGGAATGAATGTCATTTTTTTGCTTTGAAAAGATATAATAGTATTTATTATTTATTTATTGTCAAACACTGAAAAGTCTACTCACTGAATCAGGAATTGGCAGAACAGAACACCACCCCAGCCAGTGGGTGATCATTCTGGAGAGCCGATACTCTCTCTGGGACCCAGCGTGAAGTGCACCTTTGCATTCTAGAAGACCATAGATGTAAGACATGGAAATTGGGAAGGGCTGTAAGGGAGGGCTTGCTTGAGGCTTTGAGGTATTGGTTCCATTCTTTGAATAATACACTTATCTCATATATATATATGTAGGTCTCTCATCATGCCAGCAAGCATCTGAAAGGCTGGCTCAGTGGTGACATCACTGAGAAAAATATTTTTTTCTTAGCTAGACATGATGGCACATGCCTTTAATCCCAGCACTCAGGAGGAAGAGGCAGGCAAATCTGTTTGAATTTGAGGCCAGCCTGGTCTGCAGAGCTAGTTCCAGGATAGTCAGGGCACATAGACAGATCCTGTCTCCAAATATTACCCCCTGAATAAGTAAGTAAATGTTAAAAGATGATTTGGCAAATAGTGTGCCTATAGATGTAGGATATTAAATCACAATCTGATAGTGATGTGGGATGGGAGGAGGCTTTGTAGTAGAACTGCAAGAACACCAGCCTTTTCTCAGCAGCTGTGGCTCTGTGGAGTCCCAAGGCATTCAGGAATGAATGACTTAGGCAACTCTGACAAAGAATTTTACAGGTTTCTTTTACTGATGTGACATCTGCTGACACAATGGGAACAGAAATGGATGTCACCAGAGTCCAGAGTCCATGATGAGGAAGCACACCCTGACAGTCTCATTCAGGCTAAGATCTAGTTCATGATCACACCAGCCAATCCCAATTCTATCCTTCCCTATTATTCTAAGAAACCATTAGCTCTAACAAACAGTAGGAATATTAGAAAGGAAAGAGTCAAAGAGTGTCAAGATAATCAACATTGTAGTTTGAAAGCCGTTAGAGTTTTTACATGGTCTTGATCTTGAATCCTTGGCAGCTCATTGGTTTCAGCTTTTGCCTGTTGGTATGGGACATGTCTTACTAACCTTTCTAAAAACCCATCAACCGCGGGCTAACTAACACAAGAATTTCAACTCTCTCTCCCCATTAACACTACTCCAAATCTGGAAGCTACCAGATTTAGAGTAGTAACCAATACTACTATTGGGTATAACTGGGTGAAGAGACAAACTGTGCTGTGCCCATAAAGCAGAACCTTACTAAGCAATAAACAAGCTACCAAGACATGAAATAGTAAATGCATGTTGTAAATGAGCAAAATCAGTTTGAAAAAAGCTTTACATTGCTTCCAATTCTGTGGCTTTCAGTAAGAAACAAAACTATAGAAATAGAATATAAAATAGAACTAAAAAATCAGTGGTTGTGAGGAGCTCAAGAAGATTGGGTCAGGGTATAGGCAAAGTGAGGTGTGTATGTGTGTGTGTGTGTGTGTGTGTGTGTGTAGGTCAGGAAAGCTATTTTGCATGATACTCTAATGGTAAATAAATGACACTTTGCATTTGTCAAAACCCATAGCTTTTACAACACAAACATTAAACCTTCAAGTATGCAACTCAGAAGAATCCTAGGTTACTCTGCACATCACAATGCATACAGCTTAGTACGCATACATGCACTGAGGTTCCCTTATAACTGTCCATTAGCAGAACACATCTAGTATCCAGATAGTAGTTTCCAAAACAATGTCTAATAAGGACAGGCAAAGATCCTTGAAACAATACTTAGATCCAACTGAGAAGGGTAATACTTGCAATAAGCCTAAAGTGTCTCATAATGTCAGAAAGCCAGAGAGACTAACAAAGGAATAAATGATCCTCAATCAAAATAATGAGGGAATGGTTTAGAGGCTAACTGAAAGAATTCTCAAAGGCCATGGTTGGGACAGTCTGAGTAACAAAACACACACACCCAATGCATAAAAATGAATACCAGCAAATCTGCTTTGATATGAACAAATAACTAAGTGGTGTGGATTCAGAAGGATTCTATGTAATCTATGTAGATGTTCTGCCCTTTAGGATGGGTGGTGTAACTCCCATTCCTTCAGCTGTGGGCTGCCCTTAGGACTTCCTGCTACAGGCAGAGCATGGAAGGGCAGGAGAAGAGCCAGCTAGCTTCCAGTGGCTGGATGAGTCAGGTCAGTGTTAACAGTGGCAAAGCCTTGGGATGCTAGGTGATATGGAATGATGCCATGTCAGAAACCTTTATTCAATTCAGACCCACTGTGTTAGGCATGAGGAGATTCAGGTGATGGGAACAAGCCCTGTGAAATACAACAAGCAGTGACTCTCAAAAAATAAAAAATAAAAAATAAAACAAAAACAAAAACCAACCAACCAAAAAAAAAAAAAAAAAAAACCAAAATAAAACAAAAAAACCCAAGGAGGGTCATCAAAGCAAGAGAAGTCTGAGAGACTGCCACAGCCAAGAGGATCCTGAAGACACCTAATAACTCGATGCCCGATGGCATCCCAGAACAGAAAGTGAGTAATGCACTTTCAGAATAAACTCAGGGAGTAGCAGGCACACGCTATGAGCTTTATTAATAAATATGCACCGGTGGCATTTCTAATAATAAGAAATGTATAATCCTAACTGCTTCTCAGCCTTTTGACTAAGATCAAGTGTAGAAATGTACCATAAGAATATGATGTTCATAACTAGGAAATGATTGCTAGCTTCTCGGCTCATACATGAATCTAAAACTTTTGGAGAATAGAGCCATTAATGAATAAATGGTGTTCAATTCGAAGTCCCTAAGAAGCCAAACAAAATGTTGTCACATAAGAAACTGACCCTTGGTGTTTTGAGCTTCACCTGTAGGAGGGAATCCAGATTTACAATTAGTGGCTTTCTTCTTTTGGCCTGACAAGAAGACATAATGATGGTGGCAGGATCTAGCTTACTTTAGGCAATGACAGCCTAATCACCTTCAATCCCTTCCTACTCAGAAGTGGGTGGACAGTATCAGCACCTCGATCCCCTCTGCTCTTTACCTGCCAGTCAGAGCCTGTAAGATTTTAAGTCTGACTATGTCAGAGTCCTTTGGCAGCTGTGACTGGCCTGCTGAGACTTGGCATATGGACAGCCATAGAGGTGCTGAGGGAATGTTCTTCTCCATCTCAGCAAGTTTGCTGATGATGTCAAGTTTCCATAGTTTCAGCAGCTTCTTTGAAACAAATCCTTAAATGCTCCCAGGCACGGGCAAAGGAAGGCAAGCGGCAGGCTTGCGTTCTCTCTTTAGCCGACAGGTGTGGTTATATTTATTAGATTTTAGAATTTCTTCCATAAAGGATATGGGAATGTAAGGCTATCAATCGCAAAATGCCTGAAGAGTGTAACCTCCCCCAGGTGTTTCATATAAACATACAGAGTAGGAAATAGAACAAATATGAGATGAAGAGATTAAGTGGCCAGGGAATGAAAGTGTGCCTTGTAACATTCTTAAAACACAGGTATTGTTAGTGTCTTCAACCCGGTTGTTCAGTTTCTTACAGTAACCCAAGGGACAGCTATTTCTAAATTAGTCTTTTCAAAATGTCTGCTCACACCTCCCAAATGAAAAGTATAATCCTATCCCAATTATCGCAAACATACATTCTTTCGAATGGTTTCATCTCACATAAGGAGCAAACTTTTGCTGAGCTAAAGAGTTTATGCTAGCAAGGAATCCAAGAGTTTTCACATGAGACAGCTGGTGGTTGTCCTACATTTGCTTTTTAACTGCAGTCACAGAGGCCGGCATACCCAAGTGCTGCTTGTGGAAGACTTTGACAGTGAGTAGACTTGCGGGAGGCTGTGGGGATGTTCTATACCCCTCTCCCCTCACCATCACTCAGGGATGATGATGATTTGAGGTTAAGCCTTACTCTTCATAATGCAAATCATCCACTCTTCAAGGACATCAGATGTTTACATTTCTTGCAGTTGCAACTGGGAAAGTCCAACAATCCAGGTGGGAAATACACTGTGTCATGGAGGATTTTGGGCAGGTATCTTTAAACTAATTTTCAAAACCCATTTGTTATTCCTTTGTTCCTTTAAAAATGTTGGGGTATTCAAAATATATCTGAGTCTCCCAGTGGTGAAAAGATAACATTCTTGCAATGATTCTTCTCTCTCCCTCTCCCTCTCCCTCTCCCTCCTCCTCCTCTTCCTCCTCCTCCTCCTTCTTCTTCTTCTTCTTCTTCTTCTTCTTCTTCTTCTTCTTCTTCTTCTTCTTCTTCTTCTTCTTCTTCTTCTTCTTCTTCTTCTTCTTCTCTCTCTCTCTCTCTCTCTCTCTCTCTCTCTCTCTCTCTCTCTCTCTCTCTCTCTCTGTCTCTCACCTGTTCAACTAGTTAAATATTTGACATACCTGTGCAAAAATCACTAAGCTAACTGATATGTGCATTTTCAATGTTGGTAGACACTCTGAAGTCCCCCTCTTACAGATGTGCCTCCACTTATATCTCCACTAATACCACGTGAGATCCCCTACCACAGGTGTTTCTAAAAGGCAGAAACATGGGCCACAGAGGACAGATCTACCCCACACTTGGAAGATCTGCCCCCAACCCCCTCAGCAATGAAAATTCTATTTCTGAGGGAGCAGCCACTCTGTTTACTACAAGGTCGCTATGTGACAAATGTGTCCCCAGCTCAAATTTACAACTTCCAGATGAAGGTGGTTTGTCTTTCAGCACAAGCCATCTTTCACCAGACTGATCTTGAGCCTCCAAGGGCAACACTTCACTTAGCACTCTGTGCTCTGGATGTGCCTGAGTCAGGGTCAGGGACACTGGAAAGCTCAGCAGTAAAGAGAGTAAAGACATTTTTCTTTTAGTATTAGCAGATGCCTTTCATTTCTTAGGCTGACTTGCTTCTTTTCCATATGAACCAGGGTGACATTGGAACAGTGTAGTTTTAGCTGAACTGTTTTAAGTTCTTGGCTAAGATGTTTATATTTGAATGAATTTATTGATAAAGAAGAAATGAGTTTATTCCAATCAAAACAATCATTTGATAGAAACATCACTGGTTAAGAACAAAATATGCAATACCAACGTTATTATGTACTATTTCTGGGACACTTGACACGAGAGAATATTTTTCGAAATTGATCAAGCACACAGACTCACTTCAGTGTGAGGTGGGGTTCTCCCTTCAGGTCTCAGACTCAGACATAAGTGGAGAGACAACTGCTTTAGGTTTTCTTAGTAGAGTGGCCTATTTACAGGTCAGGAAACCAAACTCTCGGCTGGTCTGTACCTCAGTAAATTGATAGAAGCTGCTCACTATCCAGCCACCCCACCTCAGCCTGCCAGTTTCCATGGTAGCTATTTAATGGTCAAAATTCTACAGGTAAGAAGAGGGCTGGTGGGTCCACTGGGAGCTAGTTTCTCTGCTCTCCTCCCCTTTCTGTCCATCTTGCTTCCCTTGACCTTAGCACTTCTTTCCAACCCTTTACAACATCCCAGATCTGTCCCACCAGATCCATTCTCTCTGCCGACTTGCTTTTTATTTGCTGTCCCCTTTCCACTCGCAAGCCTCACAGGCCCACCACCGGCATCCTCCCTTCTGAAGCCTGCACTGTTCTTCCTGCCCACTGGCCTCCTCCCTCTGATTTCTTCGGCCCTAACTCCTCCTCCATCATTTACTTAGTCTCCAATCACCAGTCACCCTCACACTTTTCCACTAAGAGAAGCACATTTGAAACTTTCCTTGGCCTCCACCCGTCAGGAACCTCCAGCGTGGACTTTCCAAATCTCTGCTGTTTCTCAAGCTCAGACTGCTGCTGATGAAATTTGACCATTGCTGTAGCTGCAGGATTCCCCCATTGAAAGGCTGCATTGCCAACAGTCCTTTTCAGCAGATAGTAACAAAGGGTCAAAGGCTACCTGTAACATTTCAGCTATCCGGAATACACATTTAAATGAAGACACAAAGTAATAGATCTGAGGTGGGGTAGGGGGCACTTGCCTAGCAGGTGCAAGGATTTGGATTCAGACTTCAGTTCTGCAGGGGAACAGGTAATACATATAAAGTATTGAGTTTATATTTCATACAGAAAGGAAACCATCTTTGATAGAAAAGAAATTCTTCACTTGAAGGCTTAGAAGTAGCTTAGTGGGAACGCACTCCCCTACAAGGCACAGGGTCCTGGGTTTGATCCTTAGTACAGTAAGTAAAAAGAGAAGCACCATTTTTTTTTAGAGTTAATGGCAATACCATTTATATATTAAAATTGTTTATATATTAGAATTGTGTAATTTTTTTCTATCAAAATTTAAAAGCTTGAGCTGTCATCACTGTAGGCAGAGGCATTTCTTGAGGAATGTGGACCTGAATCATGATGGTCAGTTTGTGATGAGAAAGTTACTTATTTACAAACTGTACCACCAGTTCAGAAAAAGAGGGGGATGTTTCTCACTACAATTCAAAACAGAACTGCCTGAAGCTAGAGGTATAGATCAGTCAACAGAGTGTTCACTTAGTAAGCAGGAAGCCCCGGTTCATTTCCCAGCACCGCACAAACTGGGTGTGTTGGAGCACACCTACAATCCCAGTTGTGGGTGGGAGAAGCAGGAGGATCAGAAGTTCAAGGCTGTCTTCAGCTACTTAGAGAATGCAGGATGTTCTCTAGCCTGGATGACATGTGATGACTCAAGGTCTCTGGCAAAGTAAATGAATAAGAAATGAAAGAAAAAGAGAAAATGTGTTATACATGTATATCCGTATGTACACACATATGAATATTCTTCAGGTAGTCTGTCATGTGTGAAAGATGAAGTGAGCTAGTTGCAACAGAATATATGCTGTGCCATCTTACTTATATGTCAGAGATATAGTGATATAGACAGTAAAGGCTGACATTATCTAACAAGTAGATTCTAGAACGGTGCTTATATGTCAGAGATATAGTGATATAGACAGTAAAGGCTGACATTATCTAACAAGTAGATTCTAGAACGGTGCTCTACCACATAGTGTCTGCAGTTAGCAAAGATGTGCCGGGCCGTTGAGGGTAGATCTTACATGTTCTCACCACAATGAAAAGCCACAAGGGTTGCCTCTCAGCAGGCTTCCTTGGCTTCAGGTGACACCCAAGGAAAGGCACCTGTGTTTGCTGTCTCTGATACACATGTTAGAGTGAGCATGGACACTGAAGGACCCACACGTGACTCCAGGAGAAAGTGTGTGGTCACAGATAGCAAGAAATGGAACAGAAAATGCTGCATCACTGGAAGCAGGCAAGCCAATGGGAACCACTTTTCTCCCAGCAGAGGTTGGGAACAAGTAAGGAGCCAAGGGGTGCTGGAGGAGTGTCCTCCGTCCCCCCCAAGCTGCCTCTTATTTAATAAGCTACAGCAACAGGAGCAACTTCCACCATCTTCCAAGCTCCCACCCCTTTTGCCCTGGTACCCCTCTCCCAACCCTGTGCTCACCTACTCCCATCTGTAAGTGCTTCTTCCCCATTCCATAAGAAACAACATGAAACAAAATAAAACAAAACAAAATCAGAAACCATAGTCCCCCATTCATGTTTAAAAACACACTTGATACTCCCATGGCTACATGCCTCCCTCTCAGTTCAAAGCCCATTTATATAAACATGCACATACTGTGTGAGTCTATGTATGTATATGTGTATAGGTAGGTATTAGATCTGCATTGCTATGCAAATATAATTAGAATAACGAGACAAATATATCAGTGTCCTATAAAATATAGAAGATTGATCTGACACTATTAGTATAAATGAATAAAAAAAGAAAAAGAAAAAGAAATTTCTTCTATGACAATCATCTTTACAAAGCAAAACCCAATAGGAAGCTGTTAAGAGGCAAGCACTGCTCGGGGTGTGTTCTTAGGATCCTGAGTCAAATTACTGAGGGACAGTCCCACTTATTTGCTACATGATATTCAGCCTCTCTGCCCGCTCACTGCTGCTTAATAAAGATTCATATCCTCTGCTTCTCACCAATTTGCCAGTTCATTTAACAGAATCTGCTGATGGGCCTAAAGATGCGAATGATTGCAAGGGGCAGATCAGATTTTTACTTAAAGATTTGGTTTTTAGAAGCAAAAGGAAAACAGAAGCTTGCCAATGGTGAAATGCAGGACCCAGGTTAACAAACAGCTCACTGTAAAATTACCATCATGCTATGTCAGAGAAAGACTGCATTTTTGGGGGGTAGCTCTATTCCAAAAATGTGTTAAGCTTCAATATGACCAAGGGACTGCTGGAGAACGATCGGGCAGTGCTCTTATTTTGACCTGGCTGCTGGTGACCTGGATATTTTTAGTTGGTGAAAATTCATCGTTATTATTTTATGATGCCTTTTCTTGTGGGTATGCATGCACGTTTCAATAAAGAGTATAAAAATGAGTTATCTTCATCTATAGATGTAGGATACCTGGAAATATCTGGGAATATACTTTATCAAGTGGTTACATTCCTGGAATGCTGGCTGCTTGAACCCCAAAAAGGTAAGTTCAGGAACGCAGTCTTGTGATGAGAAGTGTGTTTTACTTGTGGGAGCATGTCTGAGCACAGCCAGCAACAGAATCTTTGTAGAAATGGTTTCAGATGGGTTTAGAATTAGGTGGTAATGGGGGTTGGGCTGTGGCTAGGCCTGAGAGACAAAACTGCTCTGTGGCCACAGCAGTCCCCAGAAGGCTCCGCTGAGGTCATCAGCTGTGCCTGTCTATCTTGCAGGCACTTCAGTTTGAGATGTTAGAGCCACTTGCCACAATCTACTAACAAAGCCAGATATCTACTTTTTATCTTTTTCTCTTCTGCCCCACCCAGGGCATTTCAACTGGATCTCAAAAGACCCCGGTCTACTCTGGACCCCTCCTTACTACCCCCAAGTTGATATACTATTTAAAACAAGCAAAACTTTGCTTTCAGTGGCATGTCCTCTTGAGTTTGTGGTTCCTTGCTTCTGTACCAGTTAGCTTCTCTTCTGCTTTCCGGTAGTTTCTGACTTCTGGGTGGGCAGGTGGAAAGGTTACATTCCTCTTTCTGGTTCCAGGGACACCATCTTTATTCTTTTTCTTACGCACATCAACAGTACAGAATGTATAACACACAGGCATGGCGGGATCATTGAAAGCTGGGAGTCTTTGAGATTTGTGACCAAGTCTCCAGAAGGAACCTCATGCTGATCTCTGCCTTTTCACTACAATAGTGGATGAGTTTATAGTTTCCCCTTCTAGTTGGAATTGTTATTAACAAACTACTATGTAGATAGAATCCTTTTTCCTTTTTTATTAAATTTATTTATTTATTCGCATTACAACCCAATATCAGCCCTTCCTTTCCTCCTAGTCTCCACCCCCACCCCCACACAAGCCTCCCCTGATTCCACCTTCAGAGGAACTTCCACTCTGGGTGTCACCCCCCCATACACACATACACACACATCAAGGTATGCAGGAACTGGCCACATCCTCTCCCACTGAGACCAGACAAGGATGTCCATTTAGGAGCACAGATCACAGGCAGGCAGGCAGGCAATAGACTCAGGGACAACCTTGCTCCAGTTGTTGGAAAACTGCATGAAGGCCAAGCTGCTCATCTGCTACACATGTGCAGGAGGCCTGGGTCCAGTCTGTGCTCACTCTTGGTGAGTCAGTCTCTGAGATCCCCCAAGGGTCCAGGTTAGTTGACTCTGTTGGTCTTCCTATAGAGTCCCTGATCTCTTTGGGTCCCTCAATCCTTCTCCCAACTCTTCTATAAGACTCCCTGAGCTTCGTCCAATGTTTGGGTGAGAGTCTTTGAGTCTCTTTGCATTAGCCGCTGGGTGGAGCCTCTCAGAGGACAGTTATGTTAGGTTCCTGTCTGCAAGCATAAAGGAGTATCATTAATAGTGTCAGGGACTGGTTCTTGCTCATGGGGTCTCAATTTGGGGCAGTCACTGGTTGCCTATTCACTCCTTCAGTCCCTGCTCTATCTTTGTCCCTGAACATCTTGTTGGCAGGGCACATTTTGGGTCAAAGGTTTTGTGGGTGGGTTGCTGTCCTTATCCTTACACTGGGAGTCCTGGCTACAGGAAATTGGCCACTTCAGAATCCATATTCCCCACTCCTAGGAATCTCAGCTAGAGTTGTCACCATAGACCCTCTGAGGCCTCTTCCCATCCCAGGCAGGTCTTAGAGATTGCTCCTAGCCAATCTACCTTCTCTCTGTCTCCTGTGATCCCTACATACATCTCCCCCCAATCCCACTCCACTATTGTCTCCATCCCTTCTTCTTCCCTGTTCTCTCCTTCCATTGATAGCTGATATTTTGTTCCCCTTCTAAGAAAGAATCAACTATTCTTCCTTGGGCCCTCATTGTTATTTGGCTTCTTTGGGTCTATTGATTATAGCTAATGTACTTTATGGCTAATATCCACTTACAAGTGGATACATGTCCTTTTGGGTCTAGGTTACCTCACTCAGGATAACATTTTTTAGTTCCATCCATTTACCTGTGAAATTCCTAATGTCCTTGTCTTGAGAATCTCTTATAGGACCCAACTTCAATACTACTGTTTGATTTGTTTTTATCCCCTAGTGGTGCTGGACCTTGAAGGCAAGGCCTTGTGCATGCTAAGTGACTGTTCTACCACTGAGCTACACTCCAACCCTTGAAGGAATTTCATATGCCAGCTGTCGGTATTCGCTAGCTTTGCTTCCTTTGCCACTTCTTTTGACATTCCAGGTATAAACCAATTGCCCCTCTGTGTGCCCACCATCCTGTCAAGAAAAAACGTCTTGTTTGGGTCCACCATCCCTTGTCAGCAACTCTAAAGTTCAACATGCATTGAAAAGACAAAAACTCATTTTTTTCCTTTTAAGAAACTTTGTATTTGGGCAACAATGCTGATTTTAGAGTGATGCATAGACATTTCTCTCTATTATTTATGTGATTATGTCACTGCAGGGTGTGAAAGTGTCTGACTTTGAGACATCACAAACTCTATAGGGATGTTATAACTCCAGGCTCATAACCTGTGTGCCATGGATGGCAGGAATCAATATTTTTGTCTTTTTTTGGAGAAAGTTTATAGCACACATAATTTAATTACCTTGGAATGAGTATTATACAGTATCCTTTAGAAGAAAACTATTTCCCAAATGATAACACTGTAACTCTTCAGTCTACCAGTGGTTCCACACTTTTACACAGAAGCTGGTGCCTTGAGAGTCACAGAAAATGACCTCATAATGGCTTTAATCTACACTGTCTCTGGAAAAGCAGTCAGGGCCTCTGTGCTACAATAATGAAGGCTATATGACTTATTTTGGTCAAAACCATGCATCACAACAAGCAGTGCCTGATATAAATGATGGTTTCAGCAAGGGATGACATAATGATGTTGGTACATCAGTTATAGTATGTGTATCCCACTAATGGAAGATGTTAGTAGTAGGAAAACTGGGATAGAGAATGTGGGAGCTTAAAGGGATCAGGAATTTTCTGCCCAAACTTCCTTTAAACATAAAGCTTCCTTTGAAAGTCTACTAATAGAAGCTAGACATGGTCATGCTACATGTGTGATCCCAGTGCTTAAGATCCTGAGGCATGAGAAGTGCAAATTTGAGGCCATCCTAGGCTACATGGTCAGACCCAACCTGGAAACGGAAATGTAAAAATAGGGAGGTGAGTATGACCAAAGAATGTTACCCTATAAGTCCCATTACTTTGCACTGCTAACTACTTTCACATTGTTTTTTAAATTAGGTCCATGTACATATTTAATTTGAAAATTATATGGTGGAGATAGGCCTACTTATGCTGGCAGGCTTTCTGTAATATGAAATGTGTTTAGTGGGATGGAGTAGAGATATATTTATCCATGGATCTAAAGTGCCCCCTAAAAATGCCTGTCTGTTAGTGAGCATCCCATCTTTTTCACTTGGAGATCTGGATGATATTCAGGTTCCCAAGACTCATTCTAGGGACAGTGGAAGGGAACAGATTCAGATGTGTACAGAGGCAGCCCTTGTAGTGAGACATAGTTTTCCCATGCAAATGAGTGGACATTGTACATGAAGGAGCTTGGGAAGATAGGGCCCATACCTCAGGGTATGGGGAGAGTAGATTTCCCCTTGAGAGTCTAAGGAAGCATGGTGATTGGAGGTACAGATATTGATTGAACTTCTTCACTAATTGGAGGATATGTGAGGTTGGAGAATTCACCAGATCTCTCCAGGCTTGGGTCCTCTGTTGTAAGAGGGAGGTCATGGGAACACCTGCCTTATAGACTTATACCAATTAAATAAAACCATCCAGGTCAAGTCCTCAGTACCAGTAAGAGTATATAACAAATGCTCAAGTGAAGGTAGTTACCATTAGCCTTATATGAACTACCATAATCCTCTCTTGTAACTCTCCAATAACAAAGTTTTAATAGATCAAAATCAGTGTGTTGGTTTTGAGGAGACTGGAATAAAGATGGTAGCCAAGGGTATGGAGTAAAGGAGTACTGTTTCCCCCTGTTTCTTCTGTGAGCAGGATACTGTTGTCGAGTCAGGGATTCATAGATCCAAGTTTTAAGTGGAAGTGGTTGGCCGGGGTGAAGCTGGCAGAAAGATTCATGGTGCTGCCAAGGAAGTGTTTGGAGGAAATGGATGCAGAGAAGCAGTGAAGTAAACACTGTGTTTGAGAGAGCACTGCTCTTCTGAAATGGGAGCTGGAGAAACCTATGAACCCCTGAGCCGATTAAGAACCATTCCAAGATGTTAAATTTAGGTAGGCTGTATTTGACAGTACATGGGAACAAATAGACTCAAAAGACAGCACTCAGCACATCCTTGCCCTCTTAGTGAGGCTGCTTCAGAGTTGGTTCACCTAAACTCAGCCTGCCTCCCATAGAGTCAGGAGCCTCCCTTGCTCTGACCTACTGGTCTAGACCGCATCTTCAGATTGCCTTCTCTACAACACGAGTTTGTCTCCTTTCTCTTTCCTTTGAGACTATTGTGTTCCCTTGTTTTCTGAGCCATGGCTAAGGATTTTTTCCTTCGGAATGCCTGGTCTTACTGAGAGGGTCCCTCTTACCTATGCAAGCTTCTAGGTCCATCTCTTGTTAAGGTCCCTCTATTAGCACAAAATACCTCAGCAAATACTTGCAAAAGGGACCTGCCATTTAAGGTTGACTTGTTTGAAATATGCCCGTTGAGTTATTTTTGCCATCAGCATGCTGTCCATCTTGTTTCGTACATCTGTCTTTAGTTCCTCTCAAAACTCCTTCCCTCTTTAAAACTTTTTTTTTTTTTTTGGTCTTAATCAAACACATCTTCAATCACCATTGTACTTTTCTCATTTGGGCTGTCTGAGCTTTCAAACATGGCTTTCTAAAGTAGGTCCTTGATGAATCACATTCCCTTTGAATATTGTGGCCTTTAGAGGGAACTCTAAATTTGGCCTCCACACACTTACGAATTTGTATTCTCAGATTAATCAGTAGGAAGAATTAATTGTCCTATTCCTTTCATGGAAGATCAGGGAGAGAAAGGATCGGTTTCTTGACACATAAAAGGACTGTTCAATCATGAGCAATTTAGCTAAACGGAAAGAATTAGCTCCGATTTGAAATATGTCATTTTCTCTCATTCCTGGATCACAGAGAAGGGACTTGTTCCCTGAACTCAGAACTCAGTGTTGGCCTATATTACCTCCCATTTTTGTCACTTATGTGTTGGTTTGATAGTTTTTCTATTAAAGCATATACTTACAAACTAATATGAAGCTTCAAATTCCTTGATTTTACCTAACCTAAACAAACCTAAGCCCTCAAAGGAAAGTGAAGGCAAGCAGTGCCTTCCTTTTCTTCAGTTTTATTTCTTTTATCTGCCAAAAGCAAACCAGAAGAAAATTACTGGGAATTTCTTTGAAAGGTAAACCAATTCATTAAGCATCTGACGAACACCACTCTGGTCTACCTTGATTGCCAGTGTTTGAAGACCAATTGGCTTTCCACTGCTGCCCTGGCTTGTTCTCCTACCTTGGCCAGTCTCAATACTCTGGCCCCAGACTCACTTTTCAGCTGGCTTTGGAGTCTTTGTCCTTCCCCTTACTAGCTGAGCAGCAATAAGCAACTTATTGAATCCTCTCTGGGTCTCAGCATCATAGAGAAAAATACAGAGAACAAAGTCCTGCAGAAGGAGTATGAGGAGAAATATGGGGCCTGCTGAACCTGGTACCTGGTGGTTCGATTTAAGGTTCAGGTTGTCTTGGCACTGATGATGTTTCTTCATATAAGTGTTTGCTTCTTGCAAAACACACAGCTTACAAAGCGATCAGCACTGAGGAATATGAAAAGAGTGTCCACCATTCAATAAGAAAGAAAGAAAGAAAGAAAAAAAGAAAGAAAGAAAGAAAGAAAGACTATGCAGTGTCTATCATTCAATAAGAGAGAGTGAGACTGTACAAAGAGTGCCCAGCATTTTTGATAAGAGTGAGATTGTTCAGACTGCCCACCATTCAAAAAGAAAGAATGAGAATACACAAAGAGTGACTACCACTCAACAAGAATGAGAATACATCAAGAGTGCCTACCATTCAATAAGAAAATGGTAAAGAACCCAGAATTTTGATTCCTCACTACTCTGGATTGAGCTCAAGGCTTTGCAAATGCGTGTACTATATCACTAAGCCAACCCCACCCCCCAGCCCTAATTAGCCTAATTTTAAAGACAGAGAAAAAATTAAATAATAACTTCTCAAAAGAAGCTCTGCGAACAACCAGTAACACACTAAAAGATTCTCAACATCACTCCATCAGGTAAAAGCAAATTAACATCATAGCCAGATATTTCTTTAAGCCTAGCAGATGAAGCTAAAGCTAAATGTTCTCAGTGTTGTAACACAAGGATGGGGAGAAACTGGAGTCTCATGCCCTGCATGTGGGAGTATAAAATGGTAACATCAGTTTGAATGGTACCTGGCAGTTTATTATAAAAGTAAATATAAACTTGCTTTTCAATCCAGCAATTCTAGTCTAGATGCTTACGCAAATAAATTACATGTAAGTCAGTGAAAAAAAACCATACACATATATCCCTAGAGTCTTTACTATAATGGCAAAAAAAAAAAAAAGTAGAGATGTCTCAAATACTCATTGTCAGGAGAATGGATAAACAAACATTTTTATAACAGGCTACTAGGGGATTTAAAACCGGGTTCAAATGTTGAGATAGCATAAAGTGGGTAAATCTAAAAACATTATGTTGACTTAAAGAAGGACAAACCGAATGACCTCTTCCTTATGAAACTCTGAACAAACAAGACAATTTATGGTGAAAAAATTGAGAGTGTGGTCTTTCTTGGTAAGAAGTAGCTGGTGGTGTTATATAGGCATATAGTGCTATGATATTGACTAGAGTAGAATTTGATAAGGCAATTAAAGAAAGATCCTGACATAGAATTCAAAAGATTCTTAGGAAAATCCATTCCTCAATATTAAGACATATCCCCTGGTATTTTTAAGGTTTCTGAAGTCAAAATGTGCCTTAGAATCATTGGCATGTCAAAGTTTAATTGGTAATTTTTTTTATTCTTAGAGGTATGTTAAATAATGAGACATTGAAAATTGGTAACTACTAAGGTTTGTTTTTTTTTTTTTTAATTTACAAAATTATTGCTTTAGCCATCCCAGTTGAGTACTTCTTCTGTAGCTCCTGCTTTGGCGGGGCTCCTAACACCTGACTAATACTTAGGGATTGGGCAATCAAACATCGCTCTGATTTCATGCCCTACAAAATTACTTTCTCTAACAGCTATGCCTCACAGTCACTGAAGACAAATTAACCTGGCTGCCAGACTCTAGTCCTGCTCTCTACAGCTCGGCAGTTGAGGCTTCAGCCTCCAATAATAGGCTCAGCTAGGCCACACAGCCTTAAGGCCTCTCTAAGCTGGGCCAGGCCGCCAATTCTCCTCAATCCCTGTCCTGTCCTAATGACTAGTTTTACAGAATGGTGAGAAGTGTCAGACAAGTCTTTTCCATTCCCTCAGATTAGTGTGAAAGATGACTTGTGTTGGTTCCTTTAGCATCAATTCACAACCTCATCATCCCATGCCTTCCTCAATTAGGGAGGCTGAAAAGCCAAGGGCTCGCTCTCCTAGCTTCCCTAGTTACTTGTGGTAGTCACTTGACCTGTCCTGGCCAATGAACATACTACAATGGGGGAAGCTACAGAGAAGCTACTGATCGCCTGTTACACCATCTCCCTTTCCTTGGACTTAGGTGTGATGGCTGAGCGCAGAGACACTCTCTAAAAGATGTTAAAGAGCAAGAATGAAGAATTCCATACCAAGAAGGTAGAGAGGGGAAAACAGAAACAGCCTTGAAACAAACTATGGTCTGTTAACGGCATTGTGACTTTTTCTAGAAGTCCTTAACTACTAGTGATTCGTGATGAAGTATCCATAGGTTAAGTATGGTGTTTAAAGTCACCCAGTAGAAGCTGGTGGAGAGAATACATGTGTAGGAAGTGAAATAACACTATCAGTTGTGGAAAACTGGATACAGACAAACCAGGGCCAACTCTAGTTTCATATGTGTTTTAAATTCTTCATAAAAAATAACCGAGGCCGGAGACCATGTGATAGCTGAGAGCTGCCCCAGGAGACCTGGGGGCGAGAGGCAATGGGGTGTGGGCTGGATTCTGAACTTCACAAGCACACTCATGGACAAACTGATGAAATTTGAATACAAACTGTTCAATTAATAGTATCAATACAAATATCCTGCCTTTGACTAATGTGTTAATGTAAGAGGAAACAAGGTAAAACACACAACAAACCAAAACCTTTCTATCATCTTTTTCTTTTCTTCTTTTTTCCTTTTTTCTTTTATTAGATGTTTACTTTATTTACATTTTCAAATGCTAACCCCTTTCCACGTTACTCCACAGAACCCCCTCTATCCTATTTCCCCTCTCCCTGCTAACTCCTGCTCCCAGTTTCCTGACTTGCATTCCCCTATTCTGGGGAATCAAGCCTTCACAGGACCAATGGCCTTTCCTCTCATTGATGTCTGAAATGGCCATCTTCTGCTACATATGTCGCTGGAGCCATGGGTCCCTCCATGTGTACTCTTTGGTTGGTGGTTTAGTTTCTGGGAGCTCTGGGGGTATTGGTTAGTACATATTGTTATTCCTCCTGTGGGTTTACAAACCTTCTTAGCTCCTTGGGTCCTCTCTCTAGCTGCTCCATTGGGGACCCTATTCTCATTCTGTTGGTTGGCTCTGAGCCATGGGTGTTTTGATCCACTTTCCAATAAGGATCAAAGTATCCACACTTTGTTCTTCCTTCATCTTGAGCTTCATGTGGTCTGTGAGTTGTATCTTGGGTATTCCAAGCTTATGGTGTTCCTGTAACTTTAATGTCACTCCAAATCGAGAGAGAGAGAGAGAGAGAGAGAGAGAGAGAGAGAGAAGTTTGACTTTCCAATAGAATTATTTAATGCTGAGCTAACACTAGCAATGGCCACCCCAGAGCCCTCATTATGTGAGAAAAAGAAAAAAATCTTAATAGCAAATTTAGTTAGTATGTTACTTGCAGTTCACTGAATATAAACTGATAAAATATGTTATTTGCCTGGTGCAGTTAGCCCTTAAAACTCACAGCTAAGAACAATAGCACTAAGTACCTTGCAGCAATTGAGAGGCAGTTCTCCAAGGAGCCAGTTCCCTACCCACAGTGCTGGCCAGGGGCATGTTTCCAGCAGAACTTGCATGCCAACCTCACCCCACCCCCACTGACAGTGTTCATAAGGGAACTGTGCTATGAAGCAGGCAATGAGTAGCCCTTGTGCTGTAGGATCAAGAGAGATGTAATAGTTTTCTTTTGTATCTTAATTCTTTATTTTCAATGTTTTGCAGCTTCAGTTCTTCTGCTCCAATGAATCAGTAAATGCAACAGAGAATGGATCTCATACAAGAGCAATAAAAAATACAAATACGCACACCAATAAAGTAATAAAGATCTGTGAGACACATATGAATAAAAACATGAAACTTTATAGGAGAGGAAAGAAGAAGCTAAATGTAAATAGCACCACTGTGTAAAGATGCTGCGTGGCCTTCATCCAAAAATACTGCCAATCAAAAGTGGGGTGCATGGAATGAGCTAAAATGGCCCACACTTCTCAATGAAAAACATAGCTGGAACACATTTACAAGATAACAGAAGAAAAACCTTCCATGATCAAGGGCTCCTAGAAATGACCCCCAAAACACCAGCCATCAAAGAGAAAATTGCTAAATTAGCCTCCATCAAAACTTAAAACTGTGCTCTGGGAAAGGCTGCATTAAGAGAATAAAAAGACAAGCAACAACCAGGCCCAAGGCAATTACATATCACATATAATGAATGTGAGTAGCTGCCTGTTTCTGCTACAAAATGAAAGCATGGGACCCTCATTCCAGCAACATTAAGGATGCCAAGAAGAGTTTCGAGGAGATGGACCAGTGGTTGACGTGCTTACTGTGTATTTGAGAAACTCATTTGTACCTCCAGAACCCACATAGTCTCAGCTGGGCATGGGGACTTGCCTGGGACTTGTCTGTAATTCCAACCACAGAAGCTAAAAAAATGGGATCTTTAGAGCAAGCTGATAGTTACAATACCTCATGGAGACTGAGAGACTTTGACTCAAAAAGACAAACTGGAAGATCCCATTGAGGAAGATTCCTAATATCATGCCGTTACACACACATGCACACACACACACACACACATACACACACACATACACACAAACACACACACAGAGGCATCCACATGCACGTACACTTGCCCACACTATGTGCACACATGTGAACACACATACATGCACTCCTACAGTACACACACACAGACACACACACAGACACACACACAGACACACACACACACACACAGAAAGAGAGAGTGTGTGTTAGTTACTGGGCCTGTTCTTTTTTTTTTTTTTTTTTTTCCCCCGAGACAGGGTTTCTCTGTGTAGCCATGGCTGTCCTGGAACTCACTCTGTAGACCAGGCTGGCCTCGAACTCAGAAATCTGCCTACCTCTGCCTCCCAAGTGCTGGGATTAAAAGTGTGCGCCACCACTGCAAAATCCACTCCTAATGACACACTTCTCCAAGTAGGCCAAACCTACTCCAACAAAGTCATCCCTCCTAACAGTGCCATCCCCTGCTGACGAAGCATTCAAATCTATGAGCCTATGGGCAACTACAGAGAGAAACCCTGCCTCAAACAAACAAACAAACAAGCAAAATTATAATACAAACATAATATGAAGAAACTAATACACTGTTGGTACCTGATCTAGAAAAGTTTGGCAGTCATTTACAATGTTAAATCTATACTTGTTTGTCAACTCTTGATTTAACTCCAAGAGAGAAAAAAAAAACCCATATATAAGTCCATAAAAATGTGCACATGGATGTCCAAGACAGTGCTAAATAGACCAGTCCCAAACGGCAAGCAATGTGACTTTCCCTTGGTAGGAGAGGATGGGTAGACCATGGCACATCTATGCAATGGTGCATCTGAGCAATGAAGAAAGATTGTGGTAGTGGACTTGGAGAATCTCAGGGGTGCTGAGTCAAAGAGCAGCCTCAGGGGGTTCTGTAACTGAATGGTTCCATTTAAATACTCTTCTTATTACTTGGGAAGCTGAGGCAGGAGGACCACAGGGTCCCAGGAGTTAGGAACCAGCCAGGCCAGTACTGAAAAGACCTTGTCTCAACAGAAAACAAACAAACAAACAAACAAACAAAAAAACCAAAAACACAGTCAAATAAAACTCCTGGAACCTTTCAGCTACCAGAAAATGGGTCTAATGCAAAAGGTCTAGATCGTAATCTGTCTTAAAATATAGTCTTTTCCAAAAGGAAATGACAAATACTAAACGATTTATACATAACAATACATGTATGGGAATTGTGATGTCCTTCTCCTGTGCATTTATCGTGTTTGACAGAGAAGAGAAAGTTACTGCTCACACAGTTCAAGGTCCGCAAGTAGCTATATTAACTGGCCTGTGTTCTTAGTTTTTTTCCTGTCGCATTGTCCTGGATAACCAAGTATGTTTCCAAGCCAGCAGTCACTGAAATAGCATTATGAGGAAATAAACATTTTTTCCTCTTTAAAAATAGAAAGAAAAGAAGAGAATACAGTGACAGGCAACACATAGTGATCATTAGGGTCAGGGTTCACTGCTGGAAGAAAAAGTGAAGGTGAGTAAGTGGTGGGCAGGGAGGTGGGGTTTTTGTTTGTTTTGTTTTTTGAACTTTTTTGAATGATGACGCTGTTCTGTGCCTTGACGGTGGCCGTGTTCACACTAATTTATGGATGTAGCATAGATGCAAGCATTGCCCTCTAAAGTTAATTCTTTGTTCCTTAAAGTTTCTCATGTAATTCTGAAGTTGGGATGGGAAGTAAATACTAAAATTCAGCCAGAAGAGAAATCATACAAGAAGAATGAAGATATTTTGAACAAAGTGTCTGAAGACACTGTTCTTCCAGTTGCAAACTTCTATGAGATTATCGTGGCTAGAGTGTGGAACTGTGGAACTGGATGAACTCAGAGCTGGGGCAGCGAACACAAATTGATGGAAAAGCTGAAGCCAGTAATACATACAGGTTGGATAAACTCAGTTCATGAAAACTTCAGTACTTTCAACCACACACATACGGGCTGCAGTCAATTCTACGGGCTGCAGTCAATTCTACGGGCTGCAGTCAATTCTCCCGACCCAGTAAGTTTTTCAGGGGCAGATTCAACCAATCACAGGTGGAAAATGTTTGTATTGTGTTGGTACAGATACTTTCTCTTTGTTATTTACCAAACGACTGGGTCTAACCGTTATTTATAGCATTTGTATACTGCATTAAGTATTATAAACGGTCTAGAGGTGATTTAAAACACATGAGAGGATGTGGGAAGGGACCAGGAAAACATCAGGTCATTTTACACAGGGGACTTGAACACTGGTGGGTTGTAACAGGATACCCCTTAGATACCAAGGAACGATTGGATTAAGTAATTCGAAACTAATCTATAACTATCATTTGGAGATTTTGTTTAAGGGCTGGAGAGATGACTCAGCAGGTAAGGGTGATTGCTGCAGGTTTCATGATTGCCAGGCCTCTCCTCGCCAGAAGGAGATCTTCATAGAAGACACATTAGATGAGACACATAGGAAAGCCCAACTCATCTCAGCAGAGGAAGAATTTGAAATGCACAGTTCTGGAAAATGCTCGGTGATTTTATGAATATATCAGGTATATTTATTCCCACACATAAAACTCCTTTTGTTAAATTTACTGATGCCTCTAGTAATAAGAATGGAATTTAAAATGACTTTAACGGAATAAACGACAATTCTGTCAGGATAAATCAAGTCCTGCGTCATGTTTTAAAGTTATCTTCTGTGTTTATAATTTCACTTGTGAAACGTACAGCTACAGGGGAGAAATTCCTCAAGTTGTGCTCCTTATTTCAAAAGTCCTTTGCCGCTTGGGTTAATTGGAGCTACTTTGGGAAGTCCTGCTGAGTTAATTATCTCAAGGTTGCTTCTAAAATTGCCCTTAGGACAAACAAGGCCTCCTACTACTTTAGATAGACATAGCTCTCCACAAACAGCAAGAGTTAAGTCTTTTAGAATGTAGCGTATATAGCGTTGTTCGTAGAGACATTTATAGCTTTAAGGTTATGAGTCAATATTTCCTGGAACTATTAAAGACCACTTTTTAGCCCAGCAGGAAATTGGTTTGCTCATGTAACGAAGACTCTAGGAGTATCAGGTGAGACAGCAATGCCAACTGCTGCTGGTGTGTATAGCTTATGTAAATAGCGTTAAAGTCCTCCAAGAAGAAATGAGGGCCAGCTGAGGACATCTCGCCTTCTCACAACTCCTGGAGGAAATCTAACATCTGCACAAGCACCTGAGTTCCTCAGGGCTTCCTCTCCAGTTTTCAGGCCAGCCTGAAATTTTCATTCTGAATGATGATTTATTTCTAGCTGGGGTGTGAGTTGAAGGGATTGAAGATGAGGTTAAGATGGTCTAGCCCCAGCCGGGCGGAGGTGGCGCACGCCTGTAATCCCAGCACTCTGGGAGGCAGGGGCAAGCAGATTTCTGAATTCGAGGCCAGCCTGGTCTACAGAGTGAGTTCCAGGACAGCCAGGACTACACAGAGAAACCCTGTCTCGACAAAAAACAAATCCAAAAAAACCAAAAAAAAAAAAAAAAAAAAAAAAAAGGTCTAGCCCCACAACAGCTAACACAGCACACTGTGTCAAGTGTTTCCTGTACACTACACCATTTGGTGCCCCCTAAAGCTCAGTGCAATTTGTGGAAGAAGGGGCGAGCTTAAGAGTCACACTATACCAAGGAGGACTGGTAAGACTATGACGCTCGTGAACTCACAGTAGCCCCTGTTGCCTGCACAGAGTCATGAAACACTGAACCAGTAAATAGTCAGTCACTTGGAGGGCTTATGGGGCTCTGTCTAATGTAGGGAAGCTAACGGCAGTCAAGGGCTGCCAAAGAAGTCATTGCTTTCAGTGCTGGAGTCACTGGTGAGTTACCCACAGTACCAACGCATAGTGTTACATCTGTGCTTGTGGGTGGCCCTAAGTGACCCCTTGTTAAACACAGGGGTCATGAGAAAAACAAGCAA
The DNA here is from genome assembly GCF_947179515.1 of Apodemus sylvaticus. NCBI lineage: Eukaryota > Metazoa > Chordata > Mammalia > Rodentia > Muridae > Apodemus > Apodemus sylvaticus. The sequence goes on along the minus strand of NC_067481.1, from coordinate 57,334,329 downwards.
AAAGATGTAGAAGTGGGGTGGAGACTTGGTGAGAGGAAAGAGGGGGTTGGTGGAGGTAAGAGGAGGATGAGAGAGGGTTGAGGAATGAGTATGACCAGAATGTTTTATTCACAGTCGCACATGCACATGCACATGCACGACACACACACACACACACACACACACACACACACACACACACAGATGGTAGATAGGTAGATAGATAGCATACAATAGTATACATACTATATCTACATATGTATAATATTGTCAAAAAATAAATTAACTTTAAAAAAATGAGTCTTAAAAAAGTTAAGCAAAATGGTCCGGCCCACTGAGCCATAAATTTCAGCATCAGGATGTGAGCTGTATATATAGAGCCACAGTATCCTAGAGCATGGCTCACCATCAGGGAACAGGAACTGTGCCTAGGCAATGCTTCTGTGGTCAGACTATGGTCTGAATGAGAACTGCCACATGGGTTCTATGAGGAGCAAAAACAGTAAATTTATTTGCAAGCAAATAGACAAACTAAAGAACATCTATTTTGGTAAGAACCTTGCCAAACAGATAAATGGAGGGTGAGGAGGGGCTGAAGCTGACTGTTTTGAGGACTTAATTTCTCTTTTGGGTTGTGCGCGCTCAAATGCCTTGGAGAATTCCCTATTTGGTTTCACATGATTCTCATGTGATGAGGAACTGTGTAAAGGGCGTGTGAACTACAGCCTTTGGAGACAGTGGTCCCTCCCAGCATCAATTGTTTCTAGCTCTGCTCTACCCTCTAGGCAGAAGGATGCCCTTCCTTTATTCTGGAGGCAGAGTTCGGTCCTCACCAGAGAGCAGAAGTTCAGAAAAGAGCAGAGAGCTCCTCAGAACAACTTCTCATAGGAAAAAGAAATTCAAAATTTAAGTTGTTGAAGACATTTGAATTTTTTAAAGTCTGACCTTTTGGCTTGTTTTTCAAAATCTTGGTAGCCAGGTTTCTAGCTGGAAAACTCTTTGCTGCTCCACAAGGGCACGATCTGTGAAGTAACTGGTGCTTGGCAATAAGTAGAACCTTCAGAGGATGTTCATCTTCTGTCTTAGGCAGGGTTTCTATTCCTGCACAAATATCATGACCAAGAAGCAAGTTGGGGAGGAAAGGGTTTATTCAGCTTATACTTCCACGTTGCTGTTCATCACCAAAGGAAGTCGGGACTGGAACTCAAGCAGGTCAGGAAGCAGGAGCTAATGCAGAAGCCATGGAGGGATGTTTCTTACTGGCTTGATTCCCCTGGCTTACTCAGCTTGCTTTCTTATAGAACCCAAGACTACCAGCCCAGGGATGGCACCACCCACAAGGGCCCTCCTGCCTTGATCGCTAATTGAGAAAGTGCCTTACAGCTGGATCTCGTGGAGGGATTTCCTCACCTGAAGCTCCTTTCTCTGTGAAAACTCCAGCTTGTGTCAAGTTGACACAAAACCAGCCAGTACATCTTCCAAGGGCCTGTTGTAGTTTCTTCTTGTAAAAGCCATCAAATATGAGAAATATGGTTGCTCATCACACAACTTATGAGTCGCACAAAGTGCCTTCCTTCCTTTCTTGCCTTGCTTTCTTTCTCCTTTCTTCCTTTCTTCCTTTCTTCCTTCCTTTCTTCTTTCCTTCCTTCCTTCCTTCCTTCCTTCCTTCCTTCCTTCCTTCCTTCCTTCCTTCCTTTCTTTCCTTCCTTCCTTCTCATTCTTTCTTTCTTTCTTCTCTTTCTTCTCTCTCTCTCTCTCTCTCTCTCTCTCTCTCTCTCTCTCTCTCTAGTTCAGCATATTTGGGGGTGTCCAGACCATGTGTCAGGTATAAGATAGCACCCTGAGATGGAATGGTGAGTTTAATTCGTCCCTTTGACCTTGTGATATTTAACAAATGGTAGTACCTCCTTCTAGATTCCATGAATTCTCTGTATCTTCTGACTCAAAATTTAGTGCTAACCAAAATCCTAGAGTTTGAGCTTCACCCCTACATTTCTGATACCATAGGTCAGTGATGAGGTTTGATAACATGTGCCATTACCAAATTCCTAAGCGAGGCTGCAGCTGTGAGTTTGGGGACACTTTGGGAGCTGGTGTCCAGGACACAGAACTCTAGAACCTGCAGACGGTTTTTATGTGTGTCCAGGGCTAAACATCACAGAAGAACCATGTACTCATTAGTGTATTGATCGCAGTGCGGTATAGGGAATATTGAAATAAGCATAGATGTTACCCTTGTGATCAAGAAACCCACGTTGAATTAGGAAAGGCTTAGGTTTTCATAGACAATTCAGTTGCCTTGCTGAATGGGTCTTATGTGATTGGCTTCTCAGCAGGGATGGGAATGCCTGGAGAAATCTGCATATTTTGTAAATGAGTGATCTTTGGACTCATCATAGGAAAAAAATCCCAGGAAAAATGAACTCAAGGTTCTTTTCCTTCAAATACATTACAGGCAGCAAGTTCAAACTTTAGTGACAGTGCCTGTCACCATTTCAGCTGGGCATCTCCAGAGAACAGAATCTGTATGACAAATTAATGGCTGGCTGGATAGCAGTCTCTGTAGAGATAAAGATAGTTTGATCTGTAGAGCCAAGACCAAAAAGTTGCACAGGACAGTTGCTAGAAAGTCTCTAAATTATTGAATATTTATTTCAGACAAGGTGTCACTAGGCAGCCCTGGATGGCATGAAACTCACTATGTAGACCAGGCTGGTCCTGAATTCATAGAGATCTGCCTACTTCTGCCTCTTAGACGTTGGGATTAAGGTTGTGTATCATCACATTCAGCTTATTGCCTGTTCTTAGTGCTTTAATCTGATCCCAGGAGGGAGCATCTATCTGGCAGCCATGCATCCCATAATGAGTCTGAACATCTAGGAAGGATGGGACTCTGCTATTCCTGTTGTTTCTTTCCTCCTAGCTGCAATGTACCTTTTGCTAAGTATGTGCATGCATGCTAAGCATGCTAGTCAGTTCCCTATTACTTTAACAAACACCCAAGATAGTCAGCTTGCAATGAGAAAGGTTTATTTTGGCCCAGTTTTGGATGTTCCATGACTGATTGGCCCCATTGACTTGGGCCTTTGGAGAGGCAGCCATTTGCCTCATAAGAGGTAACAAGAGAGAACAGGAAAGTTGTTACCAAAGGCCAAGAACACATTCCCAGTGGCCAAAAGACTTCTACTACAGATTCTACAACCGAGCTGGGAACTAGTCTATGAGCTGTTGGGAGACTTTTCAAGCTACAGTAGCATGAGTAAGAAGCACACACCTCCCCAAATGCACACAGGCAGAGGAGTTCAGTTCATCTGATCTTCACAGGCTGTCTAATTTGAAGCCTCTTCAGGATTAGCTAATTAATGTTTTCCCACAGGGTATACTATATTGTGTGTGTGGGATATCAATGGTTTTTTATTTGTTTTTCTTATTTGCTGAAGGGAGAAAGAATACAGGAAATGAAGGTGTGCCTACCAACAGACCAACCAAAATTAATGAATGTGTGATTTATAATAAAAAAGGGGCCAAAGAATGAGAAAAATTCTGTGTTCAATTTTCTAACTCGACTGGGACTGGGTCTCCAGCATTTGGCTTCTGGACGCGAGGCCGCTGGCTCCTGTCCTGTGGTCAGTTTCTTGGGTCATGCCAAGTTTCAGCTTCTTCACAGGACCAGAGCTTTGGATGGCATGCCCATCCTTCCCTTCACATAAAAAATAGCCTTCCTCCTCAAGTTCTAAAAATACCCTCGGCCTTGGAGCACGACCTCCTTTTCAGCAGCTCCTCTTCACCGGGACAGTTGCTTGATCTGGAGCAAGCTGAAACCAGAAAGAAAAAGAATCTGTTCGGTGGAAGCTGATGTACATGTGGGTCTCCTTGAAACGCCCAGTTTACAGAAAGAACAAAAACCTTTGCTTCCTCGACCATGAGCTCTTTGCTTTTCTTAGGGAGAGCTTGGGTGTGGTATTTTAAGTTTGCTTTTGGTGGGAGATGATTTGGTAAGACAAGATCAAAAGCAACTTGACTTTTCATTCTTGCAGCTGAAATAAAATAAAGAGAATTAGGTTACTTGGTGATTTCTTTTTTCCAGATCTAAGAAGTTAACTTTAGAAACCTCACTGTACTCAAATGAAATAAAATTCCTCAAAGAATTGGTAGATAGACTTTAAGTCATGTAGGAGACTATTCAAGAACTCCATGGTGTACTACTCTGGATTCATGCCAATGCTGTGTGTGTGTGTGTGTGTGTGTGTATGTGTCTGTCTGTCTGTCTCTGTGCCTGTGTATCTCTGTGTATCCCTCTCTGTGTGTCTATCTCTCTCTGTCTGTGTGTCTCTCTGTCTGTATCTCTCTGTCTCTGTGTGTCTGTGTGTATCTCTCTATGTGTTTGTCTATCTCTATCTCTTTGTCTCTATGTGTCCCTCTCTGTGTCTGTCTGTCTGTCTCTCTCTCTCTCTCTCTCTCTCTCTCTCTCTCTCTCTCTCTCTCTGTGTATTAAGACCTCACATACACTGAGTAAAGCCATTTTCATTGAGCTATATCCCAAGGCCATGGCTGTGTTGGGCTAGCAGCCCCATAACATCCTTTGTTGTTGCAGCCTGTAAGTCAGGCTGGTAGGATAGCATAGGAACTGGGCAGAAGTATAAATCATAGCTGTTTCCAATTTCAAGAAGCATCCACACGAGCAAAGACACTGGTCCAGGGGGGAAGGTGAAAGGTTAGGAGCCCTGACAGAATTCCTGGATGTGTTCTGGGCTTGGGAAGAGATCAAGGGGAGGAGTCAGACAAGGAGAGGTCAGTGTAGCTGATACCCTTGTAGAGGATGGAAAAATCAGAGAGAGCAGAACTGTGTGGCAAATGAAGGAAAGAAAAAAATGTGGTGGAGGAGGTAGGTGCAGTGGCGACTGAGGGAAGAAGATGTGAGCTCAAGGCCTGGCCACATAGCAGGACCTTGTGTCCAAACAGCCAGGAAAAGAACCAACCATCAAACAAGTGGAAGGTTTGTGGGGATTGAGGGGAGGTCAAAGGTCTGATGACACAGGAGCAAAGGAAACTCTCTGGTCAGCCCTGTAAAATTCTGGAACAGGACAATCGTTCTTAATGAGTTAGTCAGCATAGCCACTTCTGACACATCCCAGCCACCCTGCCTCCCTAGCTCCTCCCTCATGCAAGACTTCCCCAAAGAGACTGAGTTTTCCTTCTTCCTAACTTTGCTCTTTCTGCTCTCATTTTTGCATCAAGATTTTCTTCTCCCCCCACCCCCAGACTTGATGCTGCCAAATCCTATATATTCCTTCATGGATTCTCGGGGGATGTGATCAAAACACACCATATACATGTATGGGAATGCCATAGTTAAACCTGTTATAATTGAAGAGTCATGAATGGTCATCTTTTTTTAACAGGTGTGAATGGGATAAATTTGCTTTCTTTACTTTTTCTCTGGGAAACCAGGATATATGCTAATAAGCTTGCATAAATTATAATAAAATAATTCTGTTTGTGCTGCCAGCATGTTGAGCTTGAAGAGACTGAAGGACAGAATGGCATAGACAGGTACAGGTGGCTCTTTCATCCCATCTTCTCTGGGCTCTAAATTTAAATCTTTTACATTCCAGGATAAACTATTGTTATATTTATTACTTTAGCTTTCTCATAGTGTTGTATGGTACCCTTACTGACTGACATGCCAGTCAGCAGCCCAAGGGTTTTAGAATAGCCTGGAGTGAGCAAAACTCAGGGGTGCATGCATTAGGTTTCAGAAGCAATAGGGGTGGGTTAGGACATCTTTATCTGAGTTCCAGTGTGAATATACAAGACACGTATTCCCTTCTGGATCCTGGTTTCCCAGAGAAAAAATTAAGAGAACGTATCTGTCCCATCCACACCTGTTAAAAAAGATGGCCACACTCGAAAAGATAGCGGATAGGATAAGAACTCCAGGTGAAATGTGGAATTACTGAAACAACAGGGGCTTATTCTTAGCCATTCAAGCCATGCATATTGATGTCTGTCATGATAGGGATGGGGACAATAGAGGTCATGTATGCACACTGATCATACCTCTCAATTGCACTGTTAACTGGATGTGAGTTTTACTTGGACAAACACCTACGTGCACAGCTGAACATGTTTTGTCTCATGTCCACCAAGACATCACTTCTCCAGGTGGCTATAGGGACAGACGCCTACTATCCCACCATTCCAGCACTTGAGAAGGAGAATCCTGAGTTTATGGCTAGCCTGGGCTATGAATATAGCAAAAGCCTATCTCAAAACAAGCAAATAATTTCTCCTTTTGTTCTTCTGTTTTTCTTTTCCCAGGTGTCTGGCATTTCCACACACTTATATACATTTACAATGAGAAGAAACAAAATATGTTTAGTCTCAAAGGAGTTGGTCTCTTGCCCTAGAGTCTTCTGTAGTCACAAAGCTCTTCATATCCAGATGTGCTTTCTGCTGTGGCCCTTCTGGGTGAGGGAGCCTGGGAGTGGCCACTTTGCTCTGTCCTAAGCACCTCACAGGGTTCTTACATAAGATCTGGGTTTTGCTGGGTTTTGATACAGCACTCTTTCAGTAATTTCCTGGACAGTTCCATCACTGAGTGAGCACAGATACAAAACTTCCTTCTTGAAGGCCATCCAGAGACTGCCCTACCTAGGGATCCATCCCATATACAGTCGCCAGACCCGGATGCTATTGTGGATGCTGGGAAGAGCTTGCTGACAGGAGTCCCGATATGGCTGTATCTTGAGAGGCTCTTTCAGAGTCTGACAAATACAGAGGTGGATGCTAGCATTCAACCATTGGACTGAACACAGGGTCCCAGACAGGAGTTGGAGAAGGGACTGAAGGAGCTGAGAGGGTTTGCAGACCCATGGAGGGAGCAAAAGGGTTAACTGGTCACACCCCTGGAACTCCCAGGGACTAGACCACCAACCAAAGAATGCACATGGAGGAACCCATGGCTCTGGCCACATATGTGGCAGATGATGGCCTTGTTGGACATTAGAGGGAGGAGCAGGTCTTGGTCCTGAGGGTGTTTGATGCCCCAGTGTAGGGGAATGCCAGGGCCTGAAAGCTGGAGTGGATGAAGGAGCACCCTTATAGAGTCAGGGGGAGTGGGTATGGGATAGGGGATTTCCAGAGGGTCGACCTGGAAAGGGGATAACATTTAAAATGCAAATAAAGAAAATATCCAATAAAAGAAAAAAAAACAAACTAAAAAACCTTCTTCTATACCTGCTTCAATGTAGCGCCAAATAATGTAATCTTTTAAGGCTAAATCTGGAACAACTATAAAGCCACTTCAGATATAGAAAATCAAACTTAAAATGACTTTTGAATGATCACATTAACTGTTTCAAAAATTTTTAAGCCTTTTGCTGTTTGTCATTTTGTTATTTTGTTGTTGCTGTTATTGTTATATTTATTTATACTCTGTCCTGTCCCTCTCTTTCTCCTTTCTTTCTCTTTCTCTGTCTGTCTCTGTCTGTCTCTGTCTGCAGGTCTCTCTCTCTCTCTCTCTCTCTCTCTCTCTCTCTCTCTCTCTCTCTCTCTCTTTCTCTCTGATACTTGTGGGAGTTGGTTCTCTCTCCTTCCATAATGTGGGTCCTGAGACTTGAACTCAGGTCATCAGACCTGGAGGCAAGGGCCTTTACCTGCTGAGTCATCTCATTGACTCCATTTTTTTCTTTGAAGAGTAATTCCTTAGAAAATGCTATATCTGGATATTCAAACATATTTTATACAGGTAGACTGCTGGTACATAGTTACCAAGTTTGGAGCAGCTAAACCGCAATTCCTAGGAAACTATCAATATCCATTGCTTTCTGCTTACAGAGCCATGGACCAGGAGTTTGGTCTACTGCAGAGAGAGAGAGAGAGAAAGAGAGAGAGAGAGAGAGGGAAGAGAGAGAGAGAGAGAGAGAGAGAGAGAGAGAGAGAGAGAATTGACCCTCTGAAAACTCCCACCTCCAATCCTGCCTCTTCTAAGCCATTGTCTTATAGTTCTAATTCAGTGTTTACACTTCTTTCAACTGCACATGATTCTTTTTAACTCATAAATAATTGTTTAGAAATCTCCAGCTTTTATTTTAAAAGAAATAATAAAAGCTGGTTCTTCTTCCCATAGATATGTAAGCCTTTTTTCCTCTCACTTCTGTTCTTCCTGGTTGTACCCAGAACAAAATTCGAAAGGTACAGAAAAGCAGAACCCTTCACTGTTACCAAGGATCCAGTTCCTCCCCAGAGGGAAGCAGTTAGCCTGTTTCTCCATCCACTCCATCCACTCTCCATCCACCAAGTTTCTAGTCTAAGCTATGATTTCTTCACAGTTATCATACTGCGACAGCTCTGTGTCTATTTCGGACCAAACTCCTGATTTCTTTGTTAGGTGGAATAATTGGAACGAATGGGCGGGTATGATCTGAACTTGACTGTGACGAACCTGAGGAATGATAAGGAAGAGAGGAGGAGGGCCGTGGGGGCTCATAGCCTGATGCATGATGGGTAACCGAGGTGACAAGGAAACAAGCCTCACTGTAGCAGAAAATTCAACAGAAGCACTAACAAAATACGAGGCCCCTGCAATCACAGGTGCTATATCAGCCGAGTAAGTAAGGAGTACTATGCACTGTTCTAAGTTTCTAGGCCTTTTATAATTTAATTCTCAAACACTGCTATATGGTATTACTTCCTTATCATTTTATATTGTGGGAAATGGAGACTTCGAAGGGTATTCTAATTTTCCAAGGGCATTAAACTTACATGTAGTCAAAACATAAGTTCAGGTCATGAATGTTAAGGCAGACATGTGGAGCATCCCGAGTGTGCACCCTTGGGTTTGGAAGTGACTTTCTAAATGTTAGCTCTTTGGTTTTAACAAGGCTAAAACACAACTCCTACACTGAAAAGAACTTGGACCCCGTACTTTTAAATCTTGCTGTCACGTTGTTTTGAGGTGACTTGAACCACGTTGTCAACGTCCTTTGGATTCTTTAGACCCAGTCCTCCTGTAGACAAGGTCAGTGGCTGTTGTTTCCCTTGGAACCTCTCTGAACAGCATAGACCAACCCTCAGTCTTGAATTTCCCCCATTTCTGCTGCTGGCACCAGATTGGAATATGACAATTAGCTCAGGGGGTGGCCAGGGGAAAGTGTTAGACTGACTCATTGGAGCAGCGCTGAAATCCAGGAGGCACAGAAGGGATGCTTATCCTGACTTGTTTTCAGAGTGGAAAAGTACACCAGCCCAACTCATTGATCTATATCCAAAATGGCGGTTAGAGAACATTGGAGAAGATTTACCAGTCAGGAGTCCAAAGGCAAAAGGAACAACTAGGGCTCATCTCTCAAACATCAGGAACCGAGGCTTTGGACTTTCTCCTTTACACTAAAAAGTGCCACACCAGGTAGCCTGTACTCATGTATCACAGCATCATATAACGTTTGAGGGAGAATCTCACAAACGGAGAAAACAATATATATGTTCTGAGATGACCAGGTCACTTGAAAGTGAAGATCGGTTCAGAAACAGCGCAGAACAAGAAATACTTAATTAAGGAAGGAGAAATAAAATAAGACATTATCAAACTATCAGACCAGACACTCATGCTGTGTTTAATGAAAACCTGCAGCATAGCTCACCAAAGCAGAAGTGCTCATGTATCCCAGCCTCAAAAAAGCTACAAATGCAGCGTGGAATGTTGATCCGCTCAGTGTTAGAGGAGCAGTTGGGACATGACCTTGGGGCAGCCTTTAGCTGAGATAACTGGACAGGGGTCCCTTGAGAGTAGCCTGGGCTTTGCTAGAGTTTGGCTGTGTTCGCTTTATCCCGACGGGAGGCGAGCACAATGGTGTATTTGGCCATGTGTTCAGTGGAACCAGGAAGGACTTCAGCAGCCAACTGCAAGTGTGATGGGTCCTGCTGTTGTCAAGAGACCCCTGTAATTGCTGGAAAGCTGATGTTCCAGGATGCCTGGGGCAGGGCACAATGCCCAGAAGGCACCAGCTGAAGGAAAGGTGCTGGAGGCAGGAACTGTGATTCTGGGTGATAGCTCAGACTGAAAATTCCAACGTTTGAGCTTTGACTCACTCGCACAGACACTTCTCTGTGACTAATGTGCCCTTTGACCAACTTAGCAACTAAGGACGTTTTTAGCACATGGATATATTTTTTTTTTCGGATCTTTCATCAAGTCTTGAAGTATATGATATGTAAAAGAGTTCAAATGGGCCAACATTCTACTTCCATTATCCTAGAAAATTCAATATTACAGCTCATTAGTGAAGGCAGAAGAGGGCCTGGCAAGATCTCCATACATCATTTTAACTGGTGTGAAAAGCATGAGGAGGCCTTTCACTCCCTTCGTGTGCAAAGATCTCCATGATAGTAATTATCAGGAATTCAGAAAATGCACCACTTAAAAACTTCTGATTAGAAAAGTATCATGTTTTGAGCACAAATCGAGGTATGGTCTTGTGTGTGTGTGTGTGTCTGTGTGTGTGCGTGCGCGCGCACGATCTACATCAAACTTCTCCTTAACAGTTTTAAAAAGATATTATTTAGAAGCTCGAGATAATTCAGTATTTAATATTCTTATTAATATGGTAGGTATTATATTTGTTGCTTTTTTAAACAAAAGGTGTGGAAATATAAAGAAAGAGCCTTCCTACATCATTTATGTAGCTACAGCCAAATCAAATCTCTCCCATGTTCCTCTACTGTATTACACTCTTGTCATCTTTTACTTGATGCACTATGATATAAAAAACACTAGGAAGCACTCTAAAAAATTCACTTTTTACAACTAGGAAGTATTCGACTCTTTTTTTCCCCTTGCATGCATGCGAATGAAGAGGAGAACTGGGGAATGGCATTTTACCATATAGAGGAACGGCTTGACCAAAGTAGTTGTTGATTTTTTTTTTTTTTTAAATAAGAGCCAGGAAATTCTGGGAATGTTAGGAAAACAAAGAGAAGATTTTCTCTCTGCTTCAGTTGTCGAAAGCATGCAACTTAATTTTGCTGGGTTGGAGAAAGAGGATTAACAGGTGAAAATTAAGCCTTGTAAAATTAAAATAAGTGTATTTTATTTATATCATTTAATAGGAGAAATATTCAAGAGTGATGCAAGGCTCTGAATGGCATGCCTGGCGACGCCAAAAAGACGTTCCGACAGCAGCCAGGTATCCTGCTGGCTGGCCACTGTCTTTATCCACCAGCCCGAATCTTCCTTTCAGATCATCTTCTCAAATTATCCATAGGAGATTTATCCACATACTCAATAAGAAAAATATTTCTAATTATATCCAACCATTCTTAATATGAATGAGAATTATGCAGAGACGCTTGATTGCCAAGAGGGTTTTTGCCAGACAATTCCTTTTGACTTAAGAAAGAAGAGGCAGTCGCATTGTTTCCATAGCTAGCCATATAAAAGAGTCCCGAACAAGGCTGACTCGTCCTGCTTTAAAAAGCTCCAAGGTAGGTGGGAGCAGCACACTGGCCACCGCCTGGGCTGCAGCTCCCCTGCTTTTCATATCTGTGAATCCTGGTGCTTTTGACTTTCTGGTAGCGAGTGGGATTTCTTTCTCAACTAATCAAGTGCCTTGCTCTTTTCGCATACAGGACCCTCTTACTTCCCAGCTGCACCTTCTCACTTGCCAGTAAGGTAAGGCTGGACTAACTGGTCCCTGGAGGCGTGATGGGGAGCTGCTGGGATGGCTCCATGTCACTCAGCATCCTTTGACAAAGTGCCTGTGTCAGGAAACACTAACAACTGCATTTAAGGAAAGGGGCTGGGGAGGGAAGGAGGACATCTATCCCTGTCATGTGAGCAAAATCAATTCTAAAAAGTTGGGTTTGTTAGTTTGTTTGTTTTTGTCTGGTTTCTGTAAGAAAAAAAATATCCCCACTAAAATCCCCTTGGTAGAAAAGCTGATAGAATTCATTTAATAAATAAGATCTCTAACAAAAAAGAAAGGAAGTACTTAGAACAATGGATCCTTTAAGCTCCCTATACACCTGTAAAAGTCGTCTCATAAAACTAAAACATAGTGAATTTTTTAAATGTGAAAATGAGGAATTCAGCAGCCCCCGTTACTACTGCATGCTGCTCTCTGTAGAGGGAGATGGGAGAGAGATTTAAAGGAGTTTCAAGCATTTGATTCTGCAGAGGCTGTACAGGATAACTCCCCCCACCTTGCATTGTTCTGCCACCTGAGCCTTGAAGCAGCGCGGAACAAGCTGCCAGGCTTCTGAACAAGGAAACTTAGCCCTCTGGGAGCCCTGCCATGGAGAAGCAAAAGGATGTGCGTGGGTGTGGGTTTGTCTCCTTCATGGGTTTAGCTTGGTTTAGTGTGCAAAGACATCCTGTTAGAATAACTTTACCCAGCATCCAACTTAAAAAAAAATGGGGTGGGCATGGCGTACACAAAGGAAAACACAATTAAAATTCTTCCAAAACTACTTAGCGCAAATTTGGCCAACTATTTATATGTGGAAATAAAGTGGTCTTACTTTGTATGGCCAGAAAGATGTGTGGCATTAAAGTAAATGACATTTTCTGTGCATATAATATCCTGAACCTGTTTCAATTACTTAGTAGTCTAGTTTTTTTTTTTTTTTTTAACATTTTTCCAAATATCACCCTATCCCAAGGGCTTCAAAGTGAAAAGAAGCTAGTACTATCATCCCTGCCCTAAAGATGGAGTTACTGAGGGTCAAAATGATCAAGACTTACCCAAGGTCACACAACCCTTGGCAACATCACTCTACCTATAACCTAGTTTCCCAACTGGGATGCCAGTCTCAGAGGATGGGAGATACTGGATGTCCAGTCCTAAGCACACATCACTGCAATCTCTTGCATTCTGTTCATGTGATTTTTGCTTCAGCAACTGCAGCCTGGTACTAGTAGACTTGCCCAGAGTAATTTGCAATTGGGGCCCCTGCAGGAGAGACTCTAATAGTGGTTCTCAACCTTCCTAATGTTGGGGCACTGTAATATAGTTCCTCATGTTGTGGTGACCACACTCATAAAATTATTTCATTGCTACTTCATAACTGTAACTTTGTTATAAATCGTAATGTAAATACTTGTATTTTCTGATGGTCTCAGATGACCCCTGTGAAAAGGTGTTTTAACCCCCAAAGGGTTAGCAACTTAGAGTTTGCGAACCACTACACTATAAAGCTCTGCTAGTTGGAGCTGGAAAAATGGCTGAGCAGTTAAAAGCATTTGTTGCTCTTGAAGAGTTCTGTTCCTACCACCCACATGGTGCTTCACAATCATCAGTAACTCCAGTTCCAAGGGATCTGATACTCTCCTCTGGCTTCTTTAGGCACCAGGCATGCACACAGTACACACAGTATATGCACACAGTACATACATGAATGTGCATACATACAGGGAAGATACTCATCCAGATCAAATAGTGATAACTGCAAAATGATCTGCTGTTATACTAGACACTGAAGACTGTATGAATTTTGTTTTATCCCCTTCAGGGTCTGTGAGTTCAGCAGCCATGAGTTCCGACGCCGAGATGGCCGTTTTTGGGGAGGCTGCTCCTTACCTCCGGAAGTCTGAAAAGGAGCGAATTGAGGCCCAAAATAGGCCTTTTGATGCCAAAACATCTGTCTTTGTGGCGGAGCCCAAGGAATCATTTGTCAAAGGAACCATTCAGAGCAAAGATGCAGGGAAAGTGACTGTGAAAACTGAAGCAGGAGCGGTGCGTAGAGAGCCTGCCATGTTGTACCTGTTACATTTGTGCTGCATTTTGCTGGGTTGGTCACTCACTCACTTGACACCAATAGTTATCTTTCCTGTTTACCAGACCCTGACCGTGAAAGAAGACCAGGTCTTCCCCATGAACCCTCCCAAGTACGACAAGATCGAGGACATGGCCATGATGACCCACCTGCACGAGCCCGCTGTGCTGTACAACCTCAAAGAGCGTTACGCAGCCTGGATGATCTACGTGAGTGACCCACACCAGGGTCTTTATTGTCATCACCATGTGGCCTAAAAGATGAGGCGCAAATGTGTCCTAAGTATCTCCCAGTCACTAGAAGTCACTAGCATATTCCTAGTTACTAAAAGGTTCATTATTGAGACTGTAAGGCACATCCCAAAAGTAACACCTTCCCTTCCCCTCCCTTCCTTTCCCTTCCCTCTCTCCTCTCCCCCTTTCTTCCTCTTCCCTTCTTTCCCTTCCCTTCCCTTCTTTCCCTTCCCTTCCCCTCTCCTCCCCTTCCTCCCCTGCCCTTCCCCTGCCTTTACTTCTGTTCTGTCCATTGTTGTTGCAGAATCATCTCAGTGAAAAGATAAACACCCTGAAACATTTCAAAATGGAATTTTTAGGGGCTAAATTCCATTTTAGGGATTAAATCTCCCCACACAACAATACCAGGGTCTCTGTGTTCTAGTTCCTTTCATCTGTGGGATCTTTCCAGCATCCTCAGGCAACCTTGAATATTCTGCCCTGCTCTTCCCATCCCTGCATTCACACTGACTATGTTTTTCATTAACTTCTTCATCTACTGTGTTGAGTGGGAATTTCCCAAAGGACTCTATCTTATTTATGTGTTAGTTTGACATCCTTGCAGGGTCCTAGGATATTATATATATATAATATATGTATATATATATAATATATATATAAAATAAACATTTGAATTGATATATTTTATATTCATATTTTTTACACAGTTTAGCCAGTACTGATATTCAAGTGGGCAACATCCACACAGGTTTATACTCCATAACCACTTAAATTAGATAGTGACAGTCCTTAACCAGTTGACAGACAACTTTTAAATTCCTGCATTTGATCTTTATGCATTTATTTGTTCTTTGTCACCATATAACTAAAAAATAATTTACAGTGTTTCTCAATGCCACCACATCTACATATGGTCCCACTCACTTTTAAAAGGTTTTTATCATGTTGTGTTAAAATATTCCAAGGTCCCCATCCTTCTCTTACTGTTGAATACATTTATGTGCAAATTTATGTTCTTATAAATTCAAAGTGTCTCAATTCTGCAAAGAAAATATATTCCTGTTTCTTTCAAAAACCTCTCATAGTCCACACTTAAAAACAAATAGGCAGACATGGTATTGGTCTCCTGCTATGTGAAAACCATGACAAGTCCCAAGGGAAGCATAGGAACTGTGAACTTGTCATTGCTCTCAACGATGTTGCTGTCTGTCAACCAATCAGTTTTCATGCTGATGCCTGGGAGAAATGTACTCACAAAAGTCCTTTTTCTTAAAAGCCAGCTGAGTTGCACAGACAGGAAGGACCTTTGGATAGTCATTTTCTCTTTCCTTACACAGACCTACTCAGGCCTTTTCTGTGTCACCGTCAACCCCTACAAGTGGCTGCCGGTGTACAACCCTGAGGTGGTGGCGGCCTACCGAGGCAAAAAGCGCCAGGAGGCCCCGCCCCACATCTTCTCCATCTCTGACAACGCCTACCAGTTCATGCTGACCGGTGAGTGGCTTGGCTCTTTTCTGTGTGCCTAAACTTTTTGCTGCAGACCTCTCAAGAAAGCCTTGAATCCATTGCATCACTCCCCTCGAGATGATCCCTTCTCACAGGGGCCCATGTGAGATAATACAGAATGACCAAAGAGCTCTTTAATGTTTAGAGGTCGAGGAAGATTACTTGCAGTGAGACTTATGAACATGAAAAGGCAAGCATCCATGTGCAGATGCACATGCACACACATAGACACAGCCACACACGCAAACTGTTACTGTATGGCAAAATGCAGGAGAACAAACTTAGCTTCTGTGGTTTTCTCCTTAGTATCAGAGATTACCACCAACAGTATAGAGGATGCTGCCTTTGCCAGAACCAACCAGTGAGATTTTAAGACATAGCTGGTATCAGGACATTATACTGTGACTCTAGCCCTATGGTGTTTCACTCAGGTTGATCTTATACACTTGTGGCCCCTTTTGAAACGGCTTGGAGAATTCTTAAGGCCAAGCTACGGATCACAGCTCTTGCTTTCCCCTAAAAGTATGATGAAGCCATGCGTACTGTCGACACTTCTACCTTACCACCCCTTATTACTCCTCATGCATCAAAACATTCCCAATGCCCCCATCGGCACTTGTCCTTTTGCCTACCATGAATGTGTCACTGACTTAAATTGTCATCAAAATGGGATGGACAAGCCAAGTCTAGTTTAGAAGGTGACTTAGCAGTAGATTAGAAAGAAAGCCTTGTGCCTCAGGAAAACACAATGTAGTACCCCTTATATCAAGGCTTTTAGGCAACTTCTTCATCAAAGGATTTCCCCCCTTGAATGAAATGTTCTGGGAAGACATGAGTGGGTTGTACTTGGTTTAAGCAGGTGTGCGTGCATCAAGTATGGGGAAAGAAGAGAGGGAAAATGTTAGGCCCACTGTGCACCAGGCACTAAGGCTGCTGAACAGAGAAATAGAAAGCTCATGCCCTGATTCCATTTACAAGTGGGTTTGAAAACAACATTAAGTGCCTGCAATTTTTTTTTCCAGACCGGGAGAATCAGTCAATCCTGATCACGTAAGTAGGGTTTTCTGCTTTCTTTTCTTGGCTATGGAAGCTGCCGGGTGTGGGGCCTCCTCTGATTGTTTTGATTTGACAGCGGAGAATCCGGGGCCGGGAAGACTGTGAACACGAAGCGTGTCATCCAGTACTTTGCAACAATTGCAGTCACTGGGGACAAGAAGAAGGAGGAGGCGCCTTCTGGCAAAATGCAGGTGAGGGTGACTACCACAGAGGCCAGGCTTTTTTGCAGGGGAGGGGGTGGCAAGAAATCCCTGAGTCTGACAAGCAAGGTCTGATCTTTCCCTTGCAGGGGACCCTGGAAGATCAAATCATCAGTGCCAACCCCCTGCTGGAGGCCTTTGGGAATGCCAAGACTGTGAGGAACGACAACTCGTCCCGCTTTGTGAGTCTCTAGTACACTCCGATGGACACAGATGGACCAAAATCTGTGGAAAGTCTCTGATGTAGTCTTTGAATCATTATTCACATTACATCATACTGTGGTTTTCTTTAGCTTATTTCAAAGATCAAAAATCCAGGCCAGAAGGACATGTGACTCCTTTCTGGAGTATTGTTTATTATTATTATTATTATTATTAATATTATTATTTAGTACTACTACAAAATACTTTATCTTTAATTTTAATTAACAATAACTGCATATATTTATGGGACACAATGGGATGATTTAATATATTTATGCATTGTAGGATAATTAATCCAAGCTAATTAACACAGCATCACCTCGTATATTTATATTCATAAGTTCTTAAATCCAAGATAAAATCCTTCTACTTGTAAATTAGAAGGCAGACATTTTATTTCTGTTATAAATAGTGTCTGACTTGGTTTAAAATTAAAGCAGTCTTGTCCCTAGTGTTCTTGAGCATTTTCAATGATGTGATATTCTTGAAAACAAAGTAGACATGTTAGTTTTCCTTTCAAGGGTAAATTCATCAGGATCCACTTTGGCACTACGGGGAAACTGGCGTCCGCTGACATCGAGACCTGTGAGTGCTCACCTGCAGTACCGTTCTGTTCTCGGGACTGCTAAAGTTGCCTGACAGTCAGACCTGCGTGCCCTGCCAGCTTTCACAGTTCTCCCCTGCGATCTGCTTTCTTCTAGATCTGCTAGAGAAGTCCCGGGTCACTTTCCAGCTTAAGGCAGAAAGAAGTTACCATATATTTTATCAGATCACATCCAACAAGAAGCCAGAGCTGATCGGTAAGGGATGTCATAATCCCTCTCCTAAGTCAGCACCGCATACTAGTCACACCAGCCAGGGCGTTGCCCAACGTGATGCACCATGTCTGAATCCTGTTGAGTTTTTTTTTTAATGGAAAATTTAAAAAACCATTTCAGGAGTAATTGTAGGAAAGCTTTGTAAGTTTGTTAAAATTATATTTGCTTATTATAAAGATTCTTAAGAAATTAAAGGAAAAGTAAAAAATGATCTCTAATTTCTATTATGAAGTAACCATTATGAACACCTACATAAACATCACACCATTCACCTTCTGTGGGCATATTGTTACATATAGATAAATGCATACAATTTACCCAGTTGGAGTAATGGTCACATTGGAACATTGACTATGTTCATCTTTGCTCCCTTCCATGTACTTAGAAATGCTGCTGATCACCACAAACCCATACGATTACCCGTTCGTCAGCCAAGGGGAGATCAAAGTGGCCAGCATTGATGACCAGGAAGAACTGATGGCCACGGATGTAAGTAGAACACAGAGCGACATTTAGGAATACTGTGCAGGGTCAGAGATGTGGTTCGCTGAGATAACTATTCAGAGCCTCCAGAAGGAATAGCAAAGAGTGGATGGCATTAAGAAACCACTGGTTCCCTGGGCTCAGACGCTGTCCCTCCACAGGCTTTTAAAATTCCATCACCTCAGAGTTTGCAGAGATCTTGATGAAGAAGAGGTGCGACTTCTCAAAAAGCAATAAGTGTCTGAGGTTTACAATGTTTCCTCCTAAGCTTCTTTTTGACATGTGAGAAACATAAACCTCTAACTTCACTGCTCCAGTGAGCATCCTTTCCACGCCCCTGCTAAACACCCCCCTTCCCTCCCTCCAGTAGTTCTGGTGTTATTTCCTCAGCTGACCAGTTAGTGAGGAATGGGAACACGAGCTGTAAGTAGCAGGTCATAACCTAACAGCTCTCATCTTGATTTTGTTGGCAGAGTGCTATTGACATTTTGGGCTTTACAAATGATGAAAAGGTCTCCATCTATAAGCTCACGGGAGCTGTGATGCATTATGGGAACATGAAGTTCAAGCAGAAGCAGCGGGAGGAGCAGGCTGAGCCGGATGGCACTGAAGGTACCGGCTGCGTCTTCCACCTGACGTGGTGGAAGCTCATGTTCTTAACGAGTTATTCTGAGTTTTCCTAAGAAGGCTAATTCACATTTCACATCTGAGCTTTATAGAGCACTTAAATAAAGCAAGACATCATTTGGTGTAGTCAAGGTCTTGAACTCAGAACATAAGCAAGATTATTTAAAATATATTGAAAGCTCCACACAACATGCTTGAAGATGAAGTTTTGTTTTTTGTTTTTTTTTAAGAAAATGGGTTTCTTTGCACCCTAATACTGTTATATCCATACTTTCTTTTAGTTGCTGACAAGGCTGCCTATCTTCAGGGTCTGAACTCTGCTGACCTACTCAAAGCCCTCTGCTACCCCAGGGTCAAGGTCGGCAACGAGTATGTCACCAAAGGCCAGACTGTCGAGCAGGTAAGCATGAAATTAGTAACCATCTCAAGGGGATCAAAGCATTGAACCTTTTCCACATAACGTCAAGAGTTCTATCTTCCATCTTTCAAGGTGACCAACTCTGTGGGTGCCCTGGCCAAGGCCATGTATGAGAAGATGTTCCTGTGGATGGTCACCCGCATCAACCAACAGCTGGACACCAAGCAGCCCAGGCAGTACTTCATTGGGGTCCTGGACATCGCTGGCTTTGAGATCTTTGATGTAGGTTGCAAGCTGATTTATGGAACAAAGAAGGAGTCTTAGGAAACTTCCTTGCCACTGTCTGTTACATGAAGACATAAAGGAGATTTTCTTGGCACCTACTAGTCATTTCCTGTGATAAATGACAAACAACTTGTGTAATGAAGACCCTTCAACTCACTGCAGGAGAGAGGGAGTTAGATTGTGAAAAGGGAAGGGTGTGTGAAGGAAACTGATATTAAATAGCACAGCTGAACTTAGTAATCTAATGTGCTCAGAGTATACAGTGCAGAAATCACTGAGAAATACTTAGGGAGATAATAAAGCCTGTAAAAGGCTTAATAATTTAGAGTCATCATTAATTAAACACAATTAACTTTTAATGCTTGTTAATGCAATATCATGAAATAAAATTTTCTATTTGATCATGAGATACATTTTCCTGCTCAGAGCTTTTTAAAGGTTTATCTTCTCTTTTGATTATTACAATAAAACTTGGCTTTAACAGAAAATATAGAAAAGCAAGGAAAAGCACATAATTCTACTAAGTATATCTAGCTCATTTGACATTTTGGTAGGGTTTCTAGAGATATAAATGTGCACTGTTCTATTTTAGCGATCTTTTGTGTCTTGTTTATTGCTTCCATTTCGCATTAAAGGACAATTACCGGTCACTTGAAATTCCCACCACAGTGATATTCCTGCAGTGCAAGCTCTGAACCAACTTTTTATGGACTGAGAGTTAGGATGAGGCCTCTGGAAGCCATAGGGGCAACTGGAATACATAGAGGGAGGTTAAGTACAAACTCAGGTACAAAAATGAGTGAATTTAAGCAAATTCAAGCAAAGAGTATTAGTGCTGATTTAAGACGTTCTGTAAAATGGCAGCCAACAGTGACTTCTACATGCCTCAAGTCTTCCATTCTTTTCTGTTTTGTGTGACAAAAAGAGAGAGACTTTTATGACCTATGCTGTTGACACTCATCTATAAGTTATTTTAAATAAAATGCCCAGTTAATTTTAGAGAGAAATAAGCACATCTCTTTATTTAGTTCAACAGCCTGGAGCAGCTGTGCATCAACTTCACCAACGAGAAACTGCAACAGTTTTTCAACCACCACATGTTCGTGCTGGAGCAGGAGGAGTACAAGAAGGAAGGCATCGAGTGGACCTTCATCGACTTCGGCATGGACCTGGCGGCCTGCATCGAGCTCATCGAGAAGGTATCCCACCCACTGCGCTGCCCTGTGGCCCGGTCCCATGTAGTTTCCGCTCTTGTTTACTCGGCTGCTTTGCCCCGCCTTCCATCCAGCCGATGGGCATCTTCTCCATCCTGGAAGAGGAGTGCATGTTCCCCAAGGCGACAGACACCTCCTTCAAGAACAAGCTGTATGAGCAGCATCTTGGAAAGTCTGCCAACTTCCAGAAGCCTAAGGTGGTCAAAGGCAAGGCGGAGGCCCACTTCTCCCTCATTCACTATGCGGGCACCGTGGACTACAACATCACTGGCTGGCTGGACAAGAACAAGGACCCCCTGAATGAGACCGTGGTGGGGCTGTACCAGAAGTCATCAGTGAAAACTCTGGCTTACCTCTTCTCTGGGGCTCAAACTGCTGAAGCAGGTTAGGCTTTCAAGCCTTAATTTTCTGTAGCTATTACAATTGAGCTATTAGGTTAAGGCTAATGAGATAGCCTCAGTAGAAGGGTGGCATGCCAAACCCTAAGTCCCTGAGTAGTAGGCTATACTGTAGTTAGAAATTTGTGGTTCACCTCTCTACTAAACAAGACCTTATCACAACAGTCAGAATGAGTCTGTCAACCAAAAAAAAAAAGCTCGAGCTTCAGAAATTCTCTCCTCTTTCTCCCACTTTACTGAATCTGAAGCATCTGGGGGATATTACAGAGAATATAGTTACAAAATTCTGCCTTCAGCATTAACTTCTGATAATATTTTAAGTCACTGTGTGCCAAGTATCAATATCAGAAGGTCCGTCTCTTTGTAGTTAGGCGACTGCTGTCTACATCAACTCCATATAGATAACAAATGACAGAAAAGTGGGTGTCAATTTAATTAAAAAACAAGGTTTCAAGAGGGCCAGTGGGGTAGGAGGAGTTCCTAGGGTGGGGGAAAGTTCGATTTGAGCACCAAGAGCACAGAAATCAGCAAGAGGGTGCCCACTATGAACTATGTTATCCTTTTCCTTCTTCAGAGGCAAGCGGCGGTGGAGCTGCCAAGAAAGGTGCCAAGAAGAAGGGCTCCTCTTTTCAGACCGTGTCTGCCCTGTTCAGAGTAAGAACAAACTGCAACACTCCTGACTACTTTAGGAATTTGGCTCTAGAAGTATGAGACCACATTTTTCAGAAGATTCTAGAAAAGGGTTGACATGTAAAACTTTGATTGATATGTAGTGGAAGAAATTTAAACCATTCAGACACTATCTTATCTCATCTTTCATTCTACGTTGCCATAGGATGAAGGGCACCTCCTTGTAAATCTTACAGAACATAATAGCCCGCCATTCATAAACTAGTTGGGTGACAAGGACCAAAATCATATACAGAAATACTAAGAAAATAATCAGTAAGACTAAGGAACCCAGAAGTTGTGGTGTTCAACCCTGTAATCCCTGGGAGGCAGAAGCAGGAGGATTGAAAATTTGAAAATGGGCCATGATACATTCTTGAGAATATTACAATGACAGCAAGCCCAAACTAAACCCAACCAAACTGACATCGAAACAAAGAGAAAGATTAATGCAACCTAGCAGCTAGCCTATGATGAAGCTAATATAACATTGTTGCTACTGATCCATTTAGTTGTCAACACAAAGTTATAAAGTTATTATGTTATGGATGGAGCTGAAACAAAAACCATCCAAGGTCCAAATATGGTTCATGATTGCATCTCCTTATTGAAGAACTAGAGCATAGTGAAGGATAGAGGCATCATCTAGTGCAGTGGTTCTCAACCTTCTTAATCCTGTGACCCTTTCATGCAGTTCCTCATGTTGTGGTGACCCCCCAAACATAAAATTATTTTCGTTGTTACTGTAGTTTTGCTGCTATTATGAATCATAATGTAAATATCTGATATGTAACCTTCAAAAGGCTTGTAACCCATAGGTTGAGAGCTACTGACCTAGTAGTTAAGCATGTTTGGATGATCAAAGGTCAGAGAAGACAGCACAATAATGTTAGTACAAAGTGAAAGAAAGCACACACCAGGCTTTCTCTCTCTCTCTCTCTCTCTCTCTCTCTCTCTCTCTCTCTCACACACACACACACACACACACACACACACACACACATATCCCTCCTGCCAACAAGAATGCAGACAGATGGACTGAGGAAGAGTCTACAGACTAGCAGAAGCAATAAAAGTCTCTCTTCTTTCAATGAGAGCTGCTTCTCCTGAGTAAAGGCTGGTAGCTAGGTCAGTAAAGTGCTTGTCTTGTAAGTGTGAGGGTCTGAGTTTAGATTCTCAAGACCCACATAAAAAACCTGGCATGGTGGTATGCTCCTACAATCCCACCAATGGTGAGACGAGAGGCAGAGGAAGATCCTAAGCCAGCAGCTCTGGCCAGTGTGGCAAAGTTCTAACCCAGTGAGAGACCCTGTATCAACCACAAGGTGGAAGATACCCAAGGACTGATAGCCAAGGTCTGCCTAAAACTTCAAAGGAGTAGTGTACATGTCCATGCATATACTCATATAAACACACACACACACACACACACACACACACACACGCACACGCACACGCACACGCAAACACACACAAACTCTCTCACACACACATAAAGACACATGCTCTCTCTCTCTCTCTCTCTCTCTCTCTCTCTCTCTCACACACACACACACACACATACACACACACACAAGCCACAGACTGATTTTACAGACATCACCAATTGCTCTTCCCTCTCCTGTTATTCTGACCAAATTTCCCTGCTCTTACAGGAGAATTTGAACAAGCTGATGACCAACCTCAGGAGCACCCATCCTCATTTCGTGAGGTGCATCATCCCCAATGAAACCAAAACTCCTGGTAAGAGTGTCTTGAGTGAAAGCACAGATCATGGCTACCTCATCTCCTGTGTTGTATTCCTCTGTGAACAAAACATGCATTTGCAGGTGCCATGGAGCATGAACTGGTCCTGCATCAGCTGAGGTGTAACGGGGTGCTGGAAGGCATCCGCATCTGCAGGAAGGGGTTCCCCAGCAGGATCCTCTATGCAGACTTCAAGCAGAGGTCAGGCTTCTCCTAATTATGATCTGTCTTTGATGTTTAATATAAACAGGTTTGATGTGAGCAAAAAAATTTAGTGAAAAGCATGTCTCTATTTAATCAGCCACAAAAGGACTGTATTATATGTTAAACATTATATGCAAAATTTCCACTGGATTTACCAATGCTCATAGATATATTCCCTGGTGTCAGTGATTAAGAGAGCTATTCTTTTCACTACTTGATCTCATTTAACCCTCACCATCACACAGTTGAGATAAGAACTACTATGACCTCAGTTTTTGGACAAGTGAAGTAGGGTTCAGAGAGATCAAATTATTTGCTTAAAGTCAAAGCTAAAATAGGTCCCTGGGGTGGCATGTTGCACATAGAGCTACAATAGGTCATCTTCGTGTTCTGTTTGATTTCAGTTTTCTCTTGCAGGATACTTTCCCAGTTCCCGAGAATAAGAGGGGATATGTCACAGTGACAGCTCCTTAGTTAGAACGCCCTGATTAGCTGATCTAAAGAGTCAAGAATAACTTCTGGGTGGCAGCTACAGGACACTGGTCTCCTAAATCTAGAGTTGGTTAAGTTGAAAGGGAGTAGCAGTGCTCAAGACCCAAAGGCACCCAAGGCTTGCTCTTAGGCCATTAGGGTAATTCCCCATATCTAAAATATCAACTATTGTTTTCCTTAACTTATTCTTTATCATTAAAATATAATTATACCATTTCACTATTCCCTTTCTTCCCTTTAGTTCATCTCATGTTCTACCTCCCCCTTTCCTTCTTAAATTCATGGATTATTTTAATTAAAATTAGTTGATTAATGTAATTAATTAATATTAACTAATAATGCCTCTATATTCATTAATTTAAAAAGCAGATTTCTTGGACCCAGTAACTTCCTTTAAAACAAATTTATCAAGCCATGATAGCATATTATATTTGCATAGGTCCTTTATTCTTAAATGTGAACAAGATCTTGTGATCTTTCTTTGAGAACAGAGTCTGATAAAAAAGTAATGGACAGGAAGAGTGGGGTCGTGCACTCCAGAGGCAGAGCTGGTAGGTCTCTGTGACTTTGAGGTCAGTCTTGTCTACATAGTAAGGACAGCTAACAGCTAGGACAGCCATAGCTATATGTATGTACTTTGTCTAAAAAAAAAAAAGATTGTAATATAAAGGAAACTACAATGTCATGAAAATATATAGCAAATATGTTGAAACATGTAAATAATGTTCCTCTGTGAACAAAGAGTAATTATTCTTTAAAAGCTTTGATTTTTTTTAAATAAACTATTCAGAATTTGGCTACTGTTTTCAAATCAAATCTTTGCAAACTACACTTATTTTAACAGATACAAGGTGCTAAATGCAAGTGCCATCCCTGAGGGTCAGTACATCGACAGCAAGAAGGCTTCTGAGAAGCTCCTTGGCTCTATTGATATTGACCACACTCAGTATAAGTTTGGTCACACCAAGGTAATCCTCTTGAAATCCAGCCTTGTGTCTTCTTGCCTTCTGAATTCTGTAAGATGTTTCTAATCTGCAACATTGCCTGCACGCAGGTCTTTTTCAAAGCTGGTCTTCTGGGGCTCCTAGAGGAGATGAGAGATGACAAGTTGGCCCAGCTTATTACCCGGACCCAGGCCATGTGCAGAGGGTTCTTGGCGAGAGTGGAGTATCAGAAGATGGTGGAGAGAAGGTATAACAATTCATAGTTTATTCGCATCTCATGTCTTCAAATATACTCAAGGTGTTCAACAGTTCTGATAAGAAGGTCAAAGTTAAGAAGGAATGAATAGACTTCTGTGGGGAAATGGGAGAACACAAGTTTGGGACTATATGGACTATATCCTAAATGTCTGGGTGAAAACTTGAGAAACATCAGGCATGGGTAGTTCTTTACCTAACACTGAGAAATACACCAGTGAGTATGCAGATATAAAATTTCTGACAAGGTTTTATTAGACATATTATTCAAGAGGACCTTAAAATGTATAGTAATTTAAAAAATGGCTTTATGTAGTATATAAAACTATTTCTTCAGTTGGATTATTTCTATTATTGAACTATCATAATTTAAAATAGGGTGTTTGTGAAGAACTTTTCACAATAGGTTACTACAATCCCGTCGAGGGAGTTAACTTCCTGGTAGTCTAGTTGAAGAACTAGTACATGACAGAGCCTGATGTTGTAGGACCAGAAATGAGAAGTGTGTTACAAATGGCCATCTGTGCATGCACACACATGAACAAGTCTGTGTGCACACACACAGGTTGCACGAGACAACTTTTATCACTTGAAGTTATGCTCACTTTTTCCTATCACAGTCACTATGCTATATTTGGGTAGCTAACTAACTATATATGATGGTCAATAATTTTTAAATAACCTAGATTAAGGCAAATGTAACATTATAAAGTAGAATGCTGCATTCATACAACACTAAAATGTAAAACTAAAGACTGTCAAAAAATCTAACTTTTTGAAGTCTCCCACACCACCTTTTTCAAGGCCATGGCCCCTCCACTGCCCTGTGCTACTCTCACGGGTGTGTTTGAAGAACTGATGAACAGCAGTGTCTTTCAAATGGCAATCCTTGATTTGTGCCATTGGTATCTTTTGGAATCTTATTAAAATGCAAAAATTTCATGTCCATGCTAAATACTCTGAATCAGAATCTCTGGAAGTGGCATTCAAAATCAAGATTTTTAACAAGTTCTTCAGGTGATTTCAACCATGTCCAAGGTTGAGACACAATGGTGTAGAGAAGTTAATGGTGACAAGTCCTTTAGCATCGCCATGAAATATAACTTTTGCAATCTGCAAGGTTGGATGCAAATAAAGAATGGGATGGAATGGAGAGGGACAGAAACTTTGACCCTCATTCCTGAAATTTACACTTGCTTCATCATCCACTGTATCTGATTTGCAACTGCTGCATTTCAGGGAGTCCATCTTCTGCATCCAGTACAACATCCGCGCCTTCATGAACGTGAAGCACTGGCCCTGGATGAAACTCTTCTTCAAGATCAAGCCCCTCCTGAAGAGTGCAGAGACCGAGAAGGAGATGGCCACCATGAAGGAGGAGTTCCAGAAAACCAAAGATGATCTTGCAAAGTCGGAGGCAAAGAGGAAGGAACTTGAAGAAAAGATGGTGTCCCTATTGAAAGAAAAAAATGATCTGCAACTCCAAGTTCAGGCTGTAAGCTGGGTCTCTATGCTGGGTATCACTAATTAAGGTGAAGTGCTGGTACTCTGGTCATGATAAGTGAGATGTATCATTGATAAGTCTTGTATCAATGAGTGTACGGCACTCATTGTACAGAGATGGTTAAAGACTAACTAGACACATTTCTCTCACTGCTCAATAAATACCCCCAAACCAGTGCCATGAAAATGAGGTAGAACTGTTTGTATCCTCCCAGTCTGCACAGTTTCAGCAGTCTACAGGAACTGTGGCTTATTTTCAGCTTAAAAATAGTCCTCAAAAGTGATTAACACAACCCACATAATGTATTAAGAGAAAATTGATGTGGAGAGGTTTTTCCTTTCAAATGTTCTTGAACAACTTCTTGATATCCATTGGCTTCACATTACCACATAGATAGCAGATGGCACTGAATTATTGTTTGTTATTGATCTAAAAAACTCATGCCTCTTATTTTTTCCATCTCCATAGACAGTGGCCTTTTGTACCACACCCGCAACTCTGTCTTAGTTTCGAAGCCTTCTCCCAGTTTTTATTCCACCAAATTTACTAACTGCTCACTTCTGGACCAGCTATTGATTCGGGAATATGATTTATAAGACTAGCTTCCATTTGGGTTAAACTGATTTGGTCTGGTAGAATTTTGTGCATAACAGGATACACACACACACACACACACACACATTCTTATAAGATTGGTCTTTGCTGTTAAGTTGGGGCAGTATGATGACTCCTCCAGGCTCACAGAAGGGGTCTTCTTTCTGCTTCCTTCAAATCTGCACCTAATTATTCCTTCCTATTCTCCGCACACAGTTACTCAGATCCCATTCACTCAAGTGAATTCATGACATGGGGCACACCACAGTCTCTTAGGCATTCAAAGGATGGTGGCAGAGGATAATTAGTATATAAATGTATATAGATATCATATGTGTAAGTGTATCATATATGTCATCTGTATATCATATATCTATATACATCATTTATAAAGTAGAGCCATCTTCCAATACCACAGAGAAAAATATTTCATCACCTGCAGCATCTTGCAGTTTCCCTGAACAAATGCTTTCCCATCTGCCTCCTGCTGTTTTCCCTATAAGATGATTTCTACACACTTCATTCCTACTCATCTCATAAGGGTCAGCTTGAAGACTAATTTCATGAATGCATAAGGAAACCAATGCATTTGATGTCCAATATTATGAGTTATGTTTTAAATTAATGGCAGTCTTTGAGAGATGGGTGTTCTAATCTATGATAAAACACATTGTTATAAATGAGAGAACACAACATAGTTTGTTCCCCCCACACACACATAGGCAAAAAGCATTGTATACAGTAGGTGGTTTATGAAACATAAATCCTTGAATAGATAAATACATACAAGAAACACAGTGGACCAACTCAAGAAGGTTAAACTCTTACTATGACAATATGTTTTATTCTTTCTCCCTCATTTGGATTATATTGCCAACCCCAGGAAGCTGAAGGCTTGGCCGATGCAGAGGAAAGATGCGACCAGCTGATCAAAACCAAAATCCAACTGGAGGCCAAAATCAAAGAGGTGACTGAGAGAGCCGAGGACGAGGAGGAGATCAACGCTGAGCTCACGGCCAAGAAGAGGAAGCTGGAGGATGAGTGCTCAGAGCTGAAGAAGGACATCGATGACCTTGAGCTGACACTGGCCAAGGTCGAGAAGGAGAAGCACGCCACGGAGAACAAGGTATGAGATGTGAACATGGGAAGCTTGTGACTCATTTTAATTAAGAAGCAAAACAGAAAACCCAAACTATTAAGAGCTAACCTTTAATGGAAAGCATGCTTGCTTCCCAAGGTGAAAAACCTGACAGAGGAGATGGCAGGCCTGGACGAGACCATCGCCAAGCTGACCAAGGAGAAGAAGGCCCTCCAGGAGGCCCACCAGCAGACCCTGGATGACCTGCAGGCAGAGGAGGACAAAGTCAACACCCTGACCAAAGCCAAAATCAAGCTCGAACAGCAAGTGGATGATGTAAGTTGTGCATCACCAAGGGAATGATTTCCTCCTAAAGGAAACTATACATTTCTTCTAACTCAAATGTTACATTCGTCTAGCTTGAAGGGTCCTTGGAGCAAGAAAAGAAACTTCGAATGGACCTAGAAA
The DNA here is from genome assembly GCF_947179515.1 of Apodemus sylvaticus. Classification (NCBI taxonomy): domain Eukaryota; kingdom Metazoa; phylum Chordata; class Mammalia; order Rodentia; family Muridae; genus Apodemus; species Apodemus sylvaticus. The sequence continues at coordinate 57,305,241 of NC_067481.1, read as the reverse complement.
GAGCCAAGAGAAAACTTGAGGGTGACTTGAAGTTAGCCCAGGAGTCCATCATGGACATTGAAAATGAGAAACAGCAGCTTGAAGAAAGGCTCAAAAAGTAAGTGGGAAGGAATGGCTCAGGGCTTTGCTTCCACTTGGCTAGAAATGGGATTTCTACATCGTGTTTCTTTTCTTTAAGGAAAGAGTTTGAAATGAGCAACTTTCAGAGCAAGATTGAGGATGAACAGGCCCTAGGCATTCAACTGCAGAAGAAGATCAAGGAGTTGCAGGTAAGCCCACGGCTTCCATCAGTCTATCCCACTGGTCAAAGAAAAATGACTGACCCAAGAAGCTGAGTCAGCCCTTTCCACCACCCCCAGGCCCGCATCGAGGAGCTGGAGGAGGAAATCGAGGCAGAGCGGGCCTCCAGGGCCAAAGCAGAGAAGCAGCGCTCTGACCTCTCCCGGGAACTGGAGGAGATCAGCGAGAGGCTGGAAGAAGCCGGCGGGGCCACTTCAGCCCAGATCGAGATGAACAAGAAGAGGGAGGCCGAGTTCCAGAAAATGCGCAGGGACCTGGAGGAGGCCACCCTGCAGCACGAAGCCACAGCAGCCACCCTGAGGAAGAAGCACGCAGACAGCGTGGCGGAGCTCGGGGAGCAGATCGACAACCTGCAGCGGGTGAAGCAGAAGCTGGAGAAGGAGAAGAGCGAGATGAAGATGGAGATCGACGACCTCGCTAGTAATGTAGAGACAGTGTCTAAGGCCAAGGTACATGTTTGAAAAATTGATATTAATGATACTAGTCCATATGGATATATCAGTGTGCACAGGGCACTTTCCAGACATTAAGTCATTTTCAAGAGTACAGAAAGGTGACCAGAGAAATGATAGTATTTTTTTTAGTATTTCCATTTTACATATGAAGACATGGGATTCAAAGAAACCATGCACAGGAGTCCATCACTCTGTTGTTAATAAGTGACTTAGGCACAGTCCCCTGTGCTCTCCAAATTAGGGTCTCTCATATTTTGTATTGTATGACAATGTTCTAGTATATGTAAATGCAGTGAAGCATTTTTTAATAACTTCGTAGAGAACAGACCATGTAATGCTTGCAGAATCGTAAAATCAGAGTCTAATCTTCAGTTTTTTCATATTATTATTGCTTTATAATTTCTCTTCAGTAAAAGGAAAGACATCATCTAGATTATATTAAATATAGGATAATTTGATTTATTTGTTCAAAGAAATATGTTTTCCTTTGCAGGAAAACTAGCTGCAGCAAAGGCTATTCATTCTCTCCAAGCTTTGTCATCTTGTCATCTCTCTCTCTCTCTCTCTCTCACTCAGGGAAACCTCGAGAAGATGTGCCGCACCCTGGAGGACCAGGTCAGTGAACTGAAGTCAAAGGAGGAAGAACAGCAGCGGCTCATCAATGACCTGACGACCCAGAGAGGACGCCTGCAGACCGAATCTGGTAATTCTCCATCTTCAACGCTGTCTGAGCACAGAGATGAGGTAGTTAAGAATAAATGAGCTGCTGGTGTGAGCATCTAATATAAGCAACTAAGAACACCGGTGATTCACCAGAAGGCTCAGGCTCAGCCTATGTCCAAAGTCATGACTAGGTCAAGCTCAGATCCAGAATAAGCCTTGAGGATTTATCCACAGAGGAGGAAGTGGAATCAGGAGAGACTCCAGCACGATCCCAGGGTTTCTGTCTCAGTTCATATCTTTTCTTGTTGCCATTCCTGTTTTGCAGTGCAGGACATCAAACCCAGGGCCTCATACATGCTAAGCAAGTAGTATGCTTTGAAGTTGTGTCCCCAGCCCTTCAGGGCCTCTTGTTCAAGTCAGTGTAAACTAAATCTCTGAATGAAGCAATGTACAGGCCCATCTCTCAATTGTCCTTGGAGGGTCCTCAAGATGACTCACTGGGCAACACCTCACAAGCCTGGAGTGCTGAGTTCAAACTCTAGAAGCCACAGAAAGTGGGAGAAGAGAAACCCAAAGAGTTGTCCCCTTTCATGGGACTACTGTAGCACACACACACATACACACACACATCTGTGGCAACAGATATTTTAGATTCTCGTTTTGACAGTCAACACTAGATTTTCCATAGTGTCATATAAATGAGATTTTACTCTGAGGAGAGAAAAGGAATTTGCACTGTATTTATTCCTCTGGGTTGCTATGCAAGTTTTATTAGAAAACCTAGAGATTTTGAACAGAGCTTGAAAATGTCAGTAGACAATTTAATCATCCGAACTCTCAACCTGGGGTTCTGAGAGTTAAATGTGCTTCTGAAATGGGTTTCAGAGTTTGTTCTTCACTTAGAGAACCGTCGTGCTGTTTCTTCCATTTCCCAGGTGAATTTTCCCGGCAGCTTGATGAGAAGGAAGCGCTGGTATCTCAGTTATCAAGGGGGAAGCAGGCCTTTACCCAACAGATTGAGGAGCTAAAGAGGCAGCTTGAAGAGGAAGTAAAGGTGATTATTAATTTAACGCTGATCCCCATAGTTTATTTCCTGAGTTGACCCTAGAAGGAGCCAGTTCCACCATCTTTAAGGGGACTAAATATTTAAATATCTAGTACAATGAAGGTGTGACCATCTCCATAGGCCAAGAACGCTCTGGCCCATGCCCTGCAATCCTCCCGCCATGACTGTGACCTGCTGCGGGAGCAGTATGAGGAGGAACAGGAATCTAAGGCTGAGCTGCAGAGGGCGCTGTCCAAGGCCAACAGTGAGGTGGCCCAGTGGAGGACCAAATATGAGACGGATGCCATCCAGCGCACGGAGGAGCTGGAGGAGGCCAAGTATGTGCACATTTGGGAAAGAAAGTGCAGGAAACTTTACATATCCATGCCACGCCATTGCAGACTAGCTTCTGTCTTCTGGACTATCAGAATAATCCCCAAATAAAATGAACATATCCCTGACCCACTGACTTAAAATCCAGTTAAGGTAACAAAGAATAACAAATAATTGCTAATTCCAGAGCCAGCTGCTCTTTGCCAAATGCCCCAGGCTCTGCACTGGCTGTTCCGTCTGTACACAGCAGTTCCTGCAGGTCTCCCACTAGTTCACTCTGTTTTCTTAGCAAGACCTTCCCTAAATAGCTAGAGTTCTCACCCACAAATTACCACATTTTATTACTCTTCACTGCATTCATATCTGAAGGGTGTTATTAAGCAGCTTCAGACTTGACTGTTGTTGATTTTTCTCACTTGTCTGTGAGCTTCATGGAGTCGGTGACATTTGTCTTGTTCACTGCTGTGTATTCATGTCTGGTTCGAAGAGAACCCTCGTGAATCTTGTTGAGTGAATGAATAGCATCAATATGAAGTTTTTGATACTCTTCAATGTGGTGATAGTTCATACTTTTCATATGGTTTCTTCTTTCTAAAACTTTGGGTGATCTTCAAGGAAGAAGCTGGCTCAGCGTCTGCAGGCGGCCGAGGAGCACGTGGAAGCCGTGAACGCCAAGTGTGCTTCCCTGGAGAAGACGAAGCAGCGGCTGCAGAATGAGGTAGAGGACCTCATGCTGGACGTGGAGAGGACCAACGCCGCCTGCGCCGCTCTGGACAAGAAGCAGAGAAACTTCGACAAGGTGATTCCCGAAGCATCCTCTCTCTGCTTGGTGCACCTTTCTTTGTCATCGGCAGCAGCTCACTTCTCTTGGTCTCCCAGATCCTGGCAGAGTGGAAGCAGAAGTATGAGGAAACCCACGCGGAGCTGGAGGCATCCCAGAAGGAGGCCCGCTCCCTGGGCACTGAGCTCTTCAAGATGAAGAATGCCTACGAGGAGTCGCTGGATCAGCTAGAAACCCTGAAGCGAGAGAATAAGAACTTGCAGCGTAAGGCCCTTTCTCTCTCAACAGTACCCATGCCTCGGAGGGAACTCTCTTCTATGTCATGCCTTGACCACGCCCTTACCTGTTTTTTTACCCTATTAACAGAGGAGATTTCTGACCTCACGGAACAGATTGCAGAAGGAGGAAAGCGCATCCACGAACTGGAGAAAATAAAGAAACAAGTCGAACAAGAGAAGTGTGAACTGCAGGCTGCTCTAGAAGAAGCAGAGGTGCATACAGGCTGCAGGCACGGTTAACCTAAGTCCGCCTACAGAGCGTGTAAACAGGCACAGCACACAGTCATCCCTTCGTGGCAACACTGGAGCATGCTTGTTCCTTGTTTGCTAACGTTGCCTCTCGCTGTCCTTAAGGCATCTCTGGAGCACGAGGAGGGGAAGATCCTGCGCATCCAGCTGGAGCTGAACCAAGTCAAGTCTGAGATCGACAGGAAGATTGCTGAGAAGGATGAGGAGATCGACCAGCTGAAGAGAAACCACATTAGAGTCGTGGAGTCCATGCAGAGCACGCTGGATGCCGAGATCAGGAGCAGGAACGATGCCATCAGGATCAAGAAGAAGATGGAGGGAGACCTCAACGAGATGGAAATCCAGCTGAACCACTCCAACCGCATGGCTGCCGAGGCCCTGAGAAACTACAGGAACACACAAGGCATCCTCAAGGTAGGTGGCACCAAGAGGTGGTCCCAGATGAGTCAGGTGACCTGTCCTGAGGACACAGTATCTCAATGATTGTTCACTACACAGGACACTCAGCTGCACCTGGATGACGCTCTCAGAGGTCAGGAGGACCTGAAGGAGCAGGTGGCCATGGTTGAGCGCAGAGCCAACCTGCTGCAGGCTGAGATCGAGGAGCTGCGGGCTACGCTGGAGCAGACTGAGAGGAGCAGGAAGATTGCAGAGCAGGAGCTGCTGGATGCCAGTGAGCGTGTGCAGCTCCTCCACACCCAGGTGGGGATTTGCACAAACATTTCCGAGCAGTGAATGCCTAAGCATCTCAGAAAGCCTGTACTTTTTAACCTAACAGCCAGATTACAACTTTGGCCAAATTTTACTGTGTTGCTGAGTGAGAAATCTCTCACTGTTTTATTATAGCAATTGTTTTTGATTCTCTTCTAGAGCATTTTATGGGTGACCACTCTCTACTGTATCAGTATATCTAGTCATCCTTATTATCAACATTGACATTTTCATTGTGAAAAAATGTCATGCTACAAACATCTGTTGCAATTTTATTTATGTGCATGGACAGTTTGATTGGTAAATGACAATTATAAAATCATAAAACTATTTCATTTACTTCTAGTGCATGTGAAGGTGCTGACTATCTTTCAGCATCTTTAATTTTTCTCTTCCAAATTGTGATATATAACAAAAGTCTTTAATATTGAAGAGCCCTTCTTTTACTTACAAATTTTTATCTCATGATTTTTGAGAAATAGTTACCACCAAGTACTTTGATAGCATAAGAAAGTGTTACACTCGTTTCTAACCAGAACACCAGCCTCATCAACACCAAGAAGAAGCTGGAGACAGACATTTCCCAAATCCAGGGAGAGATGGAGGACATCGTCCAGGAAGCCCGCAATGCAGAAGAGAAGGCCAAGAAAGCCATCACTGATGTGAGTAGAGTCACATTTCTGCACTCAGTGAGCAGTGGGAACTACTGATATCAATAGCTTTCTTGATTTCCTAACAAGGCCGCCATGATGGCGGAGGAGCTGAAGAAGGAGCAGGACACCAGCGCCCACCTCGAGCGGATGAAGAAGAACATGGAGCAGACGGTGAAGGACCTGCAGCTGCGACTGGATGAGGCTGAGCAGCTGGCGCTGAAGGGCGGCAAGAAGCAGATCCAGAAACTGGAGGCCAGGGTGGGTGTCTCTGTGCTTGCACATTTCCATAGGTTCCCAATGCCTCATTGGATCAAATTTCTCCAGAGTCTTCCTTTTTGTAGGTGCGTGAACTGGAGGGTGAGGTAGAGAGCGAGCAGAAGCGGAATGCCGAGGCTGTCAAAGGTCTGCGCAAACACGAGAGGCGAGTGAAGGAGCTTACGTACCAGGTAGGCAGTGGTCCTGAGCAGCTAAGCGCCCTCCAGATGCGTGTGAGATACTCACAGTGATAGCATGCCCTATGGTTCTTATAATCTTGCAGACAGAAGAAGACCGAAAAAATATTCTCAGGCTTCAGGATTTGGTGGATAAACTCCAGGCAAAAGTGAAATCTTACAAGAGGCAAGCTGAGGAGGCTGTGAGTATCTTTAGGATAGAGAATAGTGAAGTCCTTGAATTGGGAAAGGCTGCTAAATAATTCAATGTACTGCCTCATTTAGTAAAGAAGCTGTTCTACAGATTCTGTACATCAGGGCTTTGTACATCTTTGGATTTCTCACACATTGCTTCTAATATCAATAGCTTGATTTTAAGGGAAAACCCCAGTTTACAAAGGAACCTCAAGAAAAAAATTAAAAGCAGAAATTATTCAGGCTGTTCTCCCAGGCTTGGTGGGACAAAGTGATACCGAGATAAGAGACATGAGCAGAAATCCCCAGACACCTAGCTGTTAACAGGCAAACTTAAAAATAACTCTTGGGCACTGGAGAGATGGCTCAGCAGTTAAGAATGCTGGCTACTCTTCCAGGGGACCAGAGTTCAATTCCCAGCATCCACAACCATCTATAACTTCAGGTCCAGGGTTATGATACTCTCTTTTGTCCCCCAAAGGTATCAGGCAAATAAATGGTTCACGGACATACATCCAGACAAAATATCTACACACATAAAATATAAAAGTAAAAAATAACTCAAGCTAAAACAGATATTGGAAAAGCATGATTACCAGATCATTATTTATTATAATAGATATTGGAAAAACATGATTACCAGATTTATTATAAATAATATTAAAAAGAAGATGTGACTTTTACAAATATGGAATGCAGCCAAAGTTGTTTAGAGGGTTAATAAATGGTTATAAAACCATTGTTTTATAGGCTTTTAGCATGAATCAAAATTAAAAATAAATGAATACATTTATATCTAACCTAGAAATTAATACCAATAAGACAACAAAGCAAGAAAAATGAATCAGTTAGAGTATATTATTTTGTAACATGACATTTTAGTGATACCTGATAACTTCTGGACAATTAATGAAGCAAATACATTTATAGCTAGTTTATTGAAGAAACTGCAAGACGACAATACAAATAGCACCACAGGGAGACATGCCTTGCACATAGAGCAGAGTTTTTAGTGTAATGTGTAAAACAGTTCAAAGAACTGAGCTTACAAAGAAATCCTCCTCCCCCAGGAGAATATGAGTTACCAAGCTGGGCTAAAAAGTTACTTCAGAATTACTGTTGAAAAGGACCCTGGTCCAGATAGGTCTTTCAAAATTTCAAGGAACAGATAATCCCCAGCTATGTAAGCAGTTCAAGAGCATGGGGAAGAAGCGAAGCTTTCCAATTCACATTACAAAGCTCGCATAGCCCTCATACCAACACCGGTCCAAGGGAGGACAGAGGAAAAGGGCAGCCTTAGCCCTGACTGCAGTCACAGCAGGGACATATCACTGAACAGAAACCCTTACTTATCTGAAGCACTTGTCTATCAGTGAGGAAATAGGCTTAAATCCCACAATGTAAAAGATGCCTTATTTGAGAATCTGTCAATACAATCGTTGTATCAAAAGCAGAGGAAATAGTCATTTTGTGTCAAAATAAAATAACCTATGACAAAATTCAATAGACATTTTCATATTTTAAATGATTATGAAATCACACCATGATGAGGAATAGCTAATTTTAGTTAATTGTCATCACCTAAAAGCAAGCATTAACCACCTGGCCTTTTTTTTTTTTTTTTATTCTTGCTTCTCTGATCTTTTTTCTTGTTTTGCTTTATTCCTGGCATTTGTCCGTTCAGATAATTTGGTTGTTGGGGATATAGAGATGGTTCAGCCATTAAGAGTACTTGCGGCTCTTCCAGAGGATCTGCGTTTGGTTTCCAGCACCCATTCCAGGCAACTAACGACATTCAACTGTAGCTCCAGGGAGTCCAGGACGTCTTCTGTTCATCAAGAGGGTCTACATTCACACACGAAGACATACATACACACGTATATACATGCATACATATATACGTACATATATACAGACAGAGACACACACACACAAATAAGATTCTTACAAAAAGATATTTTGTTTGCAAAATTTGTGATGTGATAACTTTGAGACAACAATCTCTAATCATAAACCAGTTTCAGTGGTAAGCAAGAATCTTGGAAAGGGCTAAGATTTTACTTTTCTAGTCATTCCAAGCTCTGTTTCTGCCAGTCTACAGAGCTTAGAAAGATTACCGCATGGGTTTCATATAATTTCATTTTTATTCACAGGAGGAACAGTCCAACACAAATCTATCCAAGTTCCGCAAGATCCAGCACGAGCTGGAGGAAGCCGAGGAGAGGGCTGACATCGCCGAGTCTCAGGTCAACAAGCTGCGGGTGAAGAGCCGAGAGGTTCACAGCAAAATCATAAGCGAAGAGTAAGGCAGTCCTGATGCTGTGGAATGACTGAAGAGAGGCACAAAATGTGAAGCCTTTGGTCATGTCCCTGTGCGATTCTATTCCATCCTGTTGTAAGGAAATAAAGAGCCCAAGTTCCTTTGCAAGCAACACCCTCAGGCTGGCCCTGTCTTTTGTCACCTTCATAAAGTTTCAAAGTGTAAAACATCTCAGCGATAATCACATCCCACCTGCAACTCAGAAACACACACATCTTCACGTCTATCTTTGGTTTATTGGGAAAGTTTAAGTTGATAAAGGAGTCACTTATCAAGAAAGCCTGTTCTAATGAACAGAACTCTGGAAGTAATTTCTATTTCTTTCTTGTTGCTCCTGGTATTTTTATATTGCCAAATCCCAGGTAGCTTTTACCTCCCATAACATAAACCCAATTTTCTCAGTCTAGACAAAGAATGATGCTAAGTATATTTCTACAGAGACAATTCACATTGACTATGTCATTAATTTTCCACATTTAATAATGGGATAAAGAAAACAAGCACCAAGTATTCTTCATTAGTTCATGAAAACCCTTTCTAATATTAATTTTAATACCATGAATTAACCCATAGTATATATGATGGCTCATGTGTACCATCAATTGTAAATAATGGGTTTAGGGTTTTTTTTTTTTTTTTGGTGAAAGCTGTAGGATGCCTATCAAATCTGAACACATAGAAAACACTATTTTATATGTTATAATTTTGTATAATAAGTTATGTGCCTATTTTTCACATTCTTTGTAGCCTCCTGTGTAATTGTATGAATAAAGTTAATGACTAAGAGATTAGACCAAGAATCTCAAAGCAGTTTACTCAAATGCATATATATATACATACATATATATATATGCATATAGATACAATATGAAGATACCAGGAACAACTAGAAAGAATATATATATATATATATATATATATATATATATAGTAGCTATCTAGAAAATTAACATTTTAGAACTGGACACAACTTTGATGCACAGCCAAAACCACAGTCTTCCTAGACAGTACCTAGTAAAAGCTAAATGCTAACTTCCCAACTGAGCAAAAAGAAAATTGTCTTGGATTAAGGTCTTGGTTTAAGTGGCAAGTCTGAGACTGAGTTCAATCAAGACATGTGGAGTTACTTCCCAGGTAAACTGGTTTGCACTGGTCTTGAGGAAGAGCACAGGACTGCTCTTCTCACTGTCCTGGCTTTTCTTTCATTTCCCCCACCAAGTCACCTATCAATGTGTAAGTACCTTACAGCTCCGTAGTGACAACAACAGCAAACCAAGGCTTTGCTTTCTACTCTCTGAAAAGTCTCTTTCGCCCCTCCCCCCAATTGAACCAAAGTCCATCTTAAGATTTCCATCAACTCCTATTCAGAGAATTATGAAAACATTCGCTCTGAGAACTGTTAGCCACATTTACAGATACTTAATAGAGAAACAGACACATAAGAAGCAAAATGATGTACCTGAGGGAGCAAAGCAGCTAATAGTTGCCTAGGAAGCTCCTGGTGGATGCAAAGTTCTTCAGGACCTTTCCTGGTGTCTTTAATCTGCTCTAGATAGTGTCACCATTGAGAGTGCTGGGCTACAGATCAATTAGTCCAGAGTCTAAAGCGCAGTGTGACTCTCTTAGAAGAGTAGATTGTCCTCTCTTCTTTGAACTGGGTTGCTTTGTTAGAAGGATGAGGAATGTGGATCACAGAGTCCTTTGCAGTAATGAAATCATATGACCATCGTGATCTGCATCTCTAGATACCTACTTTTACACATAGCAATTTGCTTTAGCCACAACAGTGGAATAGAGATGGGTGCAAACCTAGATCCTGGGGGCTCAGTCTCAGTCATACAACGTTAGCCAGGAGAGAAGATTCAAGGCCATTCAGACAGCAAAGCAAACACAAGTTAAAATAGGAAACAATGTTCAGGTGTTATTTGTAAGTGAAAATTTAAATATATAGCACTGTGGCTGCTGGAAAAGTCAAACTCATCGGCACTTATAGACCGAAATCCCATTTTAATATTTTTCTTGCACCCATTTTCATAGAGGAAACAGGTTTTCACAAGCAACTTGAGGTTGTTTGTTCATTTGTTCATTTGTTTTTAATGAGAGAACCATGCGTGTGGCTGGGCAACAGTTTGAGAGTAGCTCAGAAGTAGGAAAGGGATTATTGGACAGTGAGTCAGAGGTGACAGACAGGAGGAAACAAAAGCAGCTGTCTTTCTTTGGCTGTTCTTCATCAACCAGATTTTAAAATTAAGCTCTGAAGCATCCTTCAAAAGGGACAATGAATTGAAAAAAAATAATCCTATCTTCTTGGGAGGAAGCAACAGTTGTTGCAGCGACACTGAGGAGCAGAAAGTTTCCTTGGTTTAATATTGCAATTGTGTGGCAGCTGAAGAGCCTTCACAGAGGGCACTGGTGAAACAGAAGAACTCCAGGCAACAAAGTGCACAAATTCCAGAACTCAGCAGTCTCTGAAACAACACCTTACATTATTCCAAGGACAGATCGTTTTCCTATCACCAACAACTAAAATTATTTATAGGAGATTGATTCATATACTTAACCCAATGTGAGAGGGAATATTTCTAATTATATCCAAACATCTTTAATATGAAGGGAATTAGGCTTGGAGACCTTCCTTGCCAAAAACACATTTTGCCAAATATGTTTTAAGAAAGAGGAGGAGGTTACGTGTTTTCCATATTTGATCCTATAAAAGTACTCCTTGGAATGAGAATGACTTGTCTTTCCTCATAAAGCTTCAAGGTAAGAGTGTGTGAGGACAGGGCTCTGTGTGGTCGGGAAGGGATGCCTGGCTACTGGTGTGCATGCCACACATCCTGGCTCCTGCTGCCCCTGGCAGTCCTTCCAGTAAAGCACTAAGTTACTCTGTAGCAATTGTAATTAGATGTTGTGGTCTCCCCAGCCATTTCCTGGTTCCCTCAGATAAGAACTGTGCTCTTATTGGGAGTCACTGCTAATCAGAAGGCATTTTTTTTTTCAATTCAATTACAGTTTCGGACCCACGGTCGAAGTTGTATCCCTAAAGGTAAGGTCTTCCCCTCCCTCCCCGCTTTTTCTTCATTCTTAGTGCAAGCAATTTTCTTTAGTGTTTGCAAAGTGTCTGTTGGGGTTGAAAAATGAAAAGCATTTCAATGTCATGGCTTATCATGCTTCTGTTGAAAAACTCTGAGGAGCTCAGGAAACTGGGTCTCATTAACACAGATCCTTTGCAGCCTATGTGATACTTTCTCAGAGTCTTGGGAGTTTTGTGCATGGGGTTTTCTATATCTAGCTTTGTAGTTTGTCTTTTAAGTGATTGCAACATGCAATGAGACACAGTTTGCTCATTTAAAAAGACAAACATAAGCATTCTATGCTACAGCTTTTAACAGTAATTAATAAGGCAGTGAGATGATGTCTAACTGGACAGATGGAATGGATCAACCCTTGACTTACCAAAGTACAAATCTGCATGTTGTCTCATAGTCTGTCAAATAAAAATTTAAATGGTGAGAAAGTGGTTTCAGCAAGATAAAGTACTTTAGTTTTGATATCAGCGATTGCAATTTGAATGGAGAAATGGGAAAAAGTTTTCCCAATGGAGCTTTCCCAGAAAAGGGTATGTTTTAAAGTTACAATGGATTATATAGGATGACTATCCACAGACCATTCATGGATAGTAAGAAGTTAATCTTAAAGGAAACAGTTCAGGAAAATATTTAAAATAGTATGAGTAAAAGAAACATAATGAAGTTTGTGAAAATTCAGATAGATGGATAATAAACTGTCATTTTAACAAAATAATGCCAAACCAAGTTCTTCACATTTCTGCTTTCTATTGTAGTGTGTAGTCTTTGTAACCGCTGAGACTGGGGTTGGGGAATCCCAAACTCCCCATGGATCTCCACATGCAAGAGAGACCCTAAAACTTTAGCCACGTAACCTGATTGTTCATTTTAACGAGGCATCCAGCTCTGAGACCTCACTATCCAGCATGTGTTCTCAGAGGTGTGAAGGCTACTGGCAAAGAGAAGGACTCCCTTCTTGCTGAAAGGTTCTAGAAATCCAATGGGGAAGAAAAAAATGTATAAAGAAACCTGAGAAAATCTTAACATCCTCTGTGCTTTGTGTTTTATAAGAGCCAAAGATAGGCAGCTTCTAAAGGTTAATATACACAACAAACAAGGTGCAGGAAGCAGTAGACATCTCTCACAGTAGGTGAGCCACAAACAACTACTTTCCAAATGCATGATTAAGTACTTGTCAACACTGGCAAGGAACAAGGAGTCTGACATTTCAGCCACACCACAGCCAAGGAGGCGGTTAGGCCGGGTGCAATGCATTCACCCAACTGTCAGGGAATGAAAAAAAAAAAGTGCATGTGATTCTAGTAGTCAGTTTCTGAATTTCTACCATTTCTCCCTTGGCCAGGCAAGCTCTCCCACTGGGCTGCCACCAATAGCCCGCAGCCATGAGTTCCGACGCCGAGATGGCCGTTTTCGGGGAGGCTGCTCCTTACCTCCGAAAGTCTGAAAAGGAGCGAATCGAGGCTCAGAACAAGCCTTTTGATGCCAAGTCATCCGTGTTTGTGGTGGATGCTAAGGAGTCTTTTGTAAAAGCAACAGTGCAGAGCAGGGAAGGGGGGAAGGTGACGGCCAAGACCGAAGGCGGAGCTGTGAGTAAAACATCTGGAGCTGGTGACAATACTCTGCTGGGCTAGTTTGATTGACACTTAGTTTCTAACTTAATATCTCTTGTTTATGGACAGACTGTAACAGTAAAAGATGATCAAGTCTTCCCCATGAACCCTCCCAAGTACGACAAGATCGAGGACATGGCCATGATGACCCACCTGCACGAGCCCGCTGTGCTGTACAACCTCAAAGAGCGTTATGCAGCCTGGATGATCTACGTGAGTTCGCTATCGTGGTCTTTTAAACAAGAGAGCAGTTAATTTGTTTTTTCTTTTTAAAAAAAAGTAGACAATGAACGTCCCATTCAATAATTATGTTCCCTCTCTTGATGCAGACCTACTCGGGCCTGTTCTGCGTCACTGTCAACCCCTACAAGTGGCTGCCAGTGTACAACGCAGAGGTGGTGGCGGCCTACCGAGGCAAAAAGCGCCAGGAGGCTCCGCCCCACATCTTCTCCATCTCTGACAACGCCTACCAGTTCATGCTGACGGGTGAGGGGCTCAAATAGTTTTCATACGAATTATCACCTATAACCCAGAAATATCAGAGTCCAAAAGACCTTTAGAAAAAAAAAACAATTGTTCGTGATTGTTCATTATGTTCTAATTGTTCACAAAATGTGTCAAAAGCAGAGACCAGTAGGCACTAACTGCTTGCAGTTCCATGCTGCCTCTCAGTGTCTTGCTCGGAAATGTGTGCTTTACTTTGTGTGTTTGAATAAATGAGAAATGATAACCGAGGGACACATTGCTTGACTGGAAGTGCAAATCAGGTCATCCACCACCCCTCGCACTGCCTCAGTGGCTACTTGCTTGGACTGCCTACTTTTAGAAGTACTGCCATTTTTAAAGTCACCATATCCTAGAAGGTGGCTTCTACTTAAAGAAGGTGGTGTTTGGGATCCCTCATGGTTATAATCCAGAAGTGTTCACCCCACAAAGGATTTCACTTTGAGATATATCTTGCTGCTTGTTCTTTAACAATTCAAGGAAGGCCTTTCACAGGGTTGTATTCTGGGGCCACAGGAAGAGGTAATGCTTTCTTTGTGAGGTTAGTTCACCCATTTAGAAATGCAATCTTAATCCTGGCTAGAACATCGCCATTCCCACCCGTAACAAAGCACGTTATGCATTTCTAGCAGTAGCTATTAATCAGTAGGAAGTGTTCCTACGGTGACTGGGGGTAGGGGGAAGGAAAGAGTCTGACTTTGGAGTATACAGTCCTTTATATGAAACTAATGGGGTATTATTCTTCCTGTGGTAATGTAGTCATGACAGCAACTTATTACTTTATTTCTTAACTTGAAAGACTAGAGACTAAATCCCATCTCTAACTTTACAAAAATATAGTGAAAAGATTCCATGTAAAAGTATGATACTTAGCAAGTCAAGAAGAACATATGTGACTGATTTATGTGCTGACCACACACTGCTTCTCTTCCAGATCGGGAGAACCAGTCTATTTTGATCACGTATGTATTTCTATTCTGAAACTTACTGGTGTTTTTTCCTCCTACTGGGAAAATGAAAAATCCACCCTAAGAGAAAATTAGGTAGCACTAAGGAAATGATGAGGTCACTGAGGACCTAGACTCTGCTTCTGTTTCACTGTAGAGGGTAGGTAGATAGAGTCCAGATGTAAAACAAGTACGCGGCAATTTATCCTGCCGCTCAGTACAGCCTTGAGAGTGCTGTCCACGTGGCACCCATGGGAGTAAGGGACGTAAATTTCCTCTTGGAGCTTGGCCAGATCTCAGTCCAGTGCAGAGAGTAACGCAGAACCTAAGGAAGCTGTAAAGCTTTTGAGGGACAGCGTCAGCCTTATTCTTTGAGGCCTATTTAGGGAACTTCTAACCCCTGGGAGAGCTAACTGGAGCTGTATCTCTAGTCTGAGGCAGCCAAGGAGTACACATCACTCAAGATTTCTTACTCCTCCCTCCACGGCTGCTTGGTGGACTCTTCAAGAGCAGGTCTCAGCACCTTGAAATGAGCCTAGACCATCTTAAGCATCCAAACCACAGATAATAAATGGATTTTCCTACTTGTCTGTGCAAACTAAGGGAAACAATTATCTGTAGACTAAAAAGACCTCACCTACATCACAGTGATAGAGAGATAGATGTAAAAACAGATGCATGAGAGAGTAAATACTGTTGGCAGAAATAGTTTCACTAAACACAAAGCTCAATTTCCTGCATATTGGTGTTTGTTGGACAGCGGAGAATCCGGGGCCGGGAAGACTGTGAACACCAAGCGTGTCATCCAGTACTTTGCAACAATTGCAGTCACTGGGGAGAAAAAGAAGGAGGAGGCGCCTTCTGGCAAAATGCAGGTGAGCTGATTGTCACAGTCCAGAGTCCAGGCTCTTTAGGGCTCTCAGACAAGGAAGCCCAGAGCCTGAGATGTGAGGACCACTCTTTTCCTCACAGGGGACCCTGGAGGATCAAATCATCAGCGCCAACCCCCTGCTGGAGGCCTTTGGGAATGCCAAGACCGTGAGGAATGACAACTCCTCTCGCTTTGTGAGTCTCTTGGTCTTCTCTGCCTTCTGTTGAAAACTATATCAGAAGCATTGCATTACGCCTATCTGTGTGCTTCAAGCTTTGAAGCTAACATCATCTCTTTCCTTCCAAGGGTAAATTCATCAGGATCCACTTTGGTACCACAGGGAAACTGGCTTCAGCTGATATTGAAACATGTGAGTAACTGGACCTTCTAACTGGAATCCAAGAATAACAAATGAGGGTTTGGAGGGACACTCCGCAGCTCCTGCTCAGCATGGAGCCTAGAAACCAACTCAGCTGCCAAACAGGCTTGCAGTGAGTGCCAGCCCTAGGCAAAATCCACAGGGTGCTTTACCAACCCAGGCATGAGCTAATGATTCTGTAGGAACTGCCAGGCATTCTTGGACTCGTTTGAAGTATGCTGGCTCACAACACTTTCAATTCAAATTGAATATTTCAAAATATTCAAAGAACAAAGTAACATGGGGGTAGCTGAGTTGCCTATGGATTCAAAGTATGTGATTTTTCTTTTTATGAGCTTCAGTAACTAATTCCCTCAGTAGCTTCTCTATTAGAATGCCAGGAGACTCCAAGAAGCAGCAGTTTCAAGACTAGATTACATTCCATATGTCAAGGTTCCTCTCTATAACAAGTGAGCATTCTTTTAGCCAACTACATTTCCCCCTCAGTTTTGAGGTAGTAAGAGGAAACTCAGTGTTCACAGAGATGTAGCATGTAGCACCTTATAAACATTGAGCTACTATCTCAGGGGGTCCTAAGACTTAGCTGATGACCTCAAGTTCTAAAACCAGACTAAGACGCTTGGTAATCCCCTCTCATCTGATATTGGTTCTCCACTACAGATCTTCTGGAAAAGTCTAGAGTCACTTTCCAGCTAAAAGCTGAGAGAAGCTACCACATTTTTTACCAGATCATGTCTAACAAGAAGCCAGATCTGATTGGTAAGAACCTTACACTCATAGATGAAACTTAGTCTGCCTATTAACAATTTCAAATACTAAACATACCCTGAATCCTATGCACCCAGAAATGCTCCTGATCACCACCAACCCATATGACTACGCCTTTGTCAGTCAAGGGGAGATCACAGTGCCCAGCATTGATGACCAAGAAGAGTTGATGGCCACAGACGTAAGTCATATATTACGGATGAGTATATGCTAGCAAAAGCCTTGTTAGGGCAAACTACAAGTCCTGCTAAGAGAGCAGCGTCTTCCGCCCTTATGTTTATCCTCTTATGTCTCCTCACAGAGTGCCATTGATATTCTGGGCTTCACTTCTGATGAAAGAGTCTCCATCTACAAGCTCACAGGGGCCGTGATGCATTATGGGAACATGAAGTTCAAGCAGAAGCAACGTGAGGAGCAGGCTGAACCGGATGGCACCGAAGGTACCAAACCCAAACAGCCAAAGCCAAACAAAACTCTTCACATGGGTTCGAAAAGGAAATATAGTGCAAAGTCATGTTTCTTCTGAAGCTGAGCTTCTAGAGAGCACACTCAAATTTATCCCCAAATAGGGTGTATAAAGCAGTCTAAACATTCTACCTCTATGTATTAAGGGCCCTGGAGGAGGAAATGTTGGGAACCTAAATTCTGTTTCCGCAGTTGCTGACAAGGCTGCCTATCTCCAAAATCTGAACTCTGCTGACCTGCTCAAAGCCCTGTGTTACCCCAGGGTCAAGGTCGGCAATGAGTATGTCACCAAAGGCCAGACAGTGCAGCAGGTAAATGGATGCTTTCTGTGAACCACACATACCAGAGACCGCCTTGACATTGTTAATGATGCCAACAAGAACTGTTCTGTCTCTGAAGGTATACAACTCCGTGGGTGCCCTGGCCAAGGCTGTCTATGAGAAGATGTTCCTGTGGATGGTCACCCGTATCAACCAGCAGTTGGACACCAAGCAGCCCAGACAGTACTTCATCGGGGTCTTGGACATCGCTGGCTTTGAGATCTTTGATGTGAGTTAGCAGACACTTTGTAGGAGAAAAGTTTACAAATCTTGTAGTCACTGAGGAACATCTATGAAAAATAACTGCATATAAACTCATTCATGCAAAAGGATTGAAAAATCTGGAAATATGAACTTTGGATTTAAACTAGATCTCTGTCTTCACGGTGTGATTATGTGGGTGCCATATGCCTGGTCTTTCAGAATTTCAAGGAAGACCCGTCAATGTTTGTAACACCTTGTTGCATGTCTTTTTGTAAGTTATAAGACTGCTGCATTTAAAGCTCTTAAAACAGCCCTCAATACACAATCAGTAATCAGTAAATGATTGAAAAGATGGTAAAGCAACAATAGCTTCCAAATGGCCCCTGGACAGGGAATGTTGAATTGATAGACTTTGAGATCCCTATCTGCTTGATTAGGGAAATGAAGTGTGTTTTGACACTAAGGTATCTTCTGCAACTGACCAGGCATAAGTGGACAGAAATGGCAACTAAATAAACTCAAGTATGCCTGCCTAAAAAGACTGCCATACAGTCCAGTCAGCAAAGGTGATATGCTCTCTACTTAGAAATCAGTACGATTTCTCATTGGTCTCATCCTGAAACTGTATTTGTGCCTTTTTCTATCAGCATATTGATAACTGGATGAAATTTGAGTAAGGGGGTTTGCTGCAAGTGAGAGGAAAACCCCACCGTGCTGAGAGAGCGATTAGCCTGCCAACCGAGGAAAGCCAGGAGATGCTTTCCTGAGAAACGGAATGCTAATTTCCACCTCCACCTATTTAGTTCAACAGCCTGGAGCAGCTATGCATCAACTTCACCAACGAGAAACTGCAACAGTTTTTCAACCACCACATGTTCGTGCTGGAGCAGGAGGAGTACAAGAAGGAAGGCATCGAGTGGGAGTTCATCGACTTCGGCATGGACCTGGCGGCCTGCATCGAGCTCATCGAGAAGGTTTGTGTGCCCTGTTCAGGTCACAGTTGTATGGTGTGTAAGCAAAAGACAACAAAACCTCAGTATGTACAACGGAAAAGGATGCCTACTGATAAACAAAATGAGGAAAGTATGCTGATAAATGAGACAAGATGTTTTCTTTTAAAAAACATTCATTTTTGGACTACTTTGTGCACACACACACACACACACATATAATACATAATACATTATACATAATATATTTTGATTATTCCAATTCCACATTACCAATGTCCCCCCTACCCCACCACTAATTCTTGACTCATCCTCAAAATTCTTCTTCCTTTTTTTTTTTTTTGATCCTCTGGGTTTGCATGATCATACACGAGCATGGGAGAGGGGATTGCTCATCACACCATGGGCAACTTGTCAGAGGCTATCCCACAGAAGAAAATACACCTTCTCTCCCTAGCTGCCACTAACTGCTTGTAACCTCAGGACATGGTGGAGCCTACGAACCCTCCCATCCAAGATAGAAGGCTAACAGACTCCATTTTGTACAGGTGTTTGGCAGGTAACTAACCACAGCCACTGAAATCATGAGGACAGTGACCAGCTATGTCACATCTAAAGATACTGGTTCACCCATCCCCCATCTTTCAGATCCTCCATTCTTTCTGTTCTCTCTTTTGAGATAGATATGTTCTATAGAGTCCAGAATTTACAAACTCTTACATCAAAAGCTACCTTTCTTGTGAAAATTTAGCCTTTATTAGAACATTTTTTTCTTACTTTCCAACATCCTTGGATTCATTACTATTGACCTCTGAAATATGTATTTTTAATGCTGTAGACATAGACTTTCTTTTTTGGGGGGCTGGGGGAGGTTTTCGAGACAGGGTTTTTCTGTGTAGCCCTGGCTGTCCTGGAACTCATTTTGTAGAGCAGGCTCGCCTCAAACTCAGAAATCTGCCTGCCTCTGCCTCCTGAGTGCTGGGCTTAAAGGTGTGTGCCACCACCGCCAGGCTTGACATAGGCTTTCAAATTCAAGCTGTGCTAAACTCATCCCAAGTACTTAACACAAAGATGGTGGTGCTCCCTGCTCTCACTCCCATGAGTTCTTTCTGCAAAGGTTGAGTAAGCCTTAGAGTCTACATTGTTAGCAAGACCAACAATGAACTAGTGCAACTAGTTCAGAAGGTGTACTTGGAGAAATTCTGCTCTAAGACTTTTGGAGTAAAGACACAAACTCCAGAAGGGCACAGCCTTCATTTGTCTTCCTTCGTTATATAGCTAGGAGTCTCATTAAATCAATGACTTCTGACCAAACAAAGGAGTCTTTTCTAGCTCTGTGGAACTGAAGATTTAATTTAGCCATTTGAGTAATCTTTCATTCCTATGAGCAGATGGAGTTCATAGAGCATTTCTTTCTGTGTTTATTCTTTTAGCCCATGGGCATCTTCTCCATCCTGGAAGAGGAGTGCATGTTCCCCAAGGCGACAGACACCTCCTTCAAGAACAAGCTGTATGAGCAGCATCTTGGAAAGTCCAACAACTTCCAGAAGCCCAAACCAGCCAAAGGCAAGGTTGAGGCCCACTTCTCCCTAGTGCACTATGCGGGCACCGTGGACTACAACATCGCTGGCTGGCTAGACAAGAACAAGGACCCCCTGAATGAGACCGTGGTGGGGCTGTACCAGAAGTCATCAATGAAAACTCTGGCTTACCTCTTCTCTGGGGCAGCAGCAGCTGCTGAAGCAGGTGATTTTCAATCAATGATACTTATTTAATGTGAAATTTCTAAGCAGAGAAGTCTGGCTTCTGACTGATTGTGCTTTCCTTGCTCCCCCAGAGTCTGGTGGTGGTGGTGGAAAGAAAGGGGCAAAGAAGAAGGGTTCTTCCTTCCAGACGGTGTCAGCTCTCTTCAGGGTACAAACTTCATTTTCTCTCTAAATGGGTTTAGGATGTTAGATTATATGCTGCTATATATAAAGGGTATGGTGGGACATGGCTATTGTCTTGAATGCTCTGAAACTTGAGGGGGTGGGTCAGCTGACAGTGGTAGACTTGAACTTTAGGGTGAGTCAGAATAACTTTGAAGCAATCCTCCAATAAATAAGATAAGGGTCAGGAGTAAATTACAGAAGCATCAGATGGAAAACTAAATTGGGGATTCAATAATGAGGTCATTTGTCATTAAAAAGAAAAATATCCAGTAGGAGAGGATTGCATATATAATGAGATTTTTTTTCTTGAGCCTCTGAGAGCTTCCAAGTGATTTAGGTTCCTAGGTATATACTAGGAGTCCATCTTTAGTAGAGGCCTCAGTTGAAAGTAGAGGACTGGTGAATCATGGCAGGAACTGAAGAGTGAGTCAAAAGGAGAAAATATAAGAAACCAGATGTGACAAATCAGGAGGATTTCAAGAAAAAAAATGTCTTTTCTTGGCAATCTCAGCTCTTAATTACATCTTTAAAACCAGACACTCTTGTCTGAAAGACTTTCTCTGAAAAATGGTAAACTTTCTATACTCAGTAATATGGCTGTTAGTAGGATGATACAGTTGTGTGCCAGGAACAAGAAAAGAGCTGGTGAAAGTAAGGGGATCAATGGAGGGTTGGAAGGCAGCACTGGATTAGGAGCTAAGCCACACCGAATATCTCAGTAAAGGCCCACGTATGGATGCAGATCCTAGTGCAATGATAGGTATGTTACATATGCCAAGAAATTCATCAGCTGTGAGCAGCCATCTCAACAACTAATAGGAAACCATGCTTGTGGTCCACAAAACATAAGCTAGGAGGGCATGTTAAGAACTTAGAAACTCCAGCCATGAGTTTGAAAAATTCAAAGCTGGATACTATTCAGTAGAATTGAACCAAAGTGATGGCTCATGGCCATTATGTCTGTAAATAGGAGTGTATATAACAGCACATACTAAACAAGAAATTCTATGGATCCACAGGAGAATCTGAATAAGCTAATGACCAATCTGAGGAGCACTCATCCCCACTTTGTACGGTGCATCATCCCCAATGAAACCAAGACTCCTGGTAAGACACTCCTGGTATCTATCCAGACAGGTCCCAGTGTGTTTGTTTCAGAGTCTAGACCATGACATGCATGTGTTCTTTCAGGTGCCATGGAGCATGAACTGGTCCTGCACCAGCTGAGGTGTAACGGGGTGCTGGAAGGCATCCGCATCTGCAGGAAGGGGTTCCCCAGCAGGATCCTCTATGCGGACTTCAAACAGAGGTTATATATTTGTCACTGTGGATTATTTTAAGGCTTTTGATATTGCTTTTTCTTATTTAACAACTAGAAAAGCAACACATTCAAGTGACTTGGGGGACACATTGTAAAGTCCTTTGACTATACAAAGAAAAGATAAAGGGATAATATAGTTCCTTCAATGCGGTTTTTATGGTAAGGAGATTTGTTCGGTGACAATAGCTATATCATGTATTGGTTGGTTTAAACAGATACAAGGTTTTAAATGCAAGTGCCATCCCTGAGGGACAGTTCATTGATAGCAAGAAGGCTTCTGAGAAGCTCCTTGGCTCCATTGACATTGATCATACTCAGTATAAGTTTGGTCACACCAAGGTAATCCTCTTGAAATACAACTTGACGTTTCCCTGCCCCTTTAAACTTTGTGTGAAGTTTCTGATCTGCAACATTGCCTGCACACAGGTCTTTTTCAAAGCTGGTCTTCTGGGGCTCCTAGAGGAGATGAGAGATGACAAGTTGGCCCAGCTTATTACCCGGACCCAGGCCATGTGCAGAGGGTATTTGGCAAGAGTGGAGTATCAGAAGATGGTGGAGAGAAGGTATGAATAAGGGCAACATTCATTGTTCTAGTTCCCTCATTCCTGATTCCTGTTAGAATCCAACTTTGAACGTTCCTATCACAGAGAGTCCATCTTCTGCATCCAGTACAATGTCCGTGCCTTCATGAATGTCAAGCACTGGCCCTGGATGAAGCTGTATTTCAAGATCAAGCCGCTGCTGAAGAGCGCGGAGACCGAGAAGGAGATGGCCAACATGAAGGAAGAATTTGAAAAAGCTAAAGAAAATCTTGCAAAGGCAGAGGCCAAAAGAAAAGAGCTGGAAGAAAAAATGGTAGCTCTCATGCAAGAGAAAAATGACCTGCAGCTCCAAGTTCAGTCTGTGAGTCTCAAAGTTCTCTCTGATGCTAAAATCTCAGCTCAGTGACGACTAAGAAAATGCCAGGATTCCTCAGAATCAAGTGATTGGCTAACAACTGTTTAAATTAACAACTTCTTTGAGTGTTCTGTAACATTCCACAACCAACCATACTGCAAATCAGTTCAATGGGAGTCTTAGTTGCCTGGAAGAAACCTCTCAAATTTTTCCCATTCTTTAGTTGCTTTTCCTGGCAGACTGTGGATGGGAAATATGGAGATATTTGCTTCCCCACAATCCTACCTATTGATAAATGAATTGGAAGGAGGCCTTGTAATAAAAATGCATCAGCCTCAGTTCAATATTCCAAATATTTAACCAAAGTTTTCTAAAACATTTCTATACAGTTTTGTTGTAGAAATTTTAGACTAATTTCAAAGGAATTGGATCACAGCAAGGCTTTCTATAGGTAGTGTTGGTTTTGTTTTTTTTTTTTCATATGGCATGAGGGACTGGGTTCATAATCTCTCTCTGATAACCCAATAAATAACCAGAGACTTGGAAAATAATGTGTGACAGGGGGCTACCATCTAATCTATTTTGGTTTTGCCCAAGCTACTATCATGATCAAGCATAGAAACATGAAAGGCTCCCCTTTAGTTTTTTGAAATCAGAAGGGGGAAGCAATCAGTCCCACTGGGTCTTTATTTCGAATACATAACAAAAGGAATTACTAACACCAAGGTTGGCTTGTATCTTTACTGTTGTTTGTAGAGACTGAGGTTTTCCAAAATGAGAAGAATAAAGAGATGAAGAAGACACCTAAGCTTCCAACTATTCTCTGTCTCTCTGTCTCTTTCTCTCTCTTTTTCTCTCTCTCTGGGGGGGGGGGGAAGGTGTACTAGCAGTATTCCATCTACTACCCACTTAGTAACTATCTTATGAGTTCTAGAGCCTAGAGATACAAGCATGTTGTCACAGATTTTATATTTCAAATCCTATTTCTTCATGAGAAACAAGGTTAATACTTTTCCAAGTACTACGTGGCCCTATGACCCATTCTCTTTGGTTCTTCTAGTCATTCTTCTAATTCTAAGCTACGCTGTCATTTGAAGACACTCTCTCCGTTTAGGTCACTTTTTTCTGATGTTCACTGTCCTCTTAGTAAGGTCTTGATTCTCATTTCTTTATTTTAATATCTTCTTTTGTATACTAAGCTTTAATAAAAATATACATTAAACAAAGAAAGCCGATTTGAAATTATGTTACATTAAACATATAGCAAAGCAATAGAATCATAGTTTCACTGGAACCTGTGTTTTACATTTCTTTGCTATTATTCAAGTTAATAGTCAGTGCCCTGACAATTCTGCTCAGTGGTAGAGAGCTAATAAAAGAAACCTAATGCCTTTAAACATCATTAGCTTGCTTGCTTTCAAAATATTAATAAAACCTAAAAGGTCTAGGGAACTAAAATCTAAAAATGTCTAATATCTCTTCACAGGAAGCAGACAGCTTGGCTGATGCAGAGGAAAGATGCGACCAGCTGATCAAAACCAAAATCCAACTGGAGGCCAAAATCAAAGAGGTGACTGAGAGAGCTGAGGACGAGGAGGAGATCAACGCTGAGCTCACGGCCAAGAAGAGGAAGCTGGAGGACGAGTGCTCAGAGCTGAAGAAGGACATCGATGACCTTGAGCTGACACTGGCCAAGGTCGAGAAGGAGAAGCACGCCACGGAGAACAAGGTATGAGATGTGAACATGGGAAGCTTATGACTCATTTTAATTAAGAAGCAAAACAGAAAACCCAAACTATTAAGACCTAACATTTAATGGAAAGCACACTTGCTTCCCAAGGTGAAAAACCTGACAGAGGAGATGGCAGGCCTGGACGAGACCATCGCCAAGCTGACCAAGGAGAAGAAGGCCCTCCAGGAGGCCCACCAGCAGACCCTGGATGACCTGCAGGCAGAGGAGGACAAAGTCAACACCCTGACCAAAGCCAAAATCAAGCTTGAACAGCAAGTGGATGATGTGAGTCTAATACCCCAGAAACAACTTTTAATGTTTAATAATTAAGCACCCCATGACATAATGGGCATCGCCAAAGCACTTCCCCAACACAAGAACTTTGGTACATAACTGCTGATGTGAAGACCAAGATGTGAACAGAAGAAAATCAATCAGACAAGTGGCTGATAACAGATGATATGAGTTAAAAAGAGTGAAAGGCAATGAGGACTTGTTCACCAAGATTTGTAGGAACAAACCAATCTTTAGCTCACTAGAAACACTGGTGGCTTCAAGAACCCATGTGTGATAGCACATGTTCTAAGCAAGAAGCAGAGCAACATGTCAAGAGGCCTCATGCTCAGAGGGACACAGTAATATTGAAGATCAGCTGGTCTTATACATGGTAGGATATCTAAGAGAGAACCTATTGGTTGTAAATACAGATGTATTAGCTAAAGTCATGGTGTGAAAACATCCCTTTGCTGTCTTTCACAAGTTAGAAATATTGCCTATAAGGTAATCCATGTGAGGTATAGAAGCCATGATGTCTCACTAGTAGTCATGCCACCAGATCAGTACACTTCACATTTTAAACACCGACTCTTTAGTCTAAGCAAGCAGTACAAAGGGAAGAGTGATGAGACATGTCTTCCTAATTCACTAATTCATAACCTCCCCCTCCCCACCCCAATGCAGATACACTATGAATTAATGTCACCAACTCAGCCTGGGGCAAATGTGCTATTCTAGGAACTGCATTCACGAATTGTTAACTTTTAGCTTGAAGGCTCTCTGGAACAAGAAAAGAAAATCCGGATGGATCTTGAAAGAGCCAAGAGGAAACTGGAGGGGGACCTGAAACTGGCCCAGGAATCCACAATGGATGTAGAAAATGACAAACAACAGCTTGATGAGAAACTCAAAAAGTAAGCAGTGAAGATAAAGGTCTCGGGGGAAATTACTACTGAAGGCTCTGTGACTGACACAAGGGCTTTCTCTATAGGAAAGAGTTTGAAATGAGCAACCTGCAGAGCAAGATTGAGGACGAGCAGGCCCTCGGCATGCAGCTACAGAAGAAGATCAAGGAGTTGCAGGTAAGCCCATGGCTTCCATCAGCCTAACTCACCAGGGAAAAAACCTGACTGACCCAAGAAGCTGAGTCAGCCCTTTCCACCACCCCCAGGCCCGCATCGAGGAGCTGGAGGAGGAAATCGAGGCAGAGCGGGCCTCCAGGGCCAAAGCAGAGAAGCAGCGCTCTGACCTCTCCCGGGAACTGGAGGAGATCAGCGAGAGGCTGGAAGAAGCTGGCGGGGCCACTTCAGCCCAGATCGAGATGAACAAGAAGAGGGAGGCCGAGTTCCAGAAAATGCGCAGGGACCTGGAGGAGGCCACACTGCAGCACGAAGCCACCGCAGCCACCCTGAGGAAGAAGCACGCAGACAGCGTGGCGGAGCTTGGGGAGCAGATCGACAACCTGCAGCGGGTGAAGCAGAAGCTGGAGAAGGAGAAGAGCGAGATGAAGATGGAGATCGACGACCTCGCTAGTAACATGGAGGTCATTTCCAAATCCAAGGTACAAACATGATATAAACGTCAAAGAGATTTCTGTAGACAAATCACTAGGAACTCACAGGAGGAGGGACAACACAAGTTGGGACTAAGGAAATGGGGAGCAAGTCTGATGTCCTCACCCTGAGAATAGCCATACCCAAATAATAGGAGTGGAAACTGATCTCCTTCAGAAACCAAAAATTACTGTCCAGCTATACATTTTGAAGTTTTAAAATGCTTTGTATTAACCACAGGGCTTTTCATTCATTCTGTATGATGAAACAAAATTGGCTTCTCGCAAACATGCCATGGGCTCAGTCAGGCATCATTATCTTAAACCACAGCTAAGAAAATCTAAAGAAGGGCTGGATTCACCAAACAACATAGTGGTTTGCTCAGACCATATGCCTGGTTATTCTTCTCATGATATCTGAAGCTTGCTATTATCTTTGTCTGGAGATACTTTATTCTCAAATCAACCGCTATGTCTGGATCACTCAATTGTTCTTCTGTGCAAGTTCTCGCTTGAATAGCTTCTACAACTCTTTGAATGCAGGGAAACCTGGAGAAGATGTGCCGCACTCTGGAGGACCAGGTGAGTGAGCTGAAGACCAAGGAGGAGGAGCAGCAGAGGCTCATCAACGAGCTGACAGCGCAGAGGGGGCGTCTGCAGACGGAGTCAGGTAGGCTGTATCTCTGGATCCTCAAACTTGCCATGGGTGTTCAGTTTGCTGAACGCTTTACTCAGTTACTTGAGGTTACACATTACCTTCCGTGGAGACGTCTCATCGTTGAGCAACGGCATAAAGCTGTTTTTTTTTTTTTCAGAAGAAGATAGGTAGTTTAGTAGGTAGATAGGTAGATAGACTGGTTGTTACAATCATTTTTTGTTTTGAACATCATATAGCGGATTTGGATGCAATCCAAAAGTTATCAAATATGAGTTGGGCATTTAGGCACATAGCCATAGTTGTAGTTCCAGGGAGTGGCAATAGAAGGATGCTAAGTTTAAGATCAGCCTGGCATGTGTTGTATGCTTTAGGCCAGCTTAGACTATATATCAAGGCTTGATCTCAAAAACAAACAGAATTATTAAATACAAAGTATATCTCCCTATTGACTCTTCACTTTTTCAATCTTGTCCAAGTACAAATTTGAGTTCAGTAAGGAAACAGGAGCTCAAGTGAAGCTATAGTTTTGACCAGCTTGATAAGGAAGTCTCTGTATGAATTCCTCTTAACGACTTGACCAACTTTCTACTAAAGTCATGTTACTCCTGTGACACCCAAAGACTGTGTTATTGTTATTAAGCTGGACAGGACATTCAGAGTAAAACAAAAGCTATTCTCAAGTTTAGGATACTCCTGGAAATTTCCCCCTCTTCAGCACATGTTTTTATTCCTATCAGTGGCATGATCTTAAAAGGTTAAACATTAAACACATGCTTCCTAATAAATTTCAAAACAGGTAAGACTTGTAACGACTTTTCACAGGGGGTGCTGCAAGGCTTTCCTCACCTTGTATTTTCTGAACATGTTACTTCAAGAACAGAAGAGAAACTTAAGCACTGTTTGGTTTGGGAGCTGTTTTTGATTCAGAACCAACTTATTCTGGGGGACAGAAAGACAGTTGCCTCTTTTCCCAACATGGACAGGCCTCCCAGAGTGTTTACTAATCATCAGTTCTGCATATGGGGTCTATTATTTGAAGATTCCCATTTCCCTCCAAAAAATGTTTCAGGGGTCCAACACAGTAACTCGGCAGCCAGAAAGCATCTGAGTGCTTTGACCGTTGTCTGTCCATTGTTTTTCATGTTTTCAGTCACCTCTTTGAACTGCAATCAGATCTTAAATATCTCCCAAAACCTTCTGGTTGATCATAAAGAGTTTGGTTCAAAATTCTCCATCTTCTCATTGTACAAAGATTTGCTCATCAGCATTGAAGTGGACAATGAACATCTGATTTCACCTCCACCTGTCACAATGGTTTAGAATCAGTACCTTCTCTACTCCAGTTTTTATTTGAGAGTTTTAATGTTTAATGTAAGGCTGAGTTTTCTGGACCTTGGTTTTTACAGGTGAATATTCACGCCAGCTAGATGAAAAGGATTCATTAGTTTCCCAGCTCTCCAGGGGCAAACAGGCATTCACTCAACAGATTGAGGAGCTGAAGAGGCAGCTTGAAGAGGAGATAAAGGTGAACCAGCTTCTTCTTGTTGTCATGGTTATCACTGGTTTTGCAGTTCTTTGTACGTTTCAGTGTGTGTGCATGCTCCAACCCTCTTTGCTGATGTGATCTAAGATCTTAGAGAATAAATACCCATTTGAACACATAAAATTAAACCTCTAAACTCTTATTTTTCAGGCCAAGAGTGCCCTGGCTCATGCTCTTCAGTCTTCCCGCCATGACTGTGACCTGCTGCGGGAACAGTACGAGGAGGAGCAGGAGGCCAAGGCCGAGCTGCAGAGGGCCATGTCCAAGGCCAACAGCGAGGTGGCCCAGTGGAGGACCAAATATGAGACAGATGCCATCCAGCGCACGGAGGAGCTGGAGGAGGCCAAGTATGGGCCTGACTTGGTGAAAATGGCAATATATCTACTAACAAAGTGCTTGGGGTCAGGAATTCTCTGAGGGGCAGAGTGCCCTTGTTTTTTCAAAGTTCAAGAATGCTGGAGAAAATGTGAATATCAATCTATATGGGAAATACAAATACCTTAGGTAGTTTGTGGAGAGGACAGAAGTCCATGACAGACAGAGAAAAGATGTCGGCAAGAGGAAGCGGAATGGTAATTTTTCAAAGGGGGAAACTTTTGACCTCATTCTGTCTACACAGATGCAGATAGAATTAGTATAATAGCATATTCAGTTAATTATATACTCTTGTGTGCTTCTCCTCTCTCTCAACCACTAATGCAATAATTGGCCTAGGGGTATGAGTGCAAAGAGAAAAATAATCTGGATTGATAGTAGCTCTCTTTTTATATGCAAAAATATGACTATAAGTGGCAATTGAAAGATGTGATCAAGGCCCAATGTGTTATATGGACAGAGATGCTGCAGTAAGCGAGAAAGCACACGGTTTTTATAAAGGAACAGACATCCAATGCCATCTGAAAGTTCAAGGCTGAATTTTTGTGAGAAAGGATCTAGGTAGGAAAGAATCTTACTCATCAGTTTAAGGAGCCCTTAGGCATTCATTTTCAGAATAATGCACAATCTATATACCGATGAAATTAATGTTTTGGTAGATGCTTAGGAGTGGTTTTGAAATAAACTCTCAGAGCTGCATTTATTTTGGGAAAGTTTTTTTTTTTTTTTTTTAAATTGACGGATTAACAAAAACATGGCAAAGAAGAAAAGAGATACAATTACTCAGACAAAGACAAGGATGTCTCATTTAAATTTAACATGGTAAACATTTGAATACTTAGTATGTGGGCCAGCCTATAAGAACACAAAGATTAGCAAAATACAGACTCCACTCTCTGCGCATTAAAACTGAATTGAGGCACGGGTCTAACTGGCAGGAATTTGACACAGATTCTACGTTCTACAAAGGAGGGCAGAAGGTTCAAGTTGACTCATGCTCCATAAAGTCTAACTGTGCTGAAATATGGCTGCAGTTAGCACTTGGTGGTAGGAGAGCAACCCTGAGTCCCCAGAGAACCTGTTGCATCAAACAAGCGTCCGAAACACTGGTTGGGGGAAGTCTGGCCTCTGAAATGCTCACTTAGAGCTGTTTTGAAACAGTCCTGCTGATAGCCATCCTCAGGTGCTGTCCATTTTCATTCTCAGGAAGAAGCTGGCTCAGCGTCTGCAGGATGCTGAGGAACACGTAGAAGCCGTGAACGCCAAGTGTGCTTCCCTGGAGAAGACAAAGCAGAGGCTGCAGAATGAAGTGGAGGACCTCATGATTGATGTGGAGAGGACCAACGCTGCCTGTGCCGCCCTGGACAAGAAACAGAGAAACTTTGACAAGGTGTGCTTCCAGATTCTTCTAGAGTCTTTAATGTGACCAGCCTTCCAAACCACTTGGCTACCCTCATCCATTAGCAGGAACTGTGCTGTGTGTGTGTGTGTGTTCCTGTGTTAATTTTTCTCCTTCATAATTATTTTTCATTCTGAGATGACTCAGATAAAACTCAGAGTTTCTAGAACACACAATGTCTACCCTGCCCAGCTGCATTTTTTATTCATCCCTTGCTCTTCAGATCCTGGCAGAATGGAAACAGAAGTATGAGGAAACCCATGCTGAACTTGAAGCCTCCCAGAAGGAGTCCCGCTCTCTCAGCACAGAGCTGTTCAAGATTAAGAATGCTTATGAGGAATCTTTAGACCATCTCGAAACCTTGAAAAGGGAGAATAAGAATTTGCAACGTGAGTGTATTTCCTATTTTCTTTAATGAGAGATTTAAAGGAACCCTCCCCCATCTCTATAGACATTTCTATTTCTTTTTCCTAACAGAGGAGATTTCTGACCTCACTGAACAGATTGCAGAAGGAGGGAAACGTATCCATGAACTGGAGAAAATAAAGAAGCAAATTGAGCAGGAAAAATCTGAGCTCCAGGCTGCTTTAGAGGAAGCAGAGGTAGACACTCTATTGAACATTTCACAATTATAGAATGAACTAGGTCCTTGCTCTGGGGTGCAAAGATTGGTGAATCAAAAACATGAAAAATGATTCTTTATTCTCTCCACTGAGGATGGAGATAAAGAATTGAACCCAAGTACCAGAAGTACATATTAAGAACTGTGGTAGAAACAGAAAACAAACAAGTATGAGTAAGGGGAGGGTCCTTCCTTATGGAGAACCACCTGGCTGGAGAGAGAAAAGTACATAACATCAACAATCATGCACACCATATATTTCCATAGCAATAGAGTATCAGAATGTATGGTAGTAGCACAAAGACAGGAGCAAGTGAAGAGGGATAGTATGACCTTCCTTGGACACCGCACAGTGCCATTCTCCTGATAATGTCACCTCTTGCTGTCCTTAAGGCATCTCTGGAGCATGAGGAGGGGAAGATCCTGCGCATCCAGCTGGAGCTGAACCAAGTCAAGTCTGAGATCGACAGGAAGATTGCTGAGAAGGATGAGGAGATCGACCAGCTGAAGAGAAACCACATTAGAGTCGTGGAGTCCATGCAGAGCACGCTGGACGCCGAGATCAGGAGCAGGAACGATGCCATCAGGCTCAAGAAGAAGATGGAGGGAGACCTCAACGAGATGGAAATCCAGCTGAACCACTCCAACCGCATGGCTGCCGAGGCCCTGAGAAACTACAGGAACACACAAGGCATCCTCAAGGTAGGTGGCACCAAGAGGTGGTCCCAGATGAGTCAGGTGACCTGTCCTGAGGACACAGCATCTCAATGATTGTTCACTGCACAGGACACTCAGCTGCACCTGGATGATGCTCTCCGGGGCCAGGAGGACCTGAAGGAACAGCTGGCTATGGTGGAGCGCAGGGCCAACCTGCTGCAGGCTGAGATCGAGGAGCTGCGGGCCACGCTGGAGCAGACTGAGAGGAGCAGGAAGATCGCAGAGCAGGAGCTGCTGGATGCCAGTGAGCGTGTGCAGCTCCTCCACACCCAGGTGTGTAGATAAGTATGAAGGGGAAACTCATACATGGATATTAACATTGTTCAGAAATAGACCCATAATGTTTTTTGAAGAACTAAGTTTAACATGTTTAACTGGGGAAGGGTAACAACATGTTTATCTGACCTATGACATCCAGAATTGACTGTCCTTTTAAAATGCTGTTAACTCAGATAATTTATGGAACCCCTGAGCTAGTTAATAACTAGTTTACAGGCTCATTTGGACATCTACCTTTCTAACTTTGTCTTTCAATATTTAATATTTCTGTGTTTGGTATTTTAATCAGAACACCAGTCTCATCAACACCAAGAAGAAGCTGGAGACAGATATTTCCCAAATCCAGGGAGAGATGGAGGACATTGTCCAGGAAGCCCGCAATGCAGAAGAGAAGGCCAAGAAAGCCATCACTGATGTGAGCAGAGGGCAAGATGGTAGTAGCACTACGGAGTCCCACTGGGCCTTGTCAGCCCTTAACCGACACTGTTTTATCACTCACCAGGCCGCCATGATGGCGGAGGAGCTGAAGAAGGAGCAGGACACCAGCGCCCACCTGGAACGGATGAAGAAGAACCTGGAGCAGACGGTGAAGGACCTGCAGCACCGTCTGGACGAGGCTGAGCAGCTGGCGCTGAAGGGCGGCAAGAAGCAGATCCAGAAACTGGAGGCCAGGGTGGGTGTTCTGGTCCATATGTGCTTCTCTCTTTCTACTCTAGCACATGACTGTCAGTACCTAAGACAGCTAGACCTTGCAGGGCATTGTGAGATGAAGAGCAGATAATTCCTGTTGCCTGACAGCTTAGGTTTGGACACTTGAATGAAGATATCAGGATTTACATATAAAATAGCAGGCCAGTTGAAGAAGTAGAAACTCACTGACTAGATGATAGAAAACAGTTTTGTAAATGTGCCTTTGGGGGCTGCAAGAGATAGCAAGAATAATCACTGCTCATGGACAGGCCCACCCACGCCGTGAGTCACAACCATCTGTAACACCAATTCCAGGGGATCTGATATTCTGACCTCTGTGGTGCACATACACACATGCAGGCAAACACTCATACACATAAAGTAAAATAAGCAAATCTAAAAAAAATAAAAATTTAATCTACCTTTTTGTGTAGGTCCGTGAACTTGAAGGAGAAGTCGAAAATGAACAGAAGCGTAATGTTGAAGCTATCAAGGGTTTGCGCAAACATGAGAGAAGAGTGAAAGAACTGACTTACCAAGTAAGGAAACGCCTTCTCTGGGTTCCTACCCCTATCCACAAGACATTAAAAACCATAGATACAGAAAAGAGAAGTGAGTGGTATTTATGCTTTCAAGAAACTCACCCTTTAAAAATCTTTCAGACTGAGGAAGACCGCAAGAATGTTCTCAGGCTCCAGGACCTCGTGGACAAACTGCAATCAAAGGTCAAGGCATACAAGAGACAAGCTGAGGAAGCGGTGAGATCAGAACCCCTGACATGACCGGGTGAAAAAAAAAAAAAAAGATGAGCAAGACAAGGAAGGATCAGAGGAAAATGACCTAGCAAGGGTCTAAGAATGTGACGCAACTGGGCATTCCACAAGCCAGAGAGAAATGTCCTAGGGAGAATAAGGATGGTGGTGTAGCTCAGTGGAAGAATGTGGGCTTGGCATCTCTCAGGCCCTGAGTTCAGTTGTGAGGATCAACCTAACCAGCTAAAGCATAGTCCCTATAGTGCTCTAGAGAGGGGGAAGAGCAACATAGTCTTGTTCATGAATCAGTAAGTCTGAGGAAGAGAACAGTGTACCTAAGGCCAGAGAACCAGGCAGAAAGTAGGTCACAAGGTCCTCTGGGTCCTGGAAAGACGCCTTCATCATAATACAAATGCCATCAGGCCACAGAACCAAGGGAAATATTTTCTTCCAGGCCAGATGTGGCCTGCTTTTTATTTTTACACTTGATCTTAGCCAAAAGGCCGAGAAGCAATGCTTTTTATTTGTAAAGGTGTCCTTACTACAATGTAGAGAAGAGATTGTTGGATAACTCAAGTAGGTGCAGGAATGTATTTTGAGATTTTCAGATGGGTCTGTGGCTTGCTTTAAGGCAAAAATAAAACAAAAAGAATTGACAAGCTTCAGGATATGTCCTGGAGAGAGAAGGCAGTAGGCTGGCCAGTAGGCTGGCCCTGAAAGTTAAAGGAAGCAAAGCAGCAATAATCCACCAAGTTGTGTGGTGTGAGTAGCCAGGTGGGTGAAGCAAGTATAACTGAAATGGAAAACAAAGGGACCAGATGTCTGGGCGAGAAAGAAATAGGAATTCTACTTTAATCACGTCACAAGACATTGTTGCATACACAGTAAAGAGATCCAGGGAGCAGCTGAAGTGTCATATAATATGGAGGCCGGAAGGTTCAGTGATGCTCTACCCACTGGGAGACTACTGTTCCACACCATCACACTTATCCTCTCTGACTCATCTTACGGAGTCAAGGGTCACTTGTGTCTCTGTGGATACATGTAGATATGCTCCTCTGTCCACTGGTGGCTTTTGTTTACCTCCTGAGCTATCAGCTCTGAGAGGAAGAGAAAGAGGAGGAAGTCAGCCAAGGCAGAAGGGAGAACAAGCACACACACACACACACACACACACACACACACACACACACACGTGTACCTTGTACCCACAGCCTGGCAAACCACGTAGCTTCCCTCCACTCTTGCTGTTTTCTACCATGAGAGGAAGATGCAAGGGCTTTTCCGAACTTCCCTATTTAAAGTAATTTTAAGCTTCATAAATGTTCTAAATCTGAATGTCATATTTGGCGAAGGTTCTTAATGAGACGTTAAAAAAATGAATAATTACTGGAGACTAAATTAAAACTGGCCTTTCAAAATTCATTGCTGTATCTATAAGCATAATCAGAGACAACTTGGATTATTTTAGAGAATAATAAGCATGTTTAATTTCTAAACTTTATTAAGTTGAGGATAATTTATGACCCAAGTGGCAATAATTTATATTCAGTTTGGTGTCATAGCGATTGCTTGTGTGAGTCTCATTCATCCTCAGGAGCCTCAACAGAAATGACGACATGGCCTGGAAACCTGGCACAAACATAATAGTACTAGCTTTTCTGAAAGTTCAGACAATGTCATCTGTGTTTACCACAGGGGGTTAATAGAACCAAAAAAAAAAAAAAGTACACACTTCTCTAGACTTCTCTGAAAATGTATTAGAGTGCATTGGTTTTAAGTAAAAAGACACCCAAGATGCACTGACCCTAAAGTCTAGAACTGTGAGCATTTCTTCCTTACAAACGCATTCTTATTCACAGGAGGAACAATCCAATGTCAACCTGGCCAAGTTCCGCAAGATCCAGCACGAGCTGGAGGAAGCCGAGGAGCGGGCTGACATCGCGGAGTCCCAGGTCAACAAGCTGCGGGTGAAGAGCCGCGAGGTTCACACCAAAATCATAAGCGAAGAGTGATCGATCCAAATGCAGGAAAGTGACCAAAGAGATGAGCAAAATGTGAAGATCTTTGTCACTCTGTTTTGTACTTACAACTTTTGGAGATAAAAAATTTATCTGCCAAGAGCTTGTCGGTCTCTTCCTTCCCCTTTTCCATGGTGGCTGACCATTTTGTTACATCAGGGAGAGAAAAAGAAAGGAAACATTTTGCTTATATCTATGACAAAATCCTTAGTCACCTAGGTTTATCAGGGAGAGCAGCCAAGCCAAGCCCAGTAGGTACCACACACATGCCTGTGGGAAGACAGCCAAGACTACAGATATGCCAAGGCATGCCCGAGGAGCCCTGCTTATTGGTGGTATAGTTAAAAGAGTTCTACAAGTTGAAATGTGATATCTTTGACTCCAAATATTTTAATTTTCATAAATGTGTTTAAAAACACATTAAAGGCACATTGACACCCTAATTTCTAGAACCTCAAGACCACAAAATACATACAATATACTGTATAGATAGGGAAAAAAATCTAGTCAGTACAAAACACTTCACGCACCATTAATAGCTCATTATGTAAAATGTGCATACTGACTTAGAAATCCCAGCTTTTGAGCTCCAAAGTACCTCTGAACTTTAACATATTACAACAAATAAAAATCACAGTATATAAATGAAATTTTGGCTGAAAATGTCAAATACCTAAATATTTCAGATAAAAGAAATGCTTTTTATACTACGGTGCTACGACAGTTGCTATACTCATTACAGTAATGACCAGAACTCTACCTGAGCTGAGCTAAGCACAGACTTTCCATTTAGGTCAATTTCAGTAGGTGGTGAATAAATAAAATAGTTAATACCTTTATTAAAAATATAACAAAAAGTCTTTTAGAACAATATATACAGTTAAAAAGGAACAATACACAATTAAGCGTGTTTAACCTTATCACCCAGTAGGTTAAATTGTGCAGCACCTCTAGACCTCAGCTCCTAGAAGATTCTCCCTGGGTTGATAGGAAGCACTATTGTTTTTGAATCCAATGGGTAATCATAGTGCTACATCTTGAACTAGACTTTAAAGTAATTTACAAATCAGTTTTAACAATCCTGACTATCCAATTTTCTGCCAAGGGTTAATACTTAATGCCACAATCACATCGCCAGTCCACCTAGCTATTGACTTAGTGGGGAAAAGCAGATAGACAGGTGACAGATGTTGGCTAAGAGGCAGAAGGGAGCAGAGGGCCTGGCTGTGCTGGCACCTAATTAGCTGAATCTTCACTTGATCATGACTGTGCTGGAAAACACAAGATGTCTACATGCCATCAAGACTGCCCCAACACAAGTTTAAGTTGAAATCTACACCTGCTCTCTCCCCGATTCTCTCTCCAACCTCTATCGTCCTTTACGTGTGTCTCTCTTCCTGTCTCTCTCCCATCTCTCTCTGTCTCTCTCCATGACTTTCTCTCCCTTCCTCCCCCTCCCTCTCCCTGTCTCCACTCTCTCCTCATCTTCTTTTTTCTCTAGCTCCCAGTCTTCTCCTTTGTCTTTAGCTAGAAACAATATCTCTTTCAATTGGTAGAACTACTTTTAGTTTTTAAGAACTACTAGCGTAAGACATTGTATTCTGTATTATTTAAAAAAAAAAACCAATCCATGGCCTCATGGCCTTTGTTTTTTACATATATATATATATATATGTGTGTGTGTGTGTGTGTGTATAATCATATCAAAGGAATAGAACTTTGCTTACCCTCCACTATCCTTTAGCTCTTCCTTCTTTGAGGCTCATGCCTACCTTTGCCTGTAGAAATAGACTTGCAGATCCATCTTCCTGCTGTGAGTCCCAAAACAAAACCCCTTGATTCTGTTCCAACCCTTCTATGCTTTATTCAATGCTGGCACTGCATTCTTAGGTAACTAAGTACTTGGTGGCTCAGAAGAGCCTTTATAGGACCCCTCCCCCAAAGAAAAACCATATCTGCAAACAAGTCTATTAGCCATGAATTCTGAAGCATTAGCCCTATTGACAAAGGGTCCCAGAGTCTAGTCAGTCTACCTGGAAACAGTGCTCACATCTGCTTGACATCCTGCTAACAGAACTGCCAACCACAACATTACAGACCCTAAAGTAGCCACAAATCCAGCTCCAACTCTACTCAACCATAAACCTAGAGGTAATCTTATGAGTCTTGGGTTGCAACAGGGTAAGGTCTTGCCCATGTGTAAAGATTGGAACTGTCATTTGTCTTTTATGTGTAGAGACATCAATGTGAAGTTTACACGGATAATGATCAGGCAAGAGCAACTCCAGTAAAGGGAGCAAGTAAAGCTTCAATAAGCAACCAGAGAAATGGAGATCAATGAACAGTGAGAAAAAGAATTCGAATAATCATCTTAAAGAGGCTTTTTAAAATAAAACATTTTAAAATTCAGAAATGGATAACTAAACAAAATTGGGGCAATAGTTTATAAACAAAATGAGAAGCTCAATCAAACTAATAAAAAATAATACAAAAAGAACAAGAGGAAAACTAAAGGTTGAGCATTCAAGTGTAACGGGCACACCTTCACCATGTTAGAGGGACCAATCTCACCTTAAAACCCAGAACATAGGCTGCTAAATTGGAAACAAAGACCTAATCCATCAAAGACCTAGTCCATCTTTCCAGGATACAGGAAAGTCCCTAAATGTGCTAACCTTGCCTTTTGGTGTCTGTTGTTTTGATACTCTCTAACTGTTCTTGCTAACTGAAGTATGTCTATGAGGATGTGGTGTTTGTACACAAAATAAAAAGAACCGTGATGATCAGGAGTTGGATGATCTTGACAAGTTCCCCCATGCAGCCATGCATCAGTGAAAGTGAAAAAGACTTTCATTTCAGCTTTCTGAGAGTTGATGTGTGTGTGCTCTCTGGCAGACTTATCTCAAAACATAAGGAAAGAAGGGAAAGACCCAGTTCCAACATCACACTCAGTCACACAAAAGAAAACCTAGTGAACTCCAAGAGGCACCATTTAAAACTATCAAATTATAAGAGAGAAAAAGGGAAAATGAGCGAGGAAAGCACAGGGATTCTGGAACATCACCAAGTATACAAATATGTGGGTCATGGGAGTGCCAGAAGGAGAGGAGTGAGAAAAGGGGTCAGAAAGCTAAACTTAAAGAAATACTGGATGCATTTCCCCAAATCTGTGGAAGGATATGGATCCAGAATCACGAAAGCTGAAGGATCCCAAGAAAGGACAACCCAAAGAAGACAAGACACATAATGTCACATTGCTAACAATTTTAAAAGCATCAGGAGAAAAGTGGCTTTTCTCTTGGGAACCTGTAGGAGGAAGTCTGTGGGAGGCTAACAGTGAAGTGCTCCCCAAACTCGAAAACTTGAACACTCAGTTCTAAAAGAAATAACCACCAGGCAAAAATGCTGTGTACAGAAATATCATCCTTCAGAGACTTTTGTTTCTTCTTTAAAGAAAAAATTCTTGGCAGACAAGGGTTGAAAGAGTTCATCACTCTAAGAGCTATCATACAGGAAATAAGAGAGTCCTCATTAAAATTAAGGAACTCTCAAGTCACAACACAGAGACATGAAACTCTAAACTCACTGCTTAAGGCAAACACGCAGTCAATTCAGAATACCCTAATATTGTTGGTGTTTGTGTTTGAAATAGAGTCTCACACTTTAGTCCAGGTTGGTCCAGACAAGCTTGTAGAAATCCTTTGTAATCCTCTCAAGTGATGGGATTATAGGAGGGAGCTGCTACTCCTGGCTTAAATACCCTAATAGAATGATTAAATAATTTTTAATTCTAGAATAAATAAAATTTAAAAGTATCAAAAATAGCCACAATTTCAATAACTTATTAATGGATACACAATGTAAACATACATACAATGTGACAGCAATGACAAAAAATGTTTTAACAGTGTGTGTTGAAATCCTATACCTGTCTTATGGAGCTGGCTATTTAGGGTTGTACAAATACATATTGGAAAAAGGAAAAATTTTTAAAAAGACATTGCTTTGAACATACAATGCAGTATTACAAAGTCATTCAAAAGTAGGCCTTCCCATTGTATCTACAGTGGCTGAACACTGAGAACATTATGCTAAGTCAAATAGGCCAGACACACATTGCACAATCTCACATCTATGTAGAGTCTAAAATGTCAGGCTCATAAAAGCAGTGAGCTTCTCCAGGGGAAGAAAGTTGGAAGAAACAGGCAGGTATTGGTGAGAGGCTACAAAGCTCTCACTTACAGGTTAACTATCTTCTCAAGATGCAGCATGTGTAATAATCAACATATTGAATAGGTGGTGGTAATCACTGGGGACAAGTATTGTATGTAAAACCTTTTATATATAAATTTTATCACATAGATTGTCAATGACTGTTATCACTAAAATATTTTTAAACTAGAAGAAGTTGGAAATGAGTGCTAGGAAGTGGAAACTATCCCTCATTTCTATTGTCTTGTTCTTCATATAAGCAACTCACCCCTCAACCCTCTTGGGAAGTTCTTGCAACAGAGTATCTTTCTCTTACATTTTCTTCCCAAATCTCTTCAAATCTACTGACTTCTTTAACATCCTCCCTTGCTCTTCTTTCCACCAGATATTGTCTATCTTTTGAAACTTCCTCTCTGAGTATTAATGTGTATACACAGCACCTTCACTCCCGTACCTGCCCTGACTCATGAGCTCCTGAGAGCCTCGTGTTTGTTCCCTTGCTCCCTTTCAATGATGGTTGTGATCCTTAGTGATGTATTAACTTCTGAACTAAACACTGTATCCTTAGCCTGACTTTTCTCACCCAAATAGAACACCTCTGACCATATTTTCCATTTGGAATGTTCTTTTTATTTTCTGATTTCTAAGACTCTGATCTTCTCGGGTTATCTTCATGGCTCTGCCTATCCTATCTCTTCTCTTCCCTTTATCTCCCTTTGCCAGATCTTCAGATGCTCCTGAAAACTCAGTGTGTTGGACTCAAGCCACATTTTGAGCTCTTCTATTTTTATATTAATATGACAATTTAATTGGTTAATGGATTGATATTGTATGACTGTTTGACTAATTAGTATGGCAATGAATGCTGCTACAGCCGTAATATATGACTGTATAATATATCATCCTTTTGTGTCCTTTATCTTTATAAAAGGCTCACTTACAAAAACTCACTGAAATTGTACTATTTTTTCTCCATTTTACATATGAAGAATTTGAGCTGTTTGAACCAGGCTCTGATTCTAGGCCCACATTCACTCTATTACCATTCAGAAGAATGAATAAAATGAGATTAAGTGGAATGTGTTTTGGATAATATTCCCCTCCCCCTTGCAGGTTGTTCTCAACCCTGTAGGAATAAAATTCAGCCTTTATTTTCTCAGCATGAATATCTTCTATCTTCTGAATGCTTTTAATGTTCACATGGTAAAATTCATCTTTTAAGTGGCAGTTGTGAATGTATGCTCCAAGAAAGCTTTGTCCTATCTATATATTTTAAAGCAATTTGTGGCATTATCCCCTATTATACTATACACTATAACACCATACACAACAAAATTCTTTCAGTGTGTTTTAGTGGATATCACACACTGTGTCAGAGCAATATAGGAACACATTGATACTG
Source organism: Apodemus sylvaticus (assembly GCF_947179515.1). Lineage (NCBI taxonomy): Eukaryota > Metazoa > Chordata > Mammalia > Rodentia > Muridae > Apodemus > Apodemus sylvaticus. The sequence goes on along the minus strand of NC_067481.1, from coordinate 57,264,341 downwards.
CGAAGGCCTCTCCATTTTCATTTTACCTGTCTCTCTATGTGGTTCCATCCATTCTCCTGGCTTCTAGTACCCTCCATGCCCTATGAACTGTGAATCTGTATCTCAAACCTAATTCTTTCTTCCTCCAAGATCTAGGTTCAATCTCTGCTAATGGTTATTCCAAACCAGAAATAGACAAAACTAATCCATGCCCTTCCTCTGTTTCCTTCAAAACATGATTATATCTAATATCCTATCACAGTACATGACAGCATTTCCTCATGCTCAAAATCTCAGGATCATCCTTAACATCTTTATGTATTTTTTCATTTCTTCCATACCCAATACATCAAGTGCTATATTAGCTAGTTTCTGTGGCTGTGACAAAATACTGTGGCCAAGATCAACTTAAAGGATGAAGTTTCATTTAATTTATGGTTTCAGAGAGTTAAGAGTTCATAATAGTGGGGATCACATGACAGCAGGCAGGGAGTAGGAAACTAGCTGATCACATTTTGTCAGTACACCAGGAAACAGAAAGATTGAGCTGGAAGCCAGGATAGACAATAATTCTCAAAGCCCATCTCCAGTGATGTCTTTCCTAAGCAGGCCTCCACATCCTAAAAGTTCCATAACCTCTCAAACAGTGTCACTACCTGGGGACCAAATACTCAAATGCGTGAACTTGTGTGGGAACGTTTCTTAATCAAACCACATGTTCTTTCAAAGGTCTACGACTTCTGTCTTTGCTGACATCTTCTTCAAACCACCATCACGTACGATCTACTCTGTCCCATAGCTAAGCTTCCATCCCAACTCTCAGACATCCTCAGCCACAGCCAGAGAGCTCTGATGACATCACTTCCTAGTTTTAAACCATTGCTTTGCTCTTCACAAGAAGGCCAGATCCTGAAGGTGGTCCTTGACTTCTTTCCAACATTGGTAATGTTCCCCTCTTTCCTCTTTATGACTCAGCTGAACTGTTCAGGTCCATGGATTTGGGACTTAGAATAATGTCGTGTTTCTTCTGCTTCAGGAATCCTTTACCCCTTCCTACCTCCATGCTTTGGAATGCTATGGCTGACATAATAAGAATGGGCCCCATCGGCTCATATATTTGAATGCTTGGTTACAAGCAGATGGCACTGTTTGGGAAGGGTTAAGAGGCATAGCCTTGTTGGAGGAGGTCTGTCACTGTGGGAGAGGGGCTTTGAGGTCTCAAAATCTAATGGCATTCCCAGTTGGCTCTCTCTGCCTCATGGTTGTGGATCAAGATGTGAGCTGTGGGCTGTTCCTCCTCTCCACCATCATGAACTTTAACCTTCAAAACCCATTAGCCAAAGTTAATAATTTGTTTTAAAATAGAAAATACTTTCTTTTTTCTTAGCCATTGGGGTTTTAGTACAGCAATAGAAAAATAACTAAGATGGAAGTTGAGACCCACACTTCTTCAAAGTCTAAGCTTGAGCTACATTTCTTTAAGGAAATATTCATATACTCTCAAGAACAGTTTATGTCTCAGACTAAAGAGATGATGGCTTGGTTTACTGCTCTTCCAGAAAACCTGAATTCAATTCTAAGCACAAACATGACAGTCCACAACCATTTCTAATGCCAATTTCAGGAGATCTGACACCATCTTATGGTTTCTATGGACACTAGGGACACATACAGGCAGGCAAAACACCCCTACAATTAAAAATTTTTTAAATAGTTCCTTTCTCCCAATTACTGTGATTAGATTTCTGTCCCATCAAAAAGTAAGCCTCATATATGCAGACCTGGGGTCTTGTTCTATCTTTGTGGTTTAGAACAACTACTGGATGCTTTTTCCTGTTCAGCTGTTACTTCCAGTCTCATCTGCTTGAATCACTCTGCCCTGATCCTATGTTTCATCCTGTGCTCATTTTTTGAATGCAAACCATCGATCCTTCCCTGTCTCTCCTCTCCTTTCACTTCATCCTATCTTACGTCTTGGCTTTATGTATTGTGTCCAGACTCATCTCGAATGTCCAGCTATTCTAACCCATCTCACCTTTCCTCTCCAGTTCTTTTGTTCTGCCTAGGCCTTCCACTCCTTGCATATCCTAGCTCATCATCCAGGGCTGTTACTGCCTGCTGTCCTATCTCTCTTCCTCATCTTTGCTTCAGACATTCCACCCACCTTCTGCTCACCTTCGCCTGTTCTTACCTACTGACTTCCTGTGTCGTTTTATCTCTGTGGTGCAGTCATTCCGTCCTGGCCTCTCCTGGTCTTTCACTTTCTGCATTGTTTTTATCTTTAACCCATTTATTACGCCATCCCCTCCCCGCCTCGTTCCCTAAATCACCACATCTTCTCTCTCATTCTGTTATACCTCCTTGTCTTTTCCCTTGAGTTCTGCCCTAACTCAGCTCTCCTCTCCAGTGGTTGCATCTGTCCTCTCAGCCCCGTTACTCTAGGCAAGCCCACAGTCTAGAATTATCTCTGTTTTACTTGTTTAAATAAAAGGTGCTGTACCTAGTCACATTTTATTTCTGAATTTCCTCCAACTGCAGCATGTATTCAATAACCCACTTTTCTCTAATGGTCTCTTAGTCTCAACCCCTTTAACCAAATGGTAACCATTCACACAGTGCAGTTTATAGAGTGCAGATATACCCACTAATAACTGGTTCGTGAAAACTAAAATACTGACTCCATCTCTCCTCACAGTGGAATCTTCCCTCTTCACGGCCATGCCTCACGAATGTGCCACCACGAGGGAAGGCAGTGCCTCTTTCCTCTCCTTCCAGAACCATGGCAGAAGCCAGCTGTCAGCAGTTGTGGCCCTGGCATCCTGCTCCTTTTTTCTACATTAAAGGTTTCCTAGTGTCAGAGCTCAAAGAGAAAAGTAAATCCTAAAATTTACTTTGGCCTTTAATCTCCAAGACTTCCTTCTGGAACAAAATAACAAAGTAGGCCTTGCTGTCTAGCTGGGATGAAGCAAGAGAGGATTCAAGGGGACCTGACCTGGAATTAAAATTATCTGCTCAGTCATTTCTCATTATAGTCCATTAATATCTGGGAAATTAAATTCTCAAACACTAATTACTAATGTTACCTAATAGTAGGGATAGCATATGATTCCTCAACTCTGAAGTGTCAGACAGTGAGGAAGGAAGCACCATTAATCTACTTTAAAATACCACACCAGGAATATATGGAGCCCTAAAGAATGAAACTGATTGTTACAGAAAGTCATAGCGTCCCCATTCTTCCCCTTCTGAGACTTGTTTTCCTAAGGCTCTGTGCCTTGGGTTAATTATAACACCTAGCAGGTGCTTCTTCCTCTTCCGCATAGTAGAAGAAAAAGGTGTAGACAGTCATGGAAGGAAAGCAGTGAGTGAATAAAACTCCTACGTGTGTCGGGGCCAAGGGGTGAATATGTCACCAAGACCGAATTTTCCCATTTATATCCAGCAACATAAGAACGCAAGTCTTGACATAGTTCTGACTTTCAGATTCATATATTTTCCATAGTTCTGTGTGTTGTGTCTTGGTTTTAGCTTATTTATAGCTTCCTGGTTTTGGAAATGTCAACTTCTGGTGGGTAAGTATGTACAAGAGGATGTTGTAGCAATACATGAAGCCGAGTTATGGAGAAGGGGACAAAAAGAGTTGGGGAAGCATTTGTCAAAATGAAGTGCGAAGGGAGAAGAAATATGACCACCTATGAGCTTATAACTCGGAAGAAACTATGATAGGAGAACACACCTGATACGGCAGAACGAGGAAAGGGACAAGCAACTGAAAGTGAAGACAAGACATCACACAGTGGGAAAAGGGTGTATGCTGCGGTTAATGACTGGCACAGAAACAAATCTGCAACTTTTCCCAGTAGTAATTTAAAAGAAACAAATACCAATTGGACTTGCTGGGTTTTAAGATGTTTTATTGATGTGCTGCCATGACTGGACACCACAAAAACAAGGCTACGAATATCTCCAGTCCGGGTTTCAACTGTTACAAAATGTTTATCAAAACCTGGATGGCCCCTGATGACCTATAATCTTTTACAAACACTTTAAGTCCCTTGGAGATTCAGGAGTCTGTGTAACTGTGACCTGCATCCCTAAGGGAGGAATTTGTACCTCAGCGCCCCCTAGTGACCCTGTCCTGAGCATTTTATAAAGACGTGCAGAAATGAGACTGTATACCAATCCACACATGGAGAAATAACATAACAGAATTACTTAAAACACACAATTAATTTTTGAAACAGTGTTAAATTTCCCCCAGATGTGCTTGCAATAGATAAAAATTACACACACACACACACACACACACACACAAACTCTCAAAATCCTGTATTTCCTCATCTGTGAAGATAATATAGAGGAATTCCAGCAAGAAGTATTTATTGGGCTGCTGAATAGAGCATCCAAAATACGCTCTACTTTGGAATAAGGTGGGCCTTCCCACATGTATGTAGTCATAAAGTACCACTCGAGTACAAGAGAGCTCAGATTCCTTTCCTGTGTCCTCTATTTAAACACCCCTTGGACAAGCAAACCCAGAGGAATCGTGCTCACCCTCTCAAGGTCGCTTCTCTTCTCTTCCTGCCCGTGATCCGTGGTGTTCTCTGATGTCTACTATTGTGGTCCCTGCTGGTTGCCACTATTATGTCATTGTAGTGTTTCTGGGGTTCTCAAGAACTGATTAACGGTCTGATGACAAGGTCCACAGTCAGTTTCTTTTAGCTACTGATGCATAAATGTGCTCCCTGTCTCATTCAAATTTTCTTCTTTCATCCTTCAGATCCAAATGTATTTAATAAATAATTATTATGTCTATAATAGCGACAATAGCTCCTAAAAGGGGTGACAAAAATGAGTTGTGAAAATTCTTAGAGGGTCAGAATACTTTTCTCTCTGGCTTTGAGCCTAACTCTTGGGGTAAGCCACTCACTCACTCATGTGGGTTGCTGCCGTGAGGGATAACCTATCGCATAGCATTAGCTCCAAAGACAATTTAAAAGTAGAAAAGATTCAACCTGCCAGCCTGTGAAAGGCAAGTTCACCTAATAGAATTATAAAGCCACCATCTACTGAATTTAGCAATTTAAGTCAGGAGACCGTGGTTGAAAATACCATACCAGATCACAGGGACAGAGTAGATTTCCTGTCATATTCAGCAACAGCTGCGCCTGTATCAAGTTAATCAGATCCAACTTCTGCCTTTCAAGGGCACTGTGGGGCCGATCCACCCACCTTCTCTGTCTATGGGGAGAGTTTTGTGGACAGCATGTGTTTCCTCCCACCTTAAGTAAAAGTATGGAGTGCCCACCTCACTGGAGCTACAGTGAGCCCTGAGCATTTGCCCGTGCCCTAGGAAGTCACGTCTGTGTCTCCTTCCGTGATGCAGTAGAAACACACATGTGCTATCACACAGCAGCCTGTTGCCCCTGCACTGCAAGCACGAGTGGGAGACGTCTATGACAAACCCTCCAGAAAGGGACCAGAGAACAGTTCATCTCTGTTCTGACTCCCCCTCGCCTTACTGCTCCCCCCCCCCCCACTGCCTAATCTGAGAATTCACTTTCTCCCTCATGGTTAGACCTCCAGACTTGAAAAGAATCTATCACCAGTCTTTCTAAAACCCCAGCCCTTGCCTAAGAATTTTATCTTAATATCTGTCACTCAGTGCTTTCAGTCACAGTGTCAGATCTCAAGTTCATTCCAGACTCCGTAATGGCTCTAAGCACTAGCAGATTAATCAGTCCCAATCTCCTCACACTGGGCTCATTCTGTTGAAACAGTTTCATAGGCATGAGAGTAAGTAGGGACCTGGCTTTGAATTCCGTGATGAATGATACAACACCCAAGCAGGAGAAACAGCCTCCGAAACCCTGGATCCCCATTCCCTATCAGATGCCTATAAAGAACCCTAGATCATCCCCTGTCAAATTATTTATAGATGACAAGAAATATTTCTAATTATATCCATTCACAGCCACAGTCAGTGAATATTGTGCAAAGAGATTGCCAAAAATGGTTTTGCCAAGTAGGTCCCCAGCTAGGACAGCTGAGGTGGCTGCTGTGTTTGCAGAACAGCCTCTATAAAAGGGAAGCTGGGGTGCCTCTGTCCTGTCCTTCCTCAAATCCTTAAAGGTAGGTATGTGTGGCAGAACACTTGGCTAGCTGTGCACTCCTGATGTGAGTGCGTGCTCATGGGAAGGGGGTAACTATTCCTTCCCAAACTTTAAGTAATGACAACATTCCTGAGAAAGGCATTGCATACAATATAGCTCTAAGACTTGGTGATTAAATGGGGGAAAATACCCAGCATCTCTTTTTTTCTTTCAACAGTACTTGTCTGACTCAAGCCTGCCTCCTTCTTCATCTGGTAACAGAAGAGGTAAGACAAATTTATTATTACCCTTCCAAAGAACAAAGGGCTTTCTCTATAGTTATGTTTTAATGAGCAACTATTTTATTTTCTACCTTATTATTGGGCACAGGAGCAACTGGTCTTCAAAAGCAGCTTCTCATGAAACTCGGCCTTTTAAAGTCATTTAATTAAACAAAAATTTTATGCAATTTCTCTTTTGCATTTTGTTGGAACTTGATTAAGAAGGCAACCCTCATGTATATTTAATATGAAATGCTGTACAATTCAACCAATGAAAGAGGTTACATAGAAAAATTAAAAAAAGACCAACATTGCGCCAGAAGTCAAAATTTTTGGGTGCCAATTTAGGCTTTTCACTGATTCAACTCCATGGGCCACGGCAGCCAGCTCTTACATGTCTTCAAACATGTGTGTTGCAAGAGCATTAACACTAGACCTGGACTTAGACAGCTGGTTGGACACATAGCTCATCACTGCCTCTTAGCACCTTGGTGACCCTGGATAACTCTTTACCTTGCTGAACCTTAGTTTCCTCATCATTAAGTCAGAAGGGCAGATTCAAGTCTGCTGCTAACGTCCCTCCATCCCTCAGGCTCTTGTGTCCTAAGATCTGATCCAGTGGTTACCAAGAACTTTTCCACCAATCAAAACACTCAGCGGGTCTCCCATCTTCTGCAGGAGGAGATGTATGTGAAGAACATATAAATGCAGAAAACTTGCTATGTATTAAACAGTTGATTTAAGCAAGTTTATAGTTAATATATTAGGCAATATCCATGTAGAAAAGGTAGTGAATCTATTGCTTCCAAGGGAATAAATGTTACTTATTGACACTGGAGGAAATTAACACTGTGTGGATAGAGCCCAACACCACACAACCAAGTGTAGGTCCCTTGAAAGCTAGTGACCCCAAGGTGACAAAGGACTGCTGGGACAAGAGCAGAGAGGTGGTGTCCTTCCTGTGCCCCAGGATCTACTGCATGACAGCAACCATTAGGGCAGAGTAATCGATTCAAAAGCGCTTAGCTTAAAAACCCCAAAACGAGGTCATAAAATAACATGTGAAGGGAAAATGCTAACACCAGTGTTTCAATATCTCTCCCTTGAAAACAGGTCTCAATTTCCATGTCTCCCCATAAGCCTTTTGTTGATTCTAGGCTACAGTATAGGGTAAATTTCGTATCTATGTTGAGAAGAGGCGCACTGTTTATAGCAGTAGACTGAGATGTTTTATGGAAAGCCTATGAAAGATTAGAGCCTTTGTTTTTATTGTCAGTCACTAGAACCTGCATGCTGCATATTGACCCCTCCCCCACTGCAGAGGTCACCAGCTTTTACTCTGTCCAGAGAGGGAGTTGTTTTATCTGACCAGGATTTGTTAGTTGGGAAAAAAAAAAGTTGCGAATTGGATTTGGCTTGAATCTTCACGGTGGCTATCAATTTCAGGAGAGAAATTAGAAATGTGATGTTTTCAAAAAGAGAGGGTGGGAGGGAGATAGGCCATAAGCTTGACGCAGTGAGGACCAGGCGGAAAGAAGGAGAAGGCTGAAGCCAGTAAAAACTGGCAAAGACCACTGGGCAGTCTCATTAAAATGCAGGTGCTTGTTTTGATCAAACAATCCTTCAGAGTGATTTTTGCTCAGGTAAGAGTGAGAACTTGTGTATAGTTTGAAAACTGACAGAAGGGACTTGGTTTTGACCTGGGACAAGATCATTTGTCATTATTTTACAGTTTTCCTTATACTAATATTTTATTAATATTCATTGGACTTATTTTTCCTTTATTTACTTAATTCTTGTCAGTTAACTACAAGTTTGTGTGCATAAAATATTCAACCTGAACTTAGATTTTTTTCCTAACATCTAAACTTAATAATTTATGCATTTTATTTTAATAGTTTGTGGCAAGAGAAGATGGGTAATTTTTTTTTTTGAGACAGCATTTTTTTATTATGTAGCTCTGACTTTCCTAGAACTATGAAGACTGGGTTGGTCTCAAACTCACAGAGATCTGCCCGCCTCTGTCTCCCAAGTGCTAGAATTAAGTGTGTACCATCACACGGAGCAATATTTAGGTTTTTAAAAATAGGTTCATTAAGATGAAACAGTTAGAAAAAGTATGTTCTATTTCTTTGTATCATCACAATGACAAACAAATGGAACAGATGGGAAAAGGAAATGGGGTAAAAAAATAAAGACTATACAGAAACAATAAAAGATGCTGAACATACCTGTAGCCTGACCAATGTGGTTGGCTAGCCCTCATCCCCTCCCCACAGCTCTCAACTCTGGTTTAAATACAGAAAGAAGACCCAAGGCTTAAAATGTCACAAAAAGAGTTAAACTTCAGCACAGGGCTTTTAGGTACTCTTGTCTTCTCTTGGCTTCCTAGTACAGTCTACGGGAGAAACCCGAAATGGCCTAAGAGAATGAGCAAACTAAGCCTGTGGACGTGGAGACCCACAGGCCAGGGTTAGCTTTCGCGTCCATTTCTTCTAGGTGCACCTGGCCCCGAGCTGCCACCAATAGCCCGCAGCCATGAGTTCCGACGCTGAGATGGCCGTTTTCGGGGAGGCTGCTCCTTACCTCCGAAAGTCTGAAAAGGAGCGAATCGAGGCTCAGAACAAGCCTTTTGATGCCAAGTCATCCGTGTTTGTGGTGGATGCTAAGGAATCCTATGTGAAAGCAACAGTGCAGAGCAGGGAAGGGGGGAAGGTGACGGCCAAGACCGAAGGCGGAGCTGTGAGTAAAAGCAAGAACTGGGAGAGGTAGGGGAGCATGAATACTCTTCTTCTGCTAATTAGTAGGCACCAACTGGATCCTTCCATTCTTAACAGACTGTCACCGTCAAAGATGATCAAGTCTTCTCCATGAACCCTCCCAAGTACGACAAGATCGAGGACATGGCCATGATGACCCACCTGCACGAGCCCGCTGTGCTGTACAACCTCAAAGAGCGTTACGCAGCCTGGATGATCTATGTGAGTGTCCCTTGTAGTATTTCATCAAGTCCATGGCCTTTCTGTTGTTGAAATGTCCTGTGCTGTAAATTATGGCTTCTCTGAAAATGCACGTGCGGATAGCTCTCTGCCTAACCACATTAGTAGGCTGTCTGGAACATTAGTGCCCCAGCGGACAATGGGGGAGGGAGAGGGGGAGTGGCGAAGCTGCCAATGGATGCAACCACGAAGCCTCACGAGGATCCTCGCTTCCTTAGATCCTCTCCCCTTGCCCACACAGTATTATTTCCAAGTTGGAGTAATGAGGTGATTGCTGACTGAGCATCCTTATCTTTGTGCACAGACCTACTCAGGACTCTTCTGTGTCACCGTCAACCCCTACAAGTGGCTGCCGGTGTACAACCCAGAGGTGGTGGCGGCCTACCGAGGCAAAAAGCGACAGGAGGCCCCGCCCCACATCTTCTCCATCTCTGACAACGCCTACCAGTTCATGCTGACGGGTGAGTATATCCACAATCACATCCCCTACATGCACTAGAAAACACTTGTAGACTCAGCACAGAGAACATATGGAGAGTAAAATGCTCTGCACATGTGATAAGAGGAGTAAGAGTGGAAAAACTGATTAAGAACATGATGCACCGATTATAAAAGCATGGGGAAATTTGCTTATATGTCTATGCTAAAATCCAAATTGGTTGATGCTCATTTCAGTTCAATTTGATCCAAATTAGGTATCAGCTCTGCATCTTAATTACATCTACTGTATTATCTCATTTTAAAAGTAAGCTTTGAAATTTCACAAGCACTACTGGGAAGGCAGCCACCCGGCCATTCAAAACATGCCAGGATTTTGAACTATGATCCAGGAGAAAGGAGGAGGCAGGAGACTGTTAGGCCACCTGTTGCTGGACTGACTCTAATTGTAAAAGAGTAAACTGGTGCATCCCATAATCCTTCACGTTAATGATGACACCAGTGTGCTAATTAGCACATCTTTTACACTTAGTTCCTAAGACTTGTGAAAAGAAGAAGAACACAACTTTAGTAGTGTCTGTGCTTCTGTTTACTTGGTGGTTTCTTCCCTTCACAGATCGTGAGAACCAGTCCATCCTGATTACGTACGTAGACACCATGACTTTCTGTCTGCTGAGTTTTGGTTGATAGGGCAGGAGCTCTTGCCTTATGTTCTGACTTTCATTCTGTCCCCTCAGCGGAGAATCCGGGGCCGGGAAGACTGTGAACACGAAACGTGTCATCCAGTACTTTGCAACAATTGCAGTCACTGGGGAGAAGAAGAAGGAGGAGGCGCCTTCTGGCAAAATGCAGGTGGGCATGTCCACCTGAGGGAGGAAGGAGGAAAACCAGGCTTTTCAAAGCAAGACAGTGGCATGTCAAAACCATAGCAACCATATGCCCATGACACCGGAGTTTAGAAAATAAACTTTGGAAGGGCTTTGTGGGGCTCAGATGAACAGGGTGATGACTTAGCAAGTTATAGGCCTGAGTCCCCACAGGTGTTTCTCAGAGGCAAAAGTGGGGCCCTGAGAGGCACAGAAATCAAGCCATGTCACAGTCATGTCCCACTCTCCGATGTGGGCTCCCGCCTTCCTTCTAAAGCCTTGCCTAGTTACAGGGAAAGGCAGGAGACAGACGAGAAGCTATTTTAGTATATACAACTCAGATAACCCAAACTTTATCTTCCTCTCCCATTTCTCTTAAGGGGACCCTTGAAGATCAAATCATCAGTGCCAACCCCCTGCTGGAGGCCTTCGGCAATGCCAAGACTGTGAGGAATGACAACTCTTCTCGATTCGTAAGTGTCCTTCCTGGTTGTCCTGTTCATGTGAGAATGACCACCACACATTTAGATACACCACACCAATGTACTTTCTACTTACTTGGCCTTTAGTTAATGAAATGGTTTCCAGTTTTTAATTAACCCTCTTTTGCCTTTTCAAGGGTAAATTCATCAGAATCCATTTCGGTGCCACAGGCAAACTGGCCTCTGCAGATATTGAAACCTGTGAGTTAATGAACACTGGCAACTGAGTGTCTTTTCTTTAGGACATGCTTATTAGACACCTTTGCTCTTCTTTCTGCGTATGAAGTTTGGAGCTTAACTTCCTACTTGCAGCTTTTTCATTTAAAACATGCTTAATCTGCCTTTCCAGATCTGCTAGAGAAGTCCAGAGTCACCTTCCAGCTCAAGGCTGAAAGAAGCTACCACATCTTCTACCAAATCATGTCCAATAAGAAACCAGAGCTTATTGGTAAGGAACGTCCTCCTTTATTTCCATCAGGGAAGACAACACCCTGACTGAAATGTTCTGAAAACCAAACTAACTCTGCATGTTCTTTCCCATGTGTCCAGAGATGCTTCTGATCACCACCAATCCATATGACTTTGCTTACGTCAGTCAAGGTGAAATCACAGTGCCCAGCATCGATGACCAGGAAGAGCTGATGGCCACAGACGTAAGTCATATATTATGGATGAGTATATGTGTTAGGGGAGAGGCAGGGGAAGGCAAGCTCCTTTCCAGCATGTAACCTTCTCTTCTTCCATCAAAGCGGAATGGACTAGCACAGACAGTGGATCGGACAGGGCTACCTTTCAGGCTTTCTACATTTGGGGAAAAAAATCACAGATTTAAATGACACCCCCCACACACATGCATTTATGTTTCCTATCTGCAATAAATGTTAGGACCTGACACCCCTCACCTAGCTGGGTCTTTTTACTTTTTATGGTGTTAGTGACCCTTGGCTCAACACTTATACCCTATAATGCATTGATTTCTTTTCTACCTTATGTTAGCCTCCTTACTCAGGAATCTTGGAAAAGCTATAATATTAGACTAAGTAGTCTATTCTGAAAGGTTTAAAAAAATATATAACAACCTTATTCCAGGGCTTTGTTAATCATGTGTAGTTTCAGAATGAGATAGTCCCAGTGAGCTAGGACTAGAAGAAAAGAAGACATTTTAGGAGAGACACACTTTCGTATACCTCTACTGATGCTGGCTTCTACCTAAAAACAAAACACAACGAAACAAAAAAAAAAAACCATCAACGTTTAGCATGAGTAACTAAGAATATAAACAAAACCTGATAGAGGGGAGAATAAAACAGAAAGCATTTCAACAAATGTGAATGGTCACAAAAAATTCATACCCAGGCACTCCCATGGTCAGTCAAGCTGGGACCTGGTATCAGAGAAACATGTGGAGAAACAGTAGGAGCCAATGCTTTTCTCAGCCTCTTTCCAGAGTCATCCATGTCGAGTGAGGTGGGAGGAGGGTAGACTGGGGAATATAGAGGATGACACACGGTGGGAGACAAGAAACAAGAAAGTGTATGGCTAGCACACAGGCCACCTTTGCACCCACACTACTCACACGGAAAGGCTGATCTGTGTTTCCCGATGTTTCTCTGTAGATCAGAGGGGAAGAGACCGACTCGTAAGCCATCAGACTATTAGTCAGATATAAGGCAAAGCATGGTGAGGAAGTGGGAAGCCAGACCCCTTAGGGTCCCCCGCAAGCTGGCTGTGGTGGTAATTGTTGCCGGTTCAATTCTTTCAACAGACTGCTGTGGACATCCTGGGGTTCAGTGCAGATGAAAAGGTGGCCATTTACAAGCTCACCGGTGCTGTGATGCACTATGGGAACATGAAATTCAAGCAAAAGCAAAGGGAAGAGCAGGCTGAGCCAGATGGCACTGAAGGTAATACTCTGTTGTCACCATCCATTGGATACAACTGGTGACACAAGACTTTTCAGAGGCAAGGACCCATTTGCGTTGCCTGACCTAAGAAATGACAGAAGATTTAGGGAGAAGAGATGCTACATTGACATTTTACATTATTGAGCAAATTTACAGGACCTCTGTCCATTCCCCTGTTCTGTTTTTCCTGTGTGTGTGTGTGTGTGTGTGTGTGTGTGTGTGTGTGTGTGTGTGTGGTGTTTGCCTCTGTCTGGTATAAGAGACTGAATCCAGGGCCTTGTTTTGAACTAAATCTTCACCCCTCTTCATTTGCTTTTTATAAGAAAATACTTCTTTTTTTAAGATTTATTTATTTATTATATGTAAGTACACTGTAGCTGTCCTCAGATACACCAGAAGCAGGCGTCAGATCTCATTACGGATGGTTGTGAGCCACCATGTGGTTGCTGGGATTTGAACTCAGGACCTTTGGAAGAGCAGTTGGTGCTCTTACCCGCTGAGCCAGCTCTCCAGCCCAAGAAAATACTTCTTAATGGGAGCCCATGTTATTCCAGTGAATAATTCAGAATTTCCTTGCTACCACTGGATTACAGTTTCTCATATTATTATCTGCAGTGTATTTTTGCTGTATTTTAAATATCACACAGAGCACAGGCTCCCCAAGCTCCAACTTATGAACAACTAGAATTAGTATGAAGAGCAGGAGTGCTTTTCAGACAAAAATGAATGGACAGACTTCACAGAATTCGAGCCTCAACCGTTTGTGTGAAACCATTGTTGCCAGCATCCCTGTTTGCAGTAAAGCTGTGTAAGTCATGGTCAGACCCACTCTTCTTGCTTCTTCCCTGCAGTGGCTGACAAGGCTGCCTATCTGACGAGTCTGAACTCTGCTGACCTGCTCAAAGCCCTCTGCTACCCCAGGGTCAAGGTCGGCAACGAGTATGTCACCAAAGGCCAGACGGTGCAGCAGGTAAGTGTGACTCAAGCCCCTAATTCACTTGAACTGCTGGAGACTTAACAGTTCATCCCTGTGTCCAACTCAAACAACTAAATGGATGCTCTTCCTGAAGGTGTACAACTCAGTGGGTGCCCTGGCCAAGGCCATGTATGAGAAGATGTTCCTGTGGATGGTCACCCGCATCAACCAGCAGCTGGACACCAAGCAGCCCAGGCAGTACTTCATCGGGGTCCTGGACATCGCTGGCTTTGAGATCTTTGATGTGAGTAATGGGCTGACTAGCGGATGCACTTGAGTAGTCATGTGACTGATCCTGCTAGAGCCCTGAAAATACTCTTCACAAAAAATCAAATATATTCTACAAAAAGTACAAATTCCTGATGATTTGGGTCACTGGGGGGATCTGAAAACATGCCAGTGAGTGTGAATAGGATAAAAGAGAATGCTGTGTTTTCAGGACTAGAGAGAGTCTCAAAGGATGGTCACAAAAGCTTGTTCAAAACTGATCTTGAGTTCAAATACACAAATGTAGAAACGCTTTCTTAGGTCACCATATCTGAATGTTTCAAAGAGCTCATATTTAACAGCATGTTACCCAATATTCAATATTTAATATAGGTCCTTAGAAACCATTAGAGGTTTTAACTCTTAATTTAGAATTATAGCACCCTTTAAGAAATGATCTGAAGATCTAAACCTTCAATATGCCTCAAAATTCTAAATGCCTCAAAATCCGAAAAAGAAATTTATCAGGGCCTTATAGAAACAAATAGGGGGTTTATGGGAAATTGATTACATCATTTATCTCTTCCCATAGTTCAACACCTTGGAGCAGCTGTGCATCAACTTCACCAATGAGAAACTGCAACAGTTTTTCAACCACCACATGTTCGTGCTGGAGCAGGAGGAGTACAAGAAGGAAGGCATCGACTGGGAGTTCATCGACTTCGGCATGGACCTGGCGGCCTGCATCGAGCTCATTGAGAAGGTTTGTATGACTTTTAAAACTTCAGAACAGGCACAAAAATGTGTCCACCTTCCCATGTTTACTTACAATCCCTGTTCTTGAGGAGTAAGCAGTGGTATCTCTTGACATGGTTGTATGCTCTGATCAGTTCAAGGGCATGTCATGGGTGATCTGTTACTATTGAATGAAGTACAGTAGTCTCCATGAAAGAACAATAACATACACATGCAAAATACATGAATTCACTTCAGCTCTTATAACTTCATGCTTCCTCAGTTTTTTAATGACAGGGTCTCCCTATGTAACTTTCATTAGCCTTGAAACTCACTATGTAGAACCAGGCCAGCCTTGAACTCACAGAGATCCTCCTCTTTCTGTCTCCTGAGCACTTAAAGGCACATACAACCATACATGGGCTTCTTTATTCCTAATTTTTTATTCCTACATAATTTAATGGGTATGGAAGGAAGGGGCTGAAAGTACAGCCAGTCCTCTGACTAGTTAATTAATCCTGGTATGGCTAGGATGTTTCATTGCACATGTATCCTCCCATGTGTACTGTATAACATGGCATTGCATAGTAAGATGCTTAAGGTTGGGGAGTTAATTGTTGAATCTATCAATTCATTCCTTACTCATGATTACTATCAAGTAACTACATGAAACTTCCATTTGACCTTACCTTGGGAATGAGCTCTGAATTCTCCATTAGTAATGAAGGGAATTAGTCATTAAGGAAATCAGTCCAATTAAGTTAGAGCAATAGATGTATCATATTTAGGTAGAAATCATTAAACAACTTCAATGTTCAGAAGTGTTGGGATCCTGGGACTGGAGAGATGGCTCAGTGGTTTTAGAGTGCTCGTTGCTATATCATGAGGTCTGGAGTTGTGATTCCAGCACCCACATCAAGTGGCTCACAAGCACTGAGGGAGGATCCTCCATCCTTTTCTGGCTTCCACAAGCCTTCAAGCACATGCACACACATACATTCTCTCTCTCTCTCTCTCTCTCTCTCTCTCTCTCTCTCTCTCTCTCTCTCTGCAATAATAAAGGAGAAATAAAATGGAATCGTCAGCTAGGAAAATTTCAAATACTCAGCTGAAAAAGTACAAAAATAGAAAAATAAAACCCTAGGTAGCACAACTTAGGGAGATAAGATGTACTCCTTCCAGTGCTCATCAAAACTATACAGGCTCCAGAAAAAGTATTTACTTCCTTCATTAGTATTTCAACTTCTGGATTATCAAAATGATTTTTGAGAATGAATTTGTGAGTTTGGATGATCATCAGGGCTAAATTTGCTTTCAGTCTTCTGTATCAAATTTGTCTCAGAAAAATCAAACTGCTTTGTGAGCAAACCCTGGTGGATCTTAACTCCACAGACGTGGGGCAGGGCTGAGCGTACAGGGAGCTTTCATAAGGCAACAGGAGATTCACTTCCTTCTCGATGAAATTTCATTTCTGTTCATCAGACACAGCCTCTCCTTTTCCCATCTTTTCCATGTCTAGAGTTGTGGTCAAGGATGTTATACTCAGAGAAAAGCATATATCAGAGTATATCTGCATTTGTAGGATAAAATCAAGCTTTAGGATTTCATTTTACATACTGAACACATTTGCCAGATGGTACAGATGGGCTTTTAAACTAAGTCTTTCAGCAAAGTATATCCTATGCATTCTTCAGATGATGATGGTCGTATTTTGTCAGAAGAGGGGAGTGATGAGATAGGATATCATCTGTTTAGGCATAATTCCAAGTTCTTCCTTTAGAATGCCTTCTTTTCAAGTTTGTACCAATCACACAAATTACCAGAGCATGATTTTTCTAAGGGACCCATCACTTTCTTCTCCCTTTTTAATATCCAGCCGATGGGCATCTTCTCCATCCTGGAAGAGGAGTGCATGTTCCCCAAGGCGACAGACACTTCCTTCAAGAATAAGCTGTATGAGCAGCATCTTGGAAAGTCCAACAACTTCCAGAAGCCCAAACCTGCCAAAGGCAAGGCTGAGGCTCACTTCTCCCTGGTCCACTATGCGGGCACCGTGGACTACAACATTATTGGCTGGCTGGACAAGAACAAGGACCCCCTGAATGAGACCGTGGTGGGGCTGTACCAGAAATCTGGGTTGAAGACTCTGGCCTTCCTATTTTCTGGGGGACAAGCTGCTGAAGCAGGTAACTTTTTATAGTATCAGCTTGTTTTAAGAATCACATCACAGAAATACAGTTTGTCAGAGATGATACTGGTCAGTGGTTCTCAACCACTGACCCTTTGGGAGCAGCCAAATGATCCTCTCACAGGGGTTACTTAAGTTCATCAGAAAATACAGATATTTACATTATGAATCATACATAACACTAGCAAAATTACAATTTTGAAGTAGGAATGAAAATAACCTTGTGATTGAAGCCACCATAGCATAACCTGTATCAAAGGGTCGCAGCGTTGGGAACTTGAGAACCACTGATATAGGTATTGCCAAATCTACTACGAGAACTCAGGCCAATGTGAGTGAAATGAAGAAAAGCATATTTAACAACCATGGTACACAGGCAACAGGGACTGTGCAGTCCGCTTATTTATCTTCATTTATCAGAAGTTTCAGGGATTTCCTGGTGATTGTACCAGTCACTTTTTCATGTCAATAATTCTGCTTCCATCAAGTATCCAGCTAAGTCAGAAATAAGGAAACCCTCCACCAGGGCCATAGCACTAGGGTAACTGAATGAGGTTGTATTACCTTCCTGAAGTATCCCAAGTCCCTGAAGTGGTACAAGGGAAAGAGGAAAATAGAAACTATGGGTCCCTGCTAGTGAGCCAAGCTTAACTACCTATGAGCAAGCATGCACCTCAACCTGTTTGGGGCATGTGTGCACGGGCAGGGCCCTGCTCCTGTCTTCTGGGTGGGTTCTTCAGGAATAGGACACTGCTAATCTGGATGGAATCAGGGAGTTCCACCTCATACTCACGTCCTCCATTTTTTTGCAAAAGTCTTCTTCTAAAGTCATGTCAGGGATGACTGTATCTTCCTCTAGAATTGGGGTAGATGAGCTGTGGAAGGAGGAAGCTGGGAGGAAGAGTACCACAGTTGCTTGAGAAATGTGGCCCTCCCAATGCCTGTACACATGGAAGACGCAAAGCCTGGAGCAGATAATCTCCATTTTTCCACTCTGTTTTTCAGAGGGTGGCGGCGGTGGAAAGAAAGGTGGCAAGAAGAAGGGTTCCTCTTTCCAGACCGTGTCAGCTCTTTTCAGGGTACAGTATAATCTTACACTTAGAAGATAATTGAACTGTCTTTAATGAGAGAGTTTAAAGGATGCCTATGTTAAAGGTGGGGGGGGGGGGAGTAGTAGTGTATTTTTTTAATCTGAAAAATATCTCTGCAAGTTTTTAACAAAAACGAAGACACACCCACTGTGTCTCTTTCCTAGCAAAGCCTACAATAAGCGAGGCCTTGCCCTCAAGCCTCAAATAAGAAAGATCTAGTAGTTAAGACATATTAAATGAAATCAAGTCCTCTTTAAAAACCACCCACTGTGTTCCATAACATCTACTCCTTATGATCAAAGTCTCAATACAAAATCTTTTTGATTGTCAGGGTTTGAGAAAAACCAACTGGAATGGACTATTTCTGTATAACCAGAGATGTTCTAGAAATCTACCCTCCAGACATATAGGATAGTTGCCTTGGTCACCATGATCTATCTGAGACAGCTCATTAAAATATGATAGAAGAAAAATAAACTCTATAGCCACAAGTTGTTCTAAACTTCTCCATACGGTTTTATAGGAGAATTTAAATAAGCTGATGACCAACTTGAAGAGCACCCACCCCCACTTTGTCCGATGCCTCATTCCCAATGAAACTAAGACTCCTGGTAAGACCTTTGTCATGCGCAGAGCAACCCCAGTGTGACTTCTCTTTAGATGACTATTAAGAATGCATTCCCCTTTCTAGGTGCCATGGAGCATGAACTGGTCCTGCATCAGCTGAGGTGTAACGGGGTGCTGGAAGGCATTCGCATCTGTAGGAAGGGGTTCCCCAGCAGGATCCTCTATGCAGACTTCAAACAGAGGTGTGTCTCACATCCACTCACATTTTATGTAGAGCATTGTTAAATTTCAAATTCTATTTGATTCTCTACTGTTTGATTGATCCACCTTTTCAATAGTAGCTGCTACTGTTCTATTATTTCTCAATGAGGAAAAAAACGTGTTTTAATTATGTTGTTTGTTTTAACAGATACAAAGTCCTAAATGCAAGTGCTATCCCAGAAGGTCAGTTCATTGATAGCAAGAAGGCCTCTGAGAAGCTTCTAGGTTCTATTGACATCGACCACACCCAGTACAAATTTGGTCACACTAAGGTACCACCAGTCCAAATTGCTGGCATAATTTTAGCACTTTTAGAGTTTCTACTTGAGGGGAAATAACAGATCTAATTGCTCTCTGCCAAGGTTTTCTTTAAAGCTGGCCTGTTGGGAACTCTAGAGGAAATGCGAGATGAAAAGCTGGCTCAGCTCATCACCCGCACTCAAGCTGTGTGCAGAGGGTACCTGATGAGGGTGGAGTTCAAAAAGATGATGGAAAGGAGGTAAGGAGCAAAGCATGTCTGCCTTTCCCACCTCTTCATCACTGAATCCAGGGCAAGTGTGATGGTCAGTTCACGCATCTGCCCAATAGCATCTATTTTTCTCCTTCCACAGAGAGTCCATCTTCTGCATTCAGTACAATGTCCGGGCCTTCATGAATGTCAAGCACTGGCCCTGGATGAAGCTGTATTTCAAGATCAAACCCCTGCTGAAGAGCGCGGAGACCGAGAAGGAGATGGCCAACATGAAGGAAGATTTTGAGAAGGCCAAGGAAGATCTGGCTAAGTCAGAGGCAAAAAGAAAAGAACTAGAAGAAAAGATGGTAGCGTTGATGCAGGAGAAAAATGACCTGCAGCTCCAGGTTCAAGCTGTGAGTGTCAGATATCTCGCACAGGCCCTTCATGGTACCTTGGCAGGATGTGACTGCATATAAGCAGTTCCAGGTTTCAGAGTAAACAGTTTCTATCCAGGCGTCTGTTGTGATTGCCTGCCCTTCAAACCACTAAGATTCAGACCCAGAGAAGCAGCAGTCACAAAGCCACATTCATGGTACTTACGTTTATATGTGCATTGTACACAGCCTGGTCCCTAGTGTGCAAAGTCATGACAACATCTAGATATTTTCCTTTCTGTATGGAACATCCTCTTATATTAGAATATTCTCTCTTTGGTAAATATTGTCAATGGAACTAGAAAGCACATTATTTTTATCAGAGCAGAAACAAAACAAAACAAACCAAAAAACAGGTTAATTTAAGCCCTTAACTGAATGTGAGGGGGGAAAAAAACCCTGAGTTTAAGAATTAATAAATGACCATTTCTTAAGGAATGAGGGCTAGTAAATCATATATATTTTCAACAAAGCCACCTTTTCCTCATCTTCCACACATGGATATTTAGAGGGAATATATTAATCTACTTGCCAACATCTTAAGATCATTGCATTTTGTCTATTTTTTTTAAAGTTAGCAAATTAATGGTCTATTCAAAGACCAACTGGTAGTCAATCCTTCCCCATTTTGAATACATTATTGTGTATTTTCAATATATCCTATACAAATGGAAGTGTACTATTTCTCCCACTAGGAAGCAGATGGCTTGGCTGATGCTGAGGAAAGGTGCGATCAATTGATCAAAACCAAAATCCAACTGGAGGCCAAAATCAAAGAGTTGACTGAGAGAGCCGAGGATGAGGAGGAGATCAACGCTGAGCTCACGGCCAAGAAGAGGAAGCTGGAGGACGAGTGCTCAGAGCTGAAGAAGGACATCGATGACCTCGAGCTGACACTGGCCAAGGTCGAGAAGGAGAAGCACGCCACGGAGAACAAGGTACAACCGCTATTCACTTTAAAGCATTTACAAGTACTCATTTAGTACTGAATCTTAAACATTAAAATCATTGAGACGGTGAAAGGGTTCCCTGTCAGGATGCTGTTCTGAGAAGCTAAATTATCATGTATTTGGCAAGATGACATTTTTTTTTTACCAGTATTCCCATCATCTGTTCAAATCTAAAGGTGAAAAACCTCACAGAGGAGATGGCAGGCTTGGATGAAAATATCGCCAAGCTGACCAAGGAGAAGAAGGCCCTCCAGGAGGCCCACCAGCAGACCCTGGATGACCTGCAGGCAGAGGAGGACAAAGTCAACACCCTGACCAAAGCCAAAACCAAGCTCGAACAGCAAGTGGATGATGTGAGTATACAAAGCAATCTTTTTCCTTATAAGGGATGACATACGCCACCGTGAAATGAAGCCATCAGTGCAGCCGGCAAGCCTTGAAATGCAGGCTGAGAGTCCTCACGCTATTGTTGTCTCTTCTAAGTTTGTTCTTGAGTATTTGGTTAAGGACATATGGTTCAGGGCTTAACCAAGTCCCTTGTAATTTAGCTCGAAGGATCACTGGAACAGGAAAAGAAGCTTCGCATGGACTTAGAAAGAGCCAAGAGGAAACTGGAGGGGGACCTGAAACTGGCCCAGGAATCCACAATGGACATAGAAAATGATAAACAGCAGCTCGATGAGAAACTCAAAAAGTAAGTATAAGGATTCGACTTTGGCTTCTCGCTGTGTGGGTGCAGGGGAACACGTGTTTAAATGTTTCCAAATGATTGCTTCATGGTATGTGGGGGTAAAGTAAACAAGGACAACTTTTAAAAATATTTAATTAAAACGGCACTGGGGTAGATTTTAAAAACATGTACTTCTCTCTCTTTGAAGGCCAGCAGTATAAAAAGTTCAATTATTCGCAGATAGGAAGGCTGGGGAAAGAATTAACCATGAGCTAATGTGTTGCTATTAAACTAGGAAAGAGTTTGAAATGAGCAACCTGCAGAGCAAGATTGAGGACGAGCAGGCCCTCGGCATGCAGCTACAGAAGAAGATCAAGGAGTTGCAGGTAAGCCCATGGCTTCCATCAGCCTAACTCATCAGGGAAAAAACCTGACTGACCCAAGAAGCTGAGTCGGCCCTTTCCACCACCCCCAGGCCCGCATCGAGGAGCTGGAGGAGGAAATCGAGGCAGAGCGGGCCTCCAGGGCCAAAGCAGAGAAGCAGCGCTCTGACCTCTCCCGGGAACTGGAGGAGATCAGCGAGAGGCTGGAAGAAGCTGGCGGGGCCACTTCAGCCCAGATCGAGATGAACAAGAAGAGGGAGGCCGAGTTCCAGAAAATGCGCAGGGACCTGGAGGAGGCCACCCTGCAGCACGAAGCCACAGCAGCCGCACTTCGGAAGAAGCACGCAGACAGCGTGGCGGAGCTCGGGGAGCAGATCGACAACCTGCAGCGGGTGAAGCAGAAACTGGAGAAGGAGAAGAGTGAACTGAAGATGGAGATCGACGACCTCGCTAGTAACATGGAGACAGTCTCCAAAGCCAAGGTCTTTCCTACCTTCCAACTTTATCTGAAATACTTGAAAGGGACTATCTACTGGGTGGGACTCTAGCTAACCACACTACACATCATCTGAGATTTCTGATTGACATCACTGTATTAAATGGAACCCTTCATGTTTCCACATCTTATTTTTCAAAATCACCTTAAACTTTGTTGCTATGGCTACAGCAATAATAATGCAGTGGCAAGAAAAAGTCTCTTCTACACGTTTTGGGCCATAAATGATGTTCATGTTTCCCCAAAGAAAGGACTCTAATTGCAATGATTGCATACTCATTCAGTCAGTCACATATGCTCCTCTACTGCTGTGCTCCCAAGTGCTCCCAAGCACTGTGCAAGGCTTGGACAGCAACATCAGTAACATCCTGTGTCATGCGTAGTAACAGATCTCTAAATCTCAGACTTCCAAGTAGAAAAGCATCGTCTCGTCCTGTCCTTTACTTCCCACCACAGGGGAACCTTGAGAAGATGTGCCGCACCCTGGAGGACCAACTGAGTGAAGTGAAGACCAAGGAGGAGGAGCAGCAGCGCCTGATCAACGAGCTGTCAACCCAGAAGGCGCGCTTACACACAGAGTCAGGTCAGTCCGTGTGCAACACTGTCCTGGCAACAACGAAACAAGAACGGTCTGCCCCATCCCGGAAGCTGAGGTCTTGCCTTGCACAATGTGTGCAAGAGATGGTTACAAGGGAATGACTCTAAGCTGTGATTGGAGGCGGGGTGTGAATTTGATCTCCTGGGCTTGGGAAAGTTTTGTTACCTCCATAACCCTCAAAAATCCCCAATTCTATAATACCAAAGAAAGCAGTTCACCAACACGCTGGAGATGTTCTTTGCATTCTGTGATGTAAGGAGGGTCGTGTGCTAGTCTGCTGTACTCTTTACTGAGAGAACAGAATTCAATCATTTGTGTTTCCTCTCTCAGGTGAGTTTTCCCGACAGCTGGATGAAAAAGACGCTATGGTTTCTCAGCTCTCCCGAGGCAAGCAAGCATTTACACAACAGATTGAGGAACTAAAGAGGCAGCTAGAGGAGGAGTCCAAGGTGAGAACCCTCAGTTGAGACTTTCATTCATGGAACTGGGCAGCCTGACACACCACTGAGCCACCAGTGATCAGAATATGCAAACTCACAGCATACAATGTTTGGGTTATTTAGGCCAAGAATGCGCTGGCCCACGCCCTGCAGTCAGCTCGCCATGACTGTGACCTGCTGCGGGAACAGTATGAAGAGGAGCAGGAGGCCAAGGCTGAGCTGCAGAGGGCCATGTCCAAGGCCAACAGCGAGGTGGCCCAATGGAGGACGAAATATGAGACGGATGCCATCCAGCGCACAGAGGAGCTGGAAGAGGCCAAGTATGGGTTTCAGTGAATTAGACAGAAAGAAACTGAAGTAAAGGAATAGGGAGGGAAAATGGGAAAGAATAGCTGTACCACAAAGAACATCAAATACTTTCACAGTTTCCATATCTATACAGTTAAGAGGACCATGTACTCAGTCTAGGATCCCATTAGACCCTATCATTAGTGAAGAAATGTCTCCTTTTCCCCTCCCTCTTCTTTCTGGTTTCATAGTTATGTTTGAAATGGACACTTCAGATGGATGAGATCTCTCCTGGAAAATCAGAATTCTGGGAGAGATAAAATGGTCACTAAGAAGCGATTCTGGGAAAACCTATGGGCACAGAGAAATAAGAGCTCTTAGGGGAAAATAGACTTTCCTAATCAGCAGATGGGCAGAGTTCCTTCTGCTAACTTTGATTCTTCTCACACTGACCACCACCTCAGGAAGAAGCTGGCTCAGCGTCTGCAGGATGCTGAGGAACACGTAGAAGCCGTGAATTCCAAATGTGCTTCTCTTGAAAAGACGAAGCAGCGGCTTCAGAACGAAGTGGAGGACCTCATGATTGACGTGGAGAGGTCTAACGCTGCCTGCGCTGCGCTTGATAAGAAGCAAAGGAACTTTGACAAGGTGCCCACAGGGCCTGTGATTTACAACTGGGGAAAGGGGCACTCTTGCCTGGGTTAGGAGCTTAACTAACGACATGCTTCCAGGTCCTGGCAGAATGGAAACAGAAGTATGAGGAAACTCAAGCTGAGCTTGAGGCCTCCCAGAAGGAGTCCCGTTCTCTCAGCACTGAGCTGTTCAAAGTGAAGAACGCCTATGAGGAGTCTCTGGATCAACTGGAGACGCTAAAGAGAGAGAACAAGAATCTGCAGCGTAAGTCCCAGTCATCGCAACCCTGCTCAGTCCTGGCTGGACCCTCCCATGTTGCTATCATCTCAACCACTTCTTCCTGTCTGTTCTTCCACAGAGGAGATTTCTGACCTGACTGAGCAGATTGCAGAGGGAGGGAAACACATCCATGAGCTGGAGAAAATAAAGAAGCAAATTGATCAGGAAAAGAGTGAATTGCAGGCCTCTCTAGAGGAAGCGGAGGTATATACATGCTTTGCTCGCCCATCTGTTAAAGAGAATCGCAACTGGGATCTATCATTTTGTAAGCTCCAGGGGACAATGTATACCATCAAGGAAAACCCAGACATGTATATCACACAAATGCAGGATCAGTAATCTAAGTTGGGGCATACTGAAAGTTTGGGAGGAGGACTAAATGTCTTCTTGAGAAACCACCAAAGTGAGGTCACCAAAAATGTTGCTTTTATCAAGGCGTCCCTTGAGCATGAAGAAGGTAAAATCCTACGCATCCAGCTGGAGTTGAACCAGGTGAAATCTGAGATTGACCGCAAAATTGCTGAAAAAGATGAAGAAATCGATCAGCTGAAGAGAAACCACCTCAGAGTCGTGGAGTCCATGCAGAGCACGCTGGACGCTGAGATCCGCAGCCGGAACGATGCTCTGAGGATTAAGAAGAAGATGGAGGGAGACCTCAACGAGATGGAAATCCAGCTGAATCACGCCAACCGCCAGGCTGCGGAGGCGATCAGGAACCTTCGGAACACGCAGGGAATGCTGAAGGTACCTGGGAGCGAACACGTGCTGTGTCGGCAGGCTCAGTGTTATAGTAGAATCCAAATCTTAAATTTTTAGGAAAATTATAGGATATAGATTATCAAAGCAATGTAATAACAAGATAAAAATGATTGTATGTGCCTAGTTGGGAAGGAGTTAACTTCAATCTCCTGAGACAAAATGAGTGGTAAGGTGCATGGAGACAGTAATGACACAATTCAGCTAGGACTTTAGACATGGCCGACCAAACCCAGCTCTGGACCTCCCCCTTTAAGCATCTAAAATGACGTAACCAGTTTAGCTGAATTTTAAGGGTACTTTCCTCATACAAAATCTCATAGACTCATCCATGATTGGTTCTTTTGATTTTTAGGGATCTGAAATAAACCATCATGTGCTTTTGTTGAATTTAAGCACCGCACTATGCATGCAAGAATAAGTCATTAAGGGTTCTTGTAGCTGTTCCTATTTAATCAGACACTGAGCTAATAAGATCCAGGTGTGAGCACGACGTTAAATTTGAATCCCCCTTAACTGGAATGTGAGTAAGAGTTTCTCTGCTTTCTGTGCAGGACACACAGCTGCACCTGGATGACGCTCTCCGAGGCCAGGACGACCTGAAAGAGCAGCTGGCCATGGTTGAGCGCAGAGCCAACCTGATGCAGGCGGAGATCGAGGAGCTCAGGGCATCCCTGGAACAGACAGAGAGGAGCAGGAGAGTCGCAGAGCAGGAGCTGCTGGATGCCAGTGAGCGAGTGCAGCTCCTGCACACTCAGGTGAGGCTCAGGATCAAATGCACTGCCTGAAGCTAAAGGCAGCCCAAAGGTGTGAGCTTTTTCATGAGATGCACAAGTAATATTGGTAGGTATATCTTCCCAGGGTTTTGGGAAATGCAAAGAGGGACCTAAGTATGTACTGAGGCACAGACAGTTTACAAGTCCACTTTTGGGCTGGCGTAGTCGGGGACTTGAACAATCTGGACTTTGACGCTTATGTAAAAGAAAGCTCAGAAGACAACAAGCAGTTGCGCATCCAACTTATCTTTCACTACTGTACACAGCAAATAAATAAGCTGATGAAATGTAAAAAATAATAGGCCATCATATTTATTATCATGTTAACATCACAGTACATGAAAAGAGCTTTTGGGTTCAAATCCATGGGGCCATCATTAGCGCAAGTTAGCACTTGTGTTCCACAGTGCGTCTCAATAAGTTAAATAAAGCAATTAAATAGGTGGCGGTATAATCTTGCGATGGTCATATGGAACATCCATTGCCTCAGAAAGACAGTCACAAAACAGAAAAAGAATAAAACAAATTAGGGTGAGGAATCCCCTGTCTTTTTTTTTTTAAGCATACAGAAATATTCAAAAGGATAAGCAAAAGTATTATTAATGGTTGTCTCTGTTTACTGAGGGCATATTATTTTTGTCTCATGCTCATTTGCACACTCTACTTTTTAAATAATAAACCCATGTAACAGAATACTTTTGAACACTGTAATGTCTAAAATCAGCAATTATAGAAATGTTCAAATCCATACTGTAATTTAAAAAATCAAATATTAGTTAGTATGTGACATCTTTCTTATTAATTATGAGCATCTAGAATTGAGTGACTATTTTAAATACTGTTAACTTTCCAAAAAACATGGGGCCCTTAATTATCTTTTGTACCAATAAATATGCTATTTATGAACTTACAAAATAGAGGTGACCAATATGGATGAACAGATAAGTTATTTTTCATCAGCTGTATGGTGCATAGACTATAAAGTTGGACAATTTTACTTTGTGTTTCCAAGCATCCATGAATAACAAGTAAATACCATTGGCACTAGAGTTAAATTTTACACTTAATCATTTATGTTTTATGACCAGGGATATAGGTAGAAAAAGCCAAGAACTTGGAATTAATTTCTGATTTTGTTTTTATTCTGAGCATTTCTTATTATTAACTATTTAGGCCTACGTACACTAGTTATAAATGTAATTAAATATAGTTTTTTTATTTTTTAAATTTGTAATAGAATACCAGCCTCATCAACACCAAGAAGAAGCTGGAGACAGACATTTCCCAAATCCAGGGAGAGATGGAGGACATTGTCCAGGAAGCCCGCAATGCAGAAGAGAAGGCCAAGAAAGCCATCACTGATGTGAGCAGAGGGTGAAATGGAGATAGCAAGTCTGAATCCTGCAGGGTCTTGTCAGCCTTTAACCAACTCTGTTTTATCACTGGCCAGGCCGCCATGATGGCGGAGGAGCTGAAGAAGGAGCAGGACACCAGCGCCCACCTGGAGCGGATGAAGAAGAACATGGAACAGACGGTGAAGGACCTGCAGCACCGTCTGGATGAGGCTGAGCAGCTGGCGCTGAAGGGCGGCAAGAAGCAGATCCAGAAACTGGAGGCCAGGGTGGGTGTCCATGTCTTCTTTCAGCACCCTGCCCATGCTTGTGTGAACAATCACAGCCAAACTAGTAATCGTGTTCTCTCTCCCAGGTGAGGGAGCTGGAAAATGAGGTGGAAAACGAACAAAAGCGCAACATCGAAGCCGTCAAGGGTCTTCGTAAGCACGAGAGAAGAGTGAAGGAACTCACTTACCAGGTGACTGGCCTATCCTTCTCTGACAGGCTTAAAGCTTTTGAGAAAGTATAACCAGCAGAGCAGTGTCCACTAATGATGTCATCTGTTTGCTGCATCTTACAGACTGAGGAGGACCGCAAGAACGTGCTGAGGTTGCAGGACTTGGTGGACAAATTACAGACTAAAGTGAAAGCCTACAAGAGACAGGCTGAGGAGGCTGTGAGTATCTCCACAGCAGCCGGGAATGGT
This sequence comes from Apodemus sylvaticus, assembly GCF_947179515.1. Taxonomy (NCBI): domain Eukaryota; kingdom Metazoa; phylum Chordata; class Mammalia; order Rodentia; family Muridae; genus Apodemus; species Apodemus sylvaticus. The sequence goes on along the minus strand of NC_067481.1, from coordinate 57,236,078 downwards.
CCAGGACCACAGCTGGTTCTGTGAGGCACTCAAGTCCTCATAATTCAAAGGGCTTTCTTCTAAGGCAATAAGCACACCAGGAGCCCAAAATTAGCTAGGAAAATGAATATTTATTTGGAAAACCAAACTTTTGCTGCAGATGATTAGAGCTTTAGACATCCTAATTCATTTCTCTGAGACTGCTTCAAGTACTGTTTCAGACATGTTAACACAGAAATGCTTCTCCTTTTTTTCTTTTTTTAAAGATTTATTTATTTATTTATTTATTTATTTATTTATTCATTATATGTAAGTATACTGTAGCTGTCTTCAGACACTCCAGAAGAGGGTGTCAGATCTCCTTATGGATGGTTCTGAGCCACCATGTGGTTGCTAGGATTTGAACTCAGGACCTTAGGAAGAGCAGTCAGTGTTCTTAACTGCTGAGCCATCTCTCCAGCCCCAGAAATGCTTCTCTACTGTACTACACTCACTATTTAGAATGTTCCAAACTCCCAGCAATCATAGGGACTATGCAAATAAGGGTCTGGATTATCCTAAGTCTCATTTAACATTGTGATTAAATCCACTTCCAAATTTAAAAAAAAATTAATATTTCTCATTCTGTCAGTTCTCCACTCTTCCTTAAAGCTCTGTATACCCAACATCACTTCTGTGTCTTCTCTTCCAAGTTTGTGTTCTAGAAGCAAGATTGAATCAGATCCCTGATTCTTTGACTCTGTGTAGTCACTATAGCATCTTCTGTGTGCTAGGAAAAGTCAAATGAAAGAGTACAAATGGGGCAGGGGCATTGTAAGCATTTGTCATCAAATCTGTGGGCTGTCCTGCCCCTAATAAGAATGCCACCAAATGACAGAACCTTTTACTTTCTCATTCATGAAGCAAACCCTGTACCTTATTTTAGCAACAAAGGCAGAAAATGTCAAATTTTGTTCTCTCCAATTTATCCCCATTCACAGGAGGAACAATCCAATGTCAACCTGGCCAAGTTCCGCAAGATCCAGCACGAGCTGGAGGAAGCCGAGGAGCGGGCTGACATCGCTGAGTCCCAGGTCAACAAGCTACGGGTGAAGAGCCGCGAGGTTCACACTAAAGTCATAAGCGAAGAATAATTCATCCTTCTGTTGAAACGTGACAGAAGAAATCACAAAATGTGACGTTCTTTGTCACTGTCTTGTATATCAAGGAAATAAAATCTGCAGATAATTTTGCAATCTAGAAGTTCATTTGTCTTTTAATTATAAGCTCCATGATGCTTTGGGGACCAATTTATTTTTTAAACATTTGTTGAGTGCCTACTATGTGCAGTGATGCCAAAGACATGAACCAACTAAAGCCCAAGGACATGAATACTACTCAACCAATTTTACTGGGTATTGAGGACATATATGATACAAGAATGGTCACCAAGGAAATGAGTTATCCCTGTCTTTGAGAAACTCAATTGAGAGGGTAAGGGAAGCTCATTTTAGACAAATACGGAAGGGTGTATTTCCTCAGACGGAAGACTAAAGATAATTCAGAGAAAAGATATAAGGTGCTACCTGGGAGTCCAGAGAGATTTCTCAAAGGAGTCTGTGAGCTCCTTCTGAGATGAGCAGTCAGCTATCAACCAGGTGATAGGGGAAAGTAGATGGTCAGTGGAAGAGAAAACAAGTATGAAATTCCACAGTCATTTTAGCATAGATGTCATGAGCAAAGGGTAGCAGATGAGAGCAGACACAGGAAGGGAAGGTGATCGGTGATGAAGGGAATGGTCTCTCACACAGCTTGGAAGAATTAGGGCATGCATCCAGCTGGCCCAATTTCACAAGAAAGAGAGTCAGTTATCCAACTGCCAGGAGCCTCCTGGCCCGGAGAAGGCAGTGATGGAGGCACCGAGTAGGACTCTGGTGATGGCTTTAAAGTCTGAGGGTCTCAAGGCTTTCTAGCTCTCTAATTGTACTGAAGTGCTGAGGATAACTTCTAAAAAGTCCTAAAAACATTCTTGCTCTTTCTGAGGGTGAAAGACTGCTGGCTTAGGTGATTAACATCTGCAGGCTTACAGGGGAGGATTAAGCAGTGTGGCCTTTGTTCTATCTCAGCAGGAACTGCTGGGCTCTAACTTTCAGCCTGCTAGTTGGAGGTCGCAGGAAGAAAATGGGACACTTGGAGAAGTGGTTATAGAGTTTATTACTAAGTTGTAAAAAGTTTCCTATGAAAGCTACCTAAGAGGGAAAAGGGGAAAGATCCTAAGAGGGGAAAGGGAAAAAATTTCTAGGTGGGTTAAGAGAGTGAGAGGATGAAAGAGAGAAAGAGAGAAAGAGAGTCTTTCTCTCTTGTCTTCAGTACTTATACATCTTTCAGAATACAGGATCACGTGTTACAAAGTTCATCACAAGTTCACACAAAAATTCAAATCATAAAGTGAAATAGAAGTTACAACAGAGAATGTTTACATGCATATCCATTAGGCGTAATTATCTAGCTAAACATCCATCACCTGTCTCAGTTTCCACAGGTTCACTTAAGGTTTAAAACCATAATGAAGTTATAAATGAAGTTTTGTATAGATAAACCCAGTCAATATTTTATCTTCTGTCCTAGCACCTATAATAAATCATTAGTTCCCTTTTTATGATCTTTGGTTAATTGTTTTACAACCTCTTGGAATGTGCTCTGTGTAGGAGAAAGTCTGGTTGCCATCTGAGAGCAATTAACTTGTGACACTTGGGAGACTGGCAGAGTTCTCATTGCAGTTTTGACTATCAGAAAAGGACCTAACAGCAGTCCCACTATAAAAGAGCTTAATAATCACATATATATTTTTAGGAATTCTTATAGGATCATCATTAAAACTTAAGTAGTCATCTATTTGTCTACACAGTATCATTATAAAACAGTACATCTTCGTGGATCTGCAGAGATCTGTTCCAAAGGGTGTGCTATTTCTTATTGATTTTATATATGTTTAATAATAACAGGAAAAGCATATTAATAGCAGGAATCTTTCCTAAAATGAATCCCTCACCACCTTGCTTAATGAGGGTGAACCTGTTGCAGATTATATACTAATCTGAAATGGGCCATTTCAGGATAATCACCTGCTAGTATATTAGCTTGTCCCATTATGGCTCCTGACATCCAACTCTGATAATGGTACACATGGAGGAAAGAGTAGATAGAAAGGACCAGAGCTTCAAAGGCTGCTTGGAAGGCATGGTCCAGATTCGAGGCAGCGGTGATGGCATGACTGGGAAAGCAGAGAAAGAGCGCAGGGTTCTCATGCTAACACGGAGGAGGTGGAGCAGCACCAAGGAAATCAGTCCACAATGTTCAAAATGACAGCTTGCTGTGGTGATCCATTTCATTTCATTTTGGGAGAAACCCCTTTCTTTGGACTCTTTCCCCTTCCAAGAAGGAGGAGTAGGAGAATCTACATAAATTCTCATGTTGACCTTCTGCTTTCTACAGAACTTGACTTTCTTAGTAGCTTACACATTTTAAGGAGGACGGAGAAAGAGAATTCATTTTCTAATATCACCCACACAAAAAGGAACATGATTGACATTCTATCATAACCTCTGTTTGATTTTTTCTTTTATACTTTCTTGAAAATTAAATTTTTGGTTTCATTGGGTGAATGTTTAAAAAAAATAAGGCAAAAGAAGCCCAATTTCTCCTTTTCAAGTGGCTGATAGATACCCTTTCTATTGAGAAGGCCACTTTGAGAAGCTATCTTCTCTTTGAGAAACCTAATTAGTAATGAGGAGCTTGCTTCAGCAGAAGCAAATTTCAAAAGCCTAGAAAATAATTATGAGGAATATCTCACCTCAGCCGTGATGAAGACTAATGAAATATCCTGCTTAAAGTAGGCATTTATTATCAAATCTTAATTAAGCTCTGTAGAGTTAACCTATCGACCCCCCATAGCACTAGGCAACCGTTGGATAATTCTGTCTCCTGGCTACATAAGTGATTACCTAAGCAGAGTTAAGGATGGGTTTTGTTATATGTAAGTCAATTATTCTGCCTCCCTTTAAAGCAAGAAGCTTAGAGATCACAGATATTCTGCTTAACATTCTTCCTCATCTTCCTGACAGGAGGTGGGTTTCAGCCTCCATTCTGTGTCTACTAGAATAAAGCCACACCCGATCATCTTGGACTGCCCACACAACACTCTTTCCCTTCTCTTTCATTGCTGTGAAGCATTAAGAAATATCTACACTTCCCTGAACTGTGACAGGGTGCATCCAAAGTGCAGGCTGTATTGAAATTTCAATATACGCAAATGCTCCTATTGCAATGAAAATTTCATCTGGAGTGGCTAACCAAGTAAGTGGTTACCAACTTAGTTGGTTAGTGGCTAACCAACTAAGAAGATCCTGGGGGCTGGAGAGATGCTTAGAACCTGCACTTCTCTTGCAGAGGAACTGAGTTTAGTTCTTAGCACTCCTGTAGGGAAGCTCACAATGACCTGCAACTCCAGGAGCACCTGACACCTCTGCCTTAACTTTCCTACATCTTATCTCCTTGATTTGCCTCATTTCTGTCCTGCTACAAGATTAATTACTGATTGTCTCCTGCTGCTAAAACATAAGCTCTACAATGACAGACAGTGCATATGGCTTACTATTGAGTATGTGGTAAGTCAGGAAGTCAGGCATCACCTGGCACACCACAAATGGTTAAGAAATGTTTGCAGAATGAATGAGAAAGTTTAGTAAGAATTTTATCTGTACCATGTACAGTGCTATGCTATACAAACGCCATCTAAAAATGGATCTGCACGCAGAGGAAATTTTAACACAGTCTCGCTTACAAATTTAGTAAGGAAACCTTTCCCTTCCTAGGAGATGAATAGTTGCTTCTTTACCTGTTTTTCCCGATAAATATACAACTAACTCTCCCCCTTCCCCACCAGATATTCCACTTCACACTAATGTAGGACAGACAGAGAAGATGGAGGGAGGACCTTAAGGTTCAGGATGGCCACAGTGGTGAAGTCTGTGGCTTTGCTGTGTTTCATAATATGCCTAGACTCAGTGTTAAAGAAGCAGACAACACAGAAACACTAATGGATACTGAAAGGGGGTTAAAGAATGAAAAGGGGTGGGGGTGGATAAAGCCTGAACGAAATTCTTTGTCTCCAGTACCTAGAGTCTAGGTAGAGGACAAGAAATGGACAGCCTAGCCAAAACAAACAACAAACAACCCAACTTTAACCAAGAACTGTTCTAGGCGTACATAATGGCACAGAAGCACTGCCCCACCATCCCTAGCAAATGTTCAATGCAAAGCCTGCATTTCACCTTATGCTATTGGAATGAGGTGCTTCAATACCATTGGAGTGCTGTCAAAGGAGGACTACTGGGAAGATGGGATTCACCCTGACTGGTTATAACAGGTCAGGTGGCATCAGTGGAGATAACATTGTAACCCTTCACACCCACCCCCTGAGAGCAAGTTTCTTGCCCTTCTGTCAGAAGATTCCTAGAGGAAGATTATGATTATCATTTTAGTCTCTTCCCAGCAGTAAGAAAACTACCCCTATCCAAAAGAAATGGGGTGGCTCACTCGGGTGTCAACAGAAGGGGACCAGGATGTATACCACCACCCTGAAAGCAATCAGTGACACCACCCTTCATCTCTCCACCCAGCAGTGTTGCAAAGATCTAGCTTAAGGTTCGAATAAGATCCACAGTCCAAGAGCATAATGGAAAACACTAAAGTTTCAACAGGAATTAATCACCATACCAGGAAAATCTCACACTGAAGAAAGAAAAGGTAACTCATACTCACAAAACAAAATCACTATGTAAGGGCTAAAGGAGATAGATAGCTCAGGGTAAAGGGGTTCCTGCTGTATAAGCATGAGGACCTGAGTTCAAATCCCCACCACTCCTGGGAAAAGCATGGCCATGTGCACCTGTAAGCCCTGTGCTTTGTGGGTCAAAGACAGGAAGATCCTGGCCCCCATGCTAGCTCCAGACTCAGGGAAATATTCTGTTTCAGAAGAAGAAGGCAGAGAGTGACAAAGCATGACATCAGGGCATTTTCCTCTGGTCTCCACACGTGTCAATACCCCTACTCCCATATTCCCTCCTAAATACACACCAAAAGACTACATAGATATTTACTTCCTCTTTCTTACCTAATTAAAAATACTATAAAGGAATACAACTGCAATGTAATATTAAGCCTGTAGTCATAAATGAATATCATAAACACAGGCAACATAAAAAATTTCATACACTTGGCAAGATAGCACAAAGGAGCCATACGGGAGCAAAGCTGTGTTGAGCAAGGAAATGAATTCAGATAGTAAAATAATAATTCTAACAATGTATTTTGGGGTTCATAATATTAAGAGATATATTACATATAAAAATAAAGTGGTGAAGCACAGAAAGGGAATAAAGCAGAGTAAGAGTCAATAGTCAAATATTATCATAAAAACTGAACTAATAAAATTCTAAAGCTGATACATTAAAGCACATATGATAAAACATAAAGCAGTCATTAGCATGTAACTCAAAGGTCATTAAATGAGTTAAAATGTTACATTATAGACCATGTAGCTCAGTGACAGAGTACTTACCTCCATGTACAGGATCCTCATTTAATCCACAATACCACACAAAAATTATATTATAAAACAGTGTGAGAGAAAGAAAAAAAGAACAAAAATGTCATGAAGCATTTAAGAAAAATGTATTTTAAAAACAACATTAAATGTAAATGGATTAAATAATCAAATTAAAAGATGGAGGTTATCTGGCTGCTTTTAAAAACCATGATCCAAGGAAAGGTTATTTGTATTAGCCAAATGTACAAATTAACTGAACATAAAAGAATGGGGAAATATAAATATCATAAACAGCAACCACAAGATAAATGAAAAATGGCTCTGTGGATAGAAGATAAAATAACCTTTAAAAAAATCTAACCACTATAAGAAATAAAATGGACATTTTGTAATGATAACATTATCGATTTTTCATTACATGTTAAGGCACACACTGATAGAAATAAACACTAAATTTTTTTAAAATGATAAATGAAACAAAACAGAGAGCTTTAAATAAATCCAATATTTATTTAGTCAAATGACATTTTACTAAATTGCTAATTTCAACTCTGAAAGCAAAAAAAACTTTGCAAAAAGAATGCTAAATGAATTATATATGTAGATGGAAAATAAATATAACTATTTCAAGAAAAACAACAGGCTTAGTGCAAATCTTAAAGAGACAAACCTTCTAGAAGAAATACAGATGCATATCTCTGTGATGACAGCCAAAAGCTCTCAAAAACAACACAGCACACACAAATATGAAATATAAAAATGGCAAATTGAAGTTGCTGCTGGGATGGTGCTCTGTTGTAGAGCAGTTTCCATTATGTGCAAGGTTCTGCGTTTGACCTTTATCACATGAAAAAAAGATTTTAAAGTCCACTTAATGGCTCATCAAGGTACTGTCGGAAACTCGAAGATGGTGAGCTACTGGCTTGGAGAAAATATATGCTTTACGCATTTTCAACAAATGACTTGCAGATACAGAATCCACAGATTCCGTATCCAAAGAACACAACCCAATGAAACTGAGTAAAAGGGAGAAAAGAGACAATTCATAAAGAAGACATTTCAAGGTCTAATAACTATATTAAATGACATTCAGTATGGTCAGTCAAGGGAAATAAATTAAAATCACAAGGGTACTCCATAACAAACGTGCAGGAATGATTAATTGACAAAGACTAATAGTGGCAGATCATTGAACAGGATCCTGGGCCTCTGCTGTCCCTCAGACACTGTTTGCTAGGAGGGTGGACAACTTTATTTTTAAAAAAGAAGTTTGCTAATTTCTTAATAAATATACTTTGAGCTCTTTATCTAGAATGTTTACTTCTTGCTACTTAAGCAGCAGAAATATACATTCACAGAAAGGTAATAAAAATATTCATCAGCAAGGGGTTATACACACAAGCTGAGCATGGTGGCCCAAGTATATTGTCCCAGCTACTGGGGAGATTCAGAATAGTTAAGTCACAAGTTTTGAACTCAAGACTACCCAGGGCAACACAGCAAGACCATCTCACAACAAAAACAATCAAACAGCAAACTTAAAGTGAGGAAGAAGAGATGACAAGATGTTGTATGCCCTCACAATGGAAAAGTAGTCACCACCATTACCAACAACCACAGCAACAAAAAACCCAAATGGTATATTCACAGGAGAGTGTAACACATCTGTGCCAACAAGGCATTTGAAAGGCAAGTTGTTTCCTTTAGTTGAAGACAAGATAGTTTCCCATTTCCACCTCAGAACAAGATGTCTGAAGTGGCTGTAATCCATCTGCAATTACTAGTTAGAGAAAAACAGAAGGACTCCTGGGGCAAAGGGAATCTTAGGAATTGCAAGCTGATGTCTGGTAGTGACTCTCAAAGCTGTGGGATCATTAGAGACAGTAACTCGAGTCTTGCCCTAGGCTTAATTGTAAGTGGATACTAACAAGAATAGCAAGGACAAGGATTTGTGCCAGACCTTGGAAGGGTTTCTAACCTAAAATAAAGAGCTGCCACACAGGACCCACGTAGAAGTTATTTATGTATTGGAGAAGAACTACAAATACAACAATAATTAATCAACCATGAAGCACATCTCAGCATTTAGTTAGTTTTCTTGTAGAGACCCATCAGCACCCCCTCACGGTTTATGAGTATTTACAGGGATTTTAGTTTTCAGTACTGCAGCTCAGTGAACTAGTGGAAAAAGGGACTGTGGCAGTCCAAATCGCAGATTAAAATGAGTGTCAGGTTCCAACCACTGACCACATCATCAGCTCCATCACTTAACAGGTGGTCACCTAATTAAACACACAAAGTCACTGAAGAGATATTTGTCTCCCAAAGTTTGAGATTTAGAAGAAATGCTAAGTGCACAGCATTAATCACGATGTCTTTTCACAGGATACAATGAGAAATAAAATTATTGCAACTTTAGATTTCAAAGAGGCAACCAATTGCCCCAGAAGGTGTCCTCCACCCTTATTTCCATCAAATAAGAATGTCCACTCCTCCACATGTCACTGTTTGCTACTTTTGATTATTTGTCAACCTAATTGATAAAATGCATGTGTGCTCTTGCATCCTTGCATCTGTTGAAGCAATGTTTTAACTTACCAATCATTAGCGTGCCCTGTTCAGAGAACCCTCTTTCCTATCCCGCACCTCTACTTTCTATTTGCACGGGTCTCTCTTTCTCTGTAATTCACTTCTGAACATGAGTGAACACAATTTCCATCCGGTAATCATTGCCCATAGCTTTCCCAAGGCTGCTGTTTATCTAATTTGTTGATACCCGTTGTGTCACGTGTTGAAAAGTTAGTTTTTGAGAGCGTCCGCTTCATAAATAGAAGTGGTGCTCTTACCCTGTTAGAGATCATCCTGAGTTGGGTGTGCAGAGCAGTGGTGCCAGCTTGCCTACCACACGAAACCATCTAGTTTGATCCTTAGCCCTGAAGGAAAAGGTGTCTTTCCTCTCAAGGCATAAACATTCTACATTTTCACATCTGCTCTTTCCAGTTTCTCTTTATTTTCAGGTCGAGTTTAAACCCTTTATAATGTACTGCAGTAAATAGGAAAAGGCGGGGAAGAAATTTGTTTTTTCCCCCTAAGTGGTAAATCTCAACCCGGCTCGCTAAATTGTCTTTTCTTTCCTCTGATGACACAAAAGGCCACTTCGGTCACACACTAACTTATACATACAAGAATTCACGTTCTAATGATCAACCTGCCTTCATAGGAACTTGATACTGTTTATACACCACATATTAAAAATCTATTTTCACACAGCAAAATCACATTTCTGGAAGCTTGCATTCTTTGGGGGAAGCTCGCCATTGAAGTTTTCCACCCAGAAAACCTCTGCATGTTGTCTGTTACTTCCAGATCAGTTTTCATTGCATGGGAGGTATTTCTTTCAATCCAAGGAAATCCTATTTATTTCTACTTGGCTCAAGAAGAACCAATTCAAATAGTTTCTGGGCATCTAGAATTATTTTTGTTTCTCCCTCAGTGGGTCAGTCAAGTCTACAACCTGAATATTGCATGTCTCTCTTCATACCCCACCTCTGATGCCTTAGCTTGAGTCCTCGATTCTTCCCGTAACAGCAGAGTTGTGTAAGTAGGTCCTTCATCTCTGTTCCAGACCTCTGATCCCTCATTCGTGCTGCTAGCATGATTGTGCCTAAAACAAATCTTAAGGTCAGTTCCTCATTTAAAAGACCACAGGGCTTATCTATCATCCTTGGGATACAACTCCTTGTTTACATGAGTCTAAACAACTATTTATTAAGTATATTCAACAGTGCCGAAAACTATTTAAAATACTTTACAAGCATTATTAGATAAAGTAATATCAAAAGGGGTGGGAAAGCAAAGCAGTTCCTTCCTTACAGATAAACAAGGCTCGGGTTTGAGAGGTTGGGTGGCCTGAATAAAATAATGGAAAAATGACACCTGTCCAGCTACATTAATATTTTAGCCAAACACTGGGCACATCATCAAAGGCACATGAGCCAGCCTGATGTCTAAAACTTACACACTACAGGACTTCATAATGTATTTTCCAACTCACTGCTTGGTTATCTTATTTCATTGTTTTTGAGGCAGGCTCTCGTGGTATAATCCTGGGTAACTTGGAACTCTCCATTTAGATAAGGTTGGCCTCAAGCTCACAGGCATCTACCTGGCTCTGCCTCCCAAGTGCTGGTATTAAAGGCAAGTGCCACCATACCTAGCAGTTTTCATTTTTATTAGTTTATGCTAACTGTACAAAGTTAGGCATTTCATCGTGATCCAACCATACCAGCTAATGGATTCTTTAAAGTTAGATGCAAGATAAAGTAAGTCAAGAAGATTGAAAATGTGAGTAGGAAAAAAAACAGTTTGTATATGTCCTACCAAAATGTAAAGGCAAACAGATATTATGATTGACATGAGAGGAAAATAGAATTCAAAGCAAAACAGTACAAAACATGTACAGTCCATCCCTGATTTTTAAAAGATGCAATCTACCATGAAGATACAACAAATAGAAATTTCTATTCGGTTAACAAATGTCTTTGAGCTAAACAAACCAATGTAACAAATCTGTCAAAAAACATATGGAGGACTTTAAACTTAAACCCAGTAGAAAATAACAGACCAACTATCATATCAAGACACAGATAATTTCAGTAAGACAAGTAGCAATCATAAAGTAAATGTGGGTGTTTGGGAGGTGGCTCAGCTGTTAACTACACTCATTGCTCTCCCAGAGGCCTGGAGTTCAGATCCCCAGATCCTCTAACAAGATAAGAGGTGGCTCTTATCTGCCTGTAACTGCAGCTTTAGGGGAGCTAGCACCCTGGGTGGAACACCACAGGTGTCTTCACAGACTCCTGCAGGCACTCACACACGTATCCATAAGGAAAATACATCTTCTCAAAAAGTAAACAGAAAGCTTTGTAGCACTAATAAGAGAAATTAAATGCTTCCCATATATCTAATATATAGCTTCACTGGGAATGCTACTGACCTCATGAAAGGATGTGAAAGTTAGAAAGAATAAAAAGAATCTCAGATATTATAACAGCTGGTGTCCTGCCCTACTCCTGAAGCTCAACTACCTGGAAAATTTTATTAGTTCATATTTGATTTCTCTCTACAAAGAAAATTTAAATTTAAATGAATATAATGAAATATTAATCCTTAGTATTTCACTTCTTATTGTGGATAGAAAATTAAACTTAATTAAAGCTAATTATACCTTAACTATTTTTGTTAATTTAATTAGGTTTTTGAGGCTTCCTCCTCAGTGGAAAAAATTAAAACATCAATCTATAGCACTCACAAAAATTATTCATATTCGGGGATGAAAGAATATGTGAGGTCGTTTATTTACCTACAACCCTTTTTGAAAGATACAAAATCTGATACTTATTCATGTTTCTGAGAACTGCGTACCTGGAAAGCACAAGGCTAGTGTCTACCGTGTATTCTGCGGTTCAGGAATTTTGAACATATACGGGTATTCACTAAAGAAACCAATCCTTGTGATGACTAATTCTTGAAGAAAAGAAAAAATATTTCCCATGATTGTTTAATTGTACCATGGACAAAGCCTTTACATCAAATCAACAATTTAGCAATACCAAACAGAATTAAAACTGTTTGTAAGAAATAGTTTTAATTTAGTCTCCTAAAGTTAGTTAATGGTGTATCTAATATAGTTATCTTTTGACTGATGTGGACTCATCATGAACTTCTATGTTCAGATCATAGCTAAAATAAATAATTTTCTATGCCAAAATAGTCATGTATTTATTTCTCCTTGGCTCCTAGATTCTTGCTGTATCCCTATGTTCTGAATTCTAAAATAAACTGTAGACATTTAAAAAAAAAAAGGAGGAGGAAGAGAAGGAGGAGGAAAAGAAGAAGGCGAGGACTACAACGAGGAGGAGGAGGAGAAGGAGAAGGAGAAGGGGAAGGGAACAGAGAAGAAGAAGTCAATCATAAAGCTGGAGAGTTGGCTTGAGAGCACGGACTGTTCTAACAGCTGACCCCCTGTTCAATTCCAGCACCCTCATGATGATTCAGAACCATCTGAAACTCAAGTTCCAATGGATCGCTTCCCCTTTTCTATCTTCTTTGGTACCAGGCATACACGTGATGCACATATATTCAGGCAAAATACTCAACAGCATAAAATACAATAAATAAACCTAAAAGAATTAAAGAAGCAAATCATTCCCATCTTGAAATAAGAAAATGTGCATCAAACACGTCTGCAGTCACCAAGGAACATCAACTGATCGTGGCTGGCCATTTCAACACCAACCATTAGATACCAGTGGGGAAAGAAACTAAGCTGTCAGCTCATTAGCAGAAATGTACCTCAAAGAGGATACAGATGCAAATGAAAGAACTTTAAGTATAAAATAGCTATCAGAAAAAAATAGAAGACCTTTGTGACTTTGTATTACAAAAATGTGGAAGATTTGACTCCAAAAATGTGGTATGTAAAAAAGCATATTGATAAACTGAGCTTCATTGATTAATTCAGAACTTAAAAGATTTACACAGATAGGAAGAGACTACCCATTAATCATCTATCTGATTAATGACTCATAGATAAAACATATAAAGAACCAGCACCCGAAAAAATAAGAAAATGACAACATTGTTTCAAATAGGCTAAGGATTTGGAGATTGTAAATGCACACATACATATAAATAGTAAACAGGAAGATGATAAAGACACTCAAATCGCTGTGCATTAAGGAAATGCAGACCAGAACCACAGTGAGGGACCACTTTACACCCAGTAGGTAGGGCCCAATCAAGGGAGGCAGTGCACAAATACAGGTGACAGGACTGGAATCAGAACTGTTGTTTACTGCTGGTGGAAATGACAAATGTACAGCTACTGTGGGAAAGAATTCATCTATATCCTAAAAAGTTAAACACACAGAAATCCGGGTCCTAGATAACTACCCAAGAGAAATGGAAACACCTGTCTACCTGGCAACCTGTATTGCATTCATAGTGGTGGGAACAATCCACGTACTGCCACCAACAAAGAGAGATGCACTGTGGGAACAGGGAAAGCATGTGTGGGAGAGCCAAACACAAATGACCCCACTGCAGGATTACACTTAGGTGAAATTTTCAGAAAAGGCAAAACTGTATAGATAGAGTTGATCAGGGGTTGAAGAGCTCAAATTATTGGTAAGAACTTCTCAAAGACAGGCTCTAAGACCATTATAGAAATAAGGACACAATTCTGTAAGCCCACTGAACTCGGTGTATTCTTAACAATGAGTCATTTTCAATGCATGAAAAAAGTTCACTAAAGATGTTAAGGGGGATAGATCTATGCTAATTCTAAATTTTACACAAATGGCAATCACTGTCATATAAAATAAATGTAGATAAATTAAATAAAATTAAAATTCTAGCAAAAGCCTCACTAATAGCCAAAAATTCATCTACAGGTGATCAATAATCATCTTTATTATTTAATACTGTTATCATACTGTACAGCAATAAATGCAAAATATAATACATTTGACTATATGGAAGAAATCTTACAATAACAATTGGAGGCAAAAGAATAAAGAGGGGCTGGAGAGATGGCTCGGCAGCTAAGGGTACTTCATTCCTTTCCAGAAGACCTGGGTTCAGTTCCTAGAACTCACACTGGCAGGCTCACCACTGACTGGAACTTTGCTTCCAAGGGATCAACACCTTCTAGTCTCCACAGGCATCGCACTCTCGGTACATATTCACACACGTGCACACACATACTCATACACACATACACACACATATACATATAAATAATAAAAGTATCTTTTAAAAAGTATAAAGAAGGTTGTATTCATATGCCACATTTTATGCAAATAGAATCATTAAATATGGGACCTTTGTGTCCTAGTCCATTTATTCAGCATAGAACCTTAAGGTTCTGCTCCATAGCAGCACCTACCAGCACTGCCTGCCCCCTTTTTACAGAGCTAGCATTCCATCAAGCACACATAGAGTTTGCTTATGCACCTGCTGGATGGTGGACATTTGATCATTCCCACTTTGGGCCATGATAAATTGTGTTTTTGTGAACGTCATGTGCAAACTTTTGAATAAACTTGTATAAAAGGACTGGAGAAATGTCTCAGGAGTTAAAATCATGTACTTCTCTAGAAGAGAACCTAAGTTTGGCTCCTAGGCCCAACATTACGCAACTCAGAACTGCCTTTTTAATTCTATGCCCAGAGGACCAACCTCCTCTCCTGGCTTCCCTGGGTACCTGTGCTACAAGCACATATAGACATGTACACATTAATACAACTTAAAATAAGTACTTTTAAAGCATGCATTCAATTTTCTTAAGTAAATACATAGAACCTGAATTATTTTACTGATTTTGTTATGTAAAATATAAAAAATATAGCCAGTATTATACTAGATAAGACTTCAGATGCGGCCTGGCAAAATGGTTCAGTAGTTAAGAGCCCTGGCTGCTCTTCCAGAGGTCCTGAGTTCAATTCCCAGCAACCACATAGTGACTGAAATCATCCGTAATGAGATATGACGCCCTCTTCTGGTGTGTCTGAAGATAGCTATAGTGTACTCATAAAACAAACAAACAAACAAACAAACAAAGAAATCTTTTATAAAAAGACTACTTATATGGATTATTTCATTCTGCCCTTGGTATGCCAAGGACCGGGGTGCTCACAGGTGCCGAATGCATTCTTTTCTCAAACAATGCTGCTGGCAGTGTCCTGAAAACATGACCTTGATGATGACAACGGGGTCCTAAACACACACATATAGCATAAATATGGCTTTAGTTAAGGCTTTATCCAGTTATGCCGATAAATCCACCTGCTCAAAAAAAAAAAGACTACTTATAAAAAGACTTAAGATGCAATACATAAAATATACATGTATCAAGATATTGTGCTATTTCCCATGGAAGTTACAACTTCCCATGGAAGTTTAAACTGTTTTTAAAAGTTTTAAAATGAAATATTTTATAAAAAATAAGGACAAGAGCAAAGATACTCATATAGTATGTGTCACAAGTTTAAACTTTAGCTAGTATAATACCATATAAGTACAATAATATATTGAATAATACTCAACATTTTCCTTAATGTCACAGACAATGAAATAAGAGAAGGAAAAATAACACATAAATTAAGAGAGGAAGAAAACACAAAATTGTGATTATTTGTAAAGGATGCACTGAAAATTTATATATATCTATATGATATATGTACATCATATATATATATATATCATATATATATATATGATATATATATATGTGTGTGTGTGAATATGGAGCAAAGTCCAGTATGTGTCTATAATCCCGGCACTCAGGAGGTGGAGGCAGGAGAATTAGGAGTTCAAGGCCAGTCTTGACTATAGCAAGTCCAAGAACAGCCTGGTTAATCAAAGGTCCTGTCATAAAACCAAACCTCCAAAAAATGAAGCAATGAGGGAATTCAGCAGAGGATTAAAAGATGCAAAAGTGTAACAGAAGAAATAAATGACTTTTTTTGAGGATAGCTGCTGTGAGTGTATTTTCTGCTTTGTGCAAGGCACAGTTATGGGGTCAATAAAGCTAAATTTTATGAACCAAGAGGGGGCTCTCTCTGCCCTTGCTGGTGTCTGTTTAGCCTTCCTAGTTTACAGGGATGGTTGGGAAGGTAGGCTCTGGCTTAGCACCACTTAAGCTTGGGCAGGCTGCTGATTCTGACATGTCAGGACGGGGCGCTGGTGTTGGCCTGGCCAGGATGGATGTCTGGCTGCTTCTTCACTGTTTCAGGAGTCAGGTCACAGGTGATCCGGCTTCTGAAGACCTGGGGGTAGTCTGCTCAGAAAGCTCCAATGCTATGGCCATGAGTGGGGGAGTGGATTTCCTGAAAAATAATCTGGTCCAGCAGTGTCCCGGGCTGGCCTTGGGAAGACCCGGGGAGTGGGGCACAGAGTACCCGGGTACTTGGAACTGTTGCTGAGGAGAAGCCCAAGCAGACTGAGCCGCTGGAAGGGATGGCTGCTGTGCCTCAGGGCTGAGGTGCTTGGCCAAGACCCCTCCTTGCAGGCAAGGTCACCAGTGGCAAGGTCTGGGGCACTAGGCCCACAAGGCACTGCTACTATATGACCCACCGATGGATGACTTTCCAGAAAAGTTCAGCTCAGAAATACCAAGGCAAAGTTCTCCAAAATTCTCTTGACCCTTCATTAAAGACCATCTCTAGCAGTTCACCAGTGTTCTACATAGGGAAACAGGAGGATGGGAAAACTAAAGGTGCTACATGGAATTCCCCCCTCTTTATATGTGTGTGTGTGTGTGTGTGTGTATATATATATATATATATATATATATATATATATATATATATGCCATTCTGGTAGGCTAAAGAGATGGCTCAACCATTAAGAGCACTGTTTGCTCTTCCAGAGGACCTGGGTTCAATTCCTGGCACCCACAAGACAGCTTACTATAGGACTATAACTCCTATTCCAGGGATCTGACATCCTCATACAGACATACAGGCAGGCAAACCACCAATGTACATAAAATAAAAGTATATAAATTATATTTAAAAAGCTATACTAGAAGCCCTCCACAGCAACTTCTGTTGGCACCTTATTACCCCAAACAGTGTCATCTTCCTACCCTGAGCACAAAATATTCTAAATTAGTTGGGCAAACTACTCCCACAAATGAAAAGCTGAATACAAAAGATTCTGAATTAGTTGGGAAAACTACTCCCATAAATGAAACTATAGTTCTGAATATCCATAGTGTCTGGCACATGTCAGTAATTAATGAGCAAAAAGTATACTAGGAAAAATAGACCTATCCAACAATTAAAAACAAACTAGCAAAATATCTAAGACCTGGAAAAGCTCTGGAGGATAAATGTAATGACTTGGAGTAAACATAAAATATATCACACCCAGGGAATGAAACAAGCTCACAACTCTCAATGCTTGTCCAATGAACCTATTAAATCAACTTGATCCAATCAAAATCCAACAGAAGTTTCTCACATCTGAAAACCTGATCCCAAAGCTCATATACAGACTTAACAAATCATCAAAACAACCTTGAAATGAATTAATAAACAAAAAATTCTCCTAATAGATGTAGAAAACTATGTGCTATTTGCATGAAAATATGGGAGAAAGTATGGAATCCAGAAACCAATCTTACATCCTAACATATGCTGTGCACACACACACACACACACAAAGAGAGAGAGAGAGAGAGAGAGAGAAAACCACAACAGTAGAAAGGGCAGACATAATAAAGCTTCTGTAAATTATTAGTTAATTACAGAATTTAATTAAGAATTAATTAAAAACAAATTACAAAACTAAAATTTTCTTAAAATCATTAGTTTGAAAATATAAAATAACTTAAGTATGACCCTGAATCCCCAAGTTTTAGAAATCCCTTTACGATACACCCAGAGGAGCAAAGACATAATGGAAATCTTTTCATAAATTTGCCTTAAAATGTAGGTTGTCTAGAGGATCCAAATTCTAGAAGTTGGAGATGCTACAGCGGAGCATTATTAGATGACAAGAAATTGTTCAGAACTTGAAAAGGCAAATCTTAAGCATATGAAATCCTACCCAGATTTTTAGAGTCTATAACTTCAAAATAATATAGTAATGAGGGGATGGGAACCATGAACGACCCATCAGAAATACACTGCATTCATTCTCCGTTTGTATCCTGGGACAATGTTCCATGTTTGCTTGTGTACTGATGAAGGAAATGAACCAAGAGCAGAAGAAAAGTAAGTTGGCAAGTACCAAAAGTACATTTTAAACATTTATAGTGTCCGTTGTCTACGAGCCTAATTTTTTATGCCAATTTTACCAATTTATTTTCCCCCCAGGAACTACACAAGAAAATGCAACCCCAAAGTCTGGGTTATTACAAACCAAAGGAGAAATTTAGCTTAGTCTATAAGGTGTTGATTCTATGTCATTAAAATACATGAGGCTACAGAATTATACAGTTGCCAAAGCTCTCAGAAGTTCAGCTGACAGCATCCCTGCCTTCCTGGTGGTTAGGTGAACACCTGCATGCTGAAGCACAGCAAAAGAAGAGAACTTTATTGTGAAGTTAAAAAAAAAAAACATAATTCCCACCTAAAAATGGGTAAGTTAGGCCATATGTAAATTATATCTCCATGTAAATAACTTTAAAAAGGAAGAATTTAACTTTAAAAGTATAGCCATAAAATATTTTCTTTAAAGAATAAAGATGTTAATTATATTAATAGCCTGAATCAGCTACATTAATGTTAAGGCAGGTTAAGATATGAGTGTATATAAGTAATACCCCATTTACATCCCCCATGCTCTCTCTCCAGAAGAGTCTAGGTGCATTTTCTCTTTTAATGATGAATGCATTAACTTCTAATAATAATTCTTCTGCATGCTGGCAGGGTGGGCACTGGCCCAATGGTGGAGACTCAGCATAAAGGCTCTTCTCAATTTGGCTCTGCTGCCCTAGTCAGACTCCAAGGATGAGCCCTGGCGATGGCCCAAGGGAATGCGGTGTGGGGGCTCCTGTGGGAACAAATAAGGAAAGTGCGTTGCTGGGCATCTGATCTTTGGCAGCATAGGACAGGCGTGCCTGACAGGTTGCCAAATTGAATATAACTCTTAAGAACTAACTTATGAAAGGACCCACCAGGCGTTGTCAAAGATTCCCTTCCCAACACACTAGAAAGCATTCTCAGAGGGCAGAATGGTCCTTGTCAAATTATTTATAGGAGATTGGTTCACATACTCTGAATGATATGAATACTTCTAATTATATCCGAAGATGCCAAATGTCACTACAAACTTCGCCGAGGGTTCCTGTTGCCAAGTGTTTTGCCCTGACAAAGAGGAGGGAGCTGCAGCATCAGCACTTCTGTTCCTATATAAGCAGGGCTGCCCCTCATACCCTATCTCCGCCAAGAGCCCAGAGGTAAGTGATGGGTGAGAGCATTGCGAGCCTAAGGCCTGGGCAAGCAACAAGAACCCAGTGGCTCGCCCTGAGCATGAACCAATTCCTCTTAAGCTAGAAGGGTGGGAGAACTTTTAGATTCTATATTATATGGCCAGATTGCAGAGCATCACTAATGGAGAAAACTTCCTGTTTCACAGTGCAAGACAGTCGTGACTCTACGTTTTCATCCAGACCCCCATAGGTAAGACTTGGATATTTTCATTTGTTGATGATCGAGGGGATTTTAGCCTAAAGAATCTGTGAATAGTTCTAAATTATCCACCATTTCCCTGTTTTTAGAGTAGGAGGTGTTTTTTGAGGGACAGCTTGTACATGCTGGAAATCATTTTTCCAGAATGTCTTATTTTCAGAGACTACTTACCCTTTCTGAAGCCCAGGATTAAAGGGACATTTGGGACAGGATGAATTTTGACAGTGAGTTATCAGCTGTAACTCTCCAGTGGCAATCAACTATTGTGTGCCAAGCCTCCTGAATAGCATTGAACACACACACACACACACACACACACACACACACACTTTTCAGACAATGTTACTTAAAACTGGAAACATAATCATCTTGTTAAAACCGTATCTGAGTTGTTTTTAAGGATTCACTTAATTTTTGTGAGCCAAAAAATACAGCTTTTCTCTTTTTTTAAAAAAAAAAAAAAAAAAAAAGCTGCAGGTATTCCAGCCACAGAGTGTTAGCGGTCATGCATAATTTAGGAGCAATTCTACTGCACTCTACAGAAGTCAGTACCTGAGAGTAAAGCTAAAAGTCCACCAGTCTAACATGCCTCCACAGCAGGGGTTCACTGACCCATGGTCCGTCAACAACGTTTGCGCATGTGGTGAACTCTTAATGCTTTTCTTTTTTTGAGTAGAAGGAAAAGAACCCCGTGGAGTTTCTGTGGGAAGAAGAGCCTCCACACAGAAGCACTCATTTCTCTGTGGTTAAATCAGTTAAACTGAGAGCTGAAATCTCTCATGTCAAAAGAGCTTTGGGAAACAGGGCAGTGCTAAGCCTCCTGCTCCCTAGCCAAAGGATGAAAATCCAGAACCAAGAATTGGTTAGGAAGTTCTAACAGCCCATGGAGAGATATAATATCAAATACCAACAAAATAAAAGCAATCATTTGGTTTTGAGCAATAATGGTTGTCTAAAAGATCAGAAAGTGTCTCTGGTTCCTTTGAAAATACCAGCAACCTTCATTTGCACAAAGCCATGTTTCCTTCCTAACTAGGTGACTGTCCCAGAGTGTGGCAGATGCAGACATTCTGCAAGAGACAAGAGGATTAAGTAATGACAGTTGCTGTAAAACAATCCGTCAACAGCTTTAACTATAGTTCAGAGGGGAAAGCAGGGTAGAAAGGTCTTCATTGTAATCAAAGATGTAGGCACCTACTCCTGGGAGTCAAGATTCTGGGAAGGACACTTGCCAAGTTCTAAAACTGGGTCCTCAAATTTTCACAAGGTATCAGATTGCAGAAGGGGTCTCAGCCTGCCCTGAAAACCCTCACTTCAAATCCTCACCCACATTTCTGACTTTTGTTTTTTTCTCTCTTTTCAATGTCCCCTAAGGCCGATACCTCGGCTAAATAAGCCGCAGCCATGAGTACGGGTTCGGACGCGGAGATGGCTATTTTTGGCGAAGCTGCTCCTTACCTCCGAAAATCGGAGAAGGAGAGGATTGAGGCCCAAAATAAGCCTTTTGATGCAAAAACATCTGTCTTTGTGGCGGAGCCCAAGGAGTCCTATGTGAAAAGCGTCATACAAAGCAAGGAAGGAGGAAAAGTGACCGTGAAGACGGAAAGTGGTGCAGTAAGTGACAGCACGGAGGGGCCGCTCTGGGATCATTTCTTCCACTCTGTCCAGAGGCAAGGTCTCGCTTGCTAGGGATGCCTGATCCTGCAGCCGCATAAGCGCATAAGCGTCCTCCTCCTAGCATGAGGTCCCAAGATTTAGGAGCTAAAGGAGTTGAGGCTATAGTACCCCTCCCTTCCCTCAGGATTCTGCTCATTAATATTGGCCTCCACTAGGTCCCTTTACTTCCCATGCAGATCTTAATCTCCAAGCCTGGGGGGGGGGGACTACCTAGTACTATCACAAAAGTTCCTGGGCTACTTATGTAGTTCCATAAGGTACTGATACGTTTAAAGAAGTTTCTTGTGATGGGTGGGATGAGAAAAAGAATTAAAACTGCTTGGCCTAGAAAAAGAGAATAAAAGGGTAAGAAAAAATCTTGTAAAAACATGAGTAGTACTGCAATAACCAGGAGTCTTCGGGTCTCTATTTTGTGTTCCAGTTTCATTTCCTCTGGTTATACAACCAGGGAAGTGTCAGTAGCCAGTTCATGGAGGGCTGGGCTGGGTGGATTCGATCAACGCACACTGCATGGGTGTCTGAAAACAATCAAGCTAAACCTCCTGAATTTGTACAATTAAACGTGTCAATAAAAAGTACAAACTCCTACATTATCATGGGAAACAGATTTCCTTAGCATCGGACCTGAAAATAAAAATGCTCAGGCCTTTAAAAGGCACTGAATAACCATGTGATGGAAAGTGTGCTCAGTTGTAGCTTTATAACCAGAATGAACAGGCAGGCATAAAACCTATCTCAAACCACTCTGCCTCCTTACCAGACTCTCACGGTCAAGGAAGATCAAGTCTTCCCAATGAACCCACCCAAATACGACAAGATCGAGGACATGGCCATGATGACCCACCTGCACGAGCCCGGAGTGCTGTACAACCTCAAAGAGCGTTACGCAGCCTGGATGATCTACGTGAGAGCCCCTTTTAGCCCATTTATTTCTCGTAAAACAATGAAACAAGAGACAGTAGATTGACTTTTCTGATCTTTTCTCCAGACCTACTCAGGCCTCTTCTGTGTCACCGTCAACCCCTACAAATGGCTGCCGGTGTACAACCCAGAGGTGGTGGCGGCCTACCGAGGCAAAAAGCGCCAGGAGGCCCCGCCTCACATCTTCTCCATCTCTGACAACGCCTACCAGTTCATGCTGACGGGTGAGTGGGGCATCTGTTTATAGGAATGTGCACACACAATTGGGATGGACAAACGGAGCTCACTCCGGTCTTATTATAAGACACCTGTGCCTCATGGGACCTGCCATTTCCAAAGACCAACCACAGCATGACATTTGCTTTTTCCGGCAGTCATCTCCACTTTAGGATGTGAACGGTGACACTCCGGAATTCACTGACCCGCCCAAGCCAACAGGGCCAGCAAATGGCAGTTCAGACAAAGCAAGTAGTCAGTTTCTGAAAACAGATTAGTGCCTTCCCTCATTTTTTTTTCCTAACTTGGATACAAAAAAAAAAAGTTCAAAGAGATCCTTTTAAAAGTATTTACCTCCTCAACAGTCTTTAAAAAAAAAAGTCTCAGGCATATCCAGAGAACTCTGAATTCATATGTGGATTTTCAAATGACACAGCTGATGTTGCCAGCCTTAGGGACTGAGTGTGAGTAAACTGGAGATAGTGCATGGGAAAAGAGAACCTATAAAATCCCTCCCACAGACTTTGAAACATTCTCCCACTCAGGTTTGTTAGTCCCACTTTATCAAAGCATGCTCATGATAGGTCTCAGAACAGCACTAAATCCTTTGATCTTCACATACCAAATGCCTCTGCATATGGCCTCAGTTCCCACGTTCCCTGTCTCCTGTGGAGTTTTGGTAGCTGGACATATTTCTCTTTTTTTTTTCTGTTCATATTGCTGTTCTTGTTCATGTCTTGTTCTTGTCTTTTAAAGGGAGGTTAAGGGGAGGGAAAGTGACACAACAGGGACCTCCTATGACAAACTGGCCTGGACTTTCACAAGGACTCTGTGTCCACCTTCCTTAAAGTTGCCCAGGTGTTGGCTCCCACCAGAGGTTTCAATATACAGAAACTGCAATATACACCAAATGACTCTCCCAGCTTTGGGGCTACCCTAAATTTAAAATCACCTAGGCTGCCAAACACAATTTTCACACAAAATTATACAGAAACATGGCATTGACCTGCTTAGAGTTATTTGAACATTGGCTAAAACACTAGACCATTGTTTTCTTGTCTGTTCTCCTAGATGCAATAATGTTGTACATGATTTTATTCATGTTAGAAAAAGAAGACAATCTTATTGATCCAAAATTCATACCCATTTCCTTGAACAGAAGCTCAAGGTTTTTAAAGTCTAAGTGTGTACATACATCTAAATAGCATGT
This sequence comes from Apodemus sylvaticus, assembly GCF_947179515.1. Taxonomy (NCBI): domain Eukaryota; kingdom Metazoa; phylum Chordata; class Mammalia; order Rodentia; family Muridae; genus Apodemus; species Apodemus sylvaticus. The sequence continues at coordinate 57,212,284 of NC_067481.1, read as the reverse complement.
AGACTTGTATTGATTTTCTCTGGAAATACTTTTAAACTTAGAAGTCTCAAAAATCCACAATCTATCAATTCAGAATTGCAGAGTTGATAAACTAGAAATTTCATAAAATGCATTATTACATAGAAATAAATATTTATATTAAAAGGAAATCAATCAATCAATCAATCAATCAATTAATAGACCATTTCCTATTTGACATCGCCAAGAGTCAAATTAGTGACACCAAAATCTGGACAGAGAACAAGAAGTTGAGAAACAGGCAAAATGGACGTGAAAATACCTATCTTCAACCTTACCTAGTTCTGTAACTCAAATTTAAGAAGCTATTTTCTCCTCTAAGTCTCAGTTTCACTGTCTGCTAAGTGGGAGATGTCACCTAAGCAACATTTAAGGTCTTTAATGACCTCACAATCCTGTGACTGCTACTTCTTATAACTAAAATCACCTGATGTCTGTGGTTTTCTTCAAAGTAATCCAGTGAGGTTGGAATAGCATAGCAATGCCATGAAATTGGCCACGTATTAATGACTATTCCTCTGTAGGATGGGTGCCCAAAGTCTCATTATTATAATCTTTGCTCTTATGTGCATTTAAATGTTCTAGTAACAATATAAAGTAATAAAATATATCCACCCATGCATTTGGATAACTATGATAAAAAATAGAAAACAGGAAGTATTAGAAAGTAGTGAAGAAACAAGATACCATCCATTGTTGGTGGGAATGTAAAATGCCAAAATTGCTATGGAAAACAATAAATGATTCTCAAGCAATTTTACTATAATAAGGATCTGATCTATGGTTCCTACTTCTGGGAAGCTAGCCAAAGGAGCGGAAGCAGGCATTCCAAGATCTCTTTGCAGGTCTAGTCCATAGCAGCAGCATTTATAACAGCAAAAATATGCAAGAAACCCACACACCCACCAACTGATGAAGAGTTAGGCAAAGGATGGTATAGTCATGCAATGGAATAGTACTCTTCCTTTAAAAAGAGTTGATTCTGGCAGTGCTACAACACAGATGAGCATAAGTAAAAAAGTCACAAAGACAGACACTGTGTGATTCTGTTTATATGATGGCTTAATTAATAATCAACTTTGTCAACAGAAAGTTGAGGAGTGGTGGCCAGGTCCAGAGGAATGGGAAGCCACTATGTAATGGATACAGAGGGTCATTTTTACAAGATGAAAAGATGTTTGAAAGCAGGAAGTACTGATGATGGCTGTACAACATGAGAGAACATAATCCCACAGAACTATACACTTAAAATAGTGTAAGTCTAACCAGGGAAACAGGTCCACGAATAAAGCGCTTCCACATAATCAGGAGGAACATAATGTGGCTCCCTAGCAACCAAGCAGATGCAGCCTGGGCCTGGGGGATGTAGGATTCTCCCCACCCCCAAACAAACTGGAAAGCTAGACTAGATGTATCTGTGAGCTTTAGGTTCAACTGGGAGACCCTGCATCAGTGAACACAGTGCAGTGATCAAGGAAGACTCTAAGGACCAGTCTAGGGATTCCATATGTGTATACACTCAACAGGTGCTCATGCACTTACACATACACACCACAAAGACACATGGAAAATTTAAAAGGTGATGGATTTTATGTTATGGGTATTTACTAAAAAAACAACAACAATAAAATGAAAAAAAGAAAAAGAAAATAGTTGATTCCTTGCCTCTTGCTTTCACAAATCTTACTCTAAGAGTAGATGAGTCTGGGTTCATCCATCATAATTACTTTCTGTTGAATATGCATAGTTTTGACTGGTGGTCTTTATTGCTTCCACAGATCGTGAGAACCAGTCCATCCTGATCACGTATGTGACTTTCTTCTTCTTTCTGGTTGGCAGCAACTGTCTTAACCATTGCTGGTAGATCGCACAGTTCTGACCTCCTTTCCCCTGTGTTTAACAGCGGAGAATCCGGGGCCGGGAAGACTGTGAACACGAAGCGTGTCATCCAGTACTTTGCAACAATTGCAGTTACAGGGGACAAGAAGAAGGAGGAGTCTGGCAAAATGCAGGTGGGTCTAGTAGCCAGAATATGGGTTCAGACTCTGCTATCGTGCACAGAAGTCTGGAACCCCAGATGCAAAGACTGTTCTTTCTAGGGGACCCTGGAAGATCAAATCATCAGTGCCAACCCCCTGCTGGAGGCCTTTGGGAATGCCAAGACTGTGAGGAATGACAACTCCTCTCGCTTTGTGAGTTTCTGGATCACAAAGGGACCCTACCTGTCCTTACTTGCTGGGATCATCCCATTTAAGATGACATGCTAGATGCTTATCTCTGTGTGATTCAATGTTTAGTACTAAATATGTCTTTATATTTTCCAGGGCAAGTTCATTAGAATCCACTTCGGTACCACAGGGAAACTGGCATCAGCTGATATTGAAACATGTGAGTAACTGGACCATGGAAAATCTAAGTGGGGGAGACAAGCCATCTTGGTTGCATGGCCATTCTGCAACATTTTCTATGTAAGAAGCCTGCAGAACAGCACTTGGCTGCTAGAGTTGTCGGTGAGATAATGCCAGACTCACCCACAGTTCACTATTTCAGTATCTCAGTCTCACCCAGCTCTCAGTCTTAGGCTAATGATCCACTCCCCTTTGCAGAGGACTTCCAAACCTCAGAAGCAACTCTAATTTCCTACCTCCAGAGTTACCTACCAGTTAGCTCCAATTTGGTAAATGTCTCCAATGTAGACTTTACCATAGATAATGTGAGGTGATCCAAAAACACTAGAAGCTGACTAGCACACAGAGGTTGTGGATCCCCCATTTGAAACTAATTCCGGGGAAGAAGTGGGCTTCAGTGTTGCCCCCACATGGAAAGGTACATGGCGACTGTCATGTGTTCTAATATGTAACTATGGGAAGAGCACACTGAAATGTAGTGTCCCTCAGTTTGTAGGGCCAAAGACACTAAAGTTTACAATGTGTCAAAAGAATGTTTTCCTAGTTTGATCTCTTTCTTTCCAGATCTTCTAGAGAAGTCTAGAGTCACTTTCCAGCTAAAAGCTGAAAGAAGTTACCACATTTTTTATCAGATCACCTCCAATAAGAAGCCAGAGCTAATTGGTAAGGAAGAACTTTAAGTTTGTGGGATGGGAGGTAAAAATTTTATACTAACAATTTCTCATGTCAAACATCTACCCTTAATTCTGTGTGCTCAGAAATGCTCCTCATCACCACGAACCCATACGACTTCGCCTTTGTCAGTCAGGGGGAGATCACGGTGCCCAGCATTGATGATCAAGAAGAGCTGATGGCCACAGACGTAAGCCATAGTATAGACACACACTTTCTAAAAAGCCCATGCTGTGTGGGAACGGCAACAGCGAGCCCCACAGAGGTGTGGTCACCTTGGTGTATATTATAAATTCTTATAGTGTCTTCTACCCTAACCTCTGCCCTTTCATCTTTCCTGCTAGAGTGCCATTGATATCCTGGGCTTCTCACCTGAAGAGAAAGTGTCCATCTATAAACTCACAGGGGCCGTGATGCATTATGGGAACATGAAGTTCAAGCAAAAGCAGCGGGAGGAGCAGGCTGAGCCGGATGGCACTGAAGGTACCAAAATACCCTCTACGTAGGTTTGAGTCGGAGAATTTTCAAATTGAAACACTTTAAATCCCAACCCATACCCCTAGCTCCTTGTGACTGCATTTCTGAAGACTACAGCACACTTTTGTACACATATGGCTTCCTCCACACCCTCCCTTTTCACTCCTCCTTTACTTCATCATCACTGCCAATTAAAATAAGGTATATCAAACCTCAGCAGCCACATATAAGCTCACCTAGGGCCAGAGAACTGGAGACAGAATGAGGTGGGAAATCTAGGTAGGTCAGATGCATCTACACACATATGTATGTATGTATGTATGACATATGTATGTATGATATATATATGTATGTGTGTATGTATGTATGTATATCACATACACACACCTGTCAAAGGCAACAAGCAAGAAAGATAAAAAGGAGCGGACAAAGAAAATAGCAACCACCACCCAGTTACTCACCTGCCCCAAAACATGCCCTCCTCCCTCTCCATCTCCCTTCATCTTCTCCAGAGGTTCCCTTTCATTCTGACACATAGCACGGCACATACTTTATGTGTCCAGATATACTGGACTTTTAAGGAGGATCACTTAAGTTAACCCTTGCTGTGTTTTTAGATAAAGTAGGTTCCTTTGATCAGCTCAGGTCAAATCTAGAAAGGTAGAACCAGGAAAAGAGTCCAATTCCCCCGCCTTTTACCCTCCCTAATAGTGAGTGTTACAGCTTATTTATCTTACCCTTCCAGCAATACCTGAAGCCTTAAAGGAAGGGTCTATGTCTTGAACCTTGTACAGATTATCACAATAAACACCATTATTGTGGTTAATGAAACTGTTCTCAAATCCTACTTGCAACAAGTCAGTAAAAGTCAGTATAAGTGACCAGCCATTTAGTGACTACCAGGTACCTTAATATACATACAAAGAACCTCATTTGGCTTTTTGTGACATGATTTAAAGGTTGTTTTGGTTTAGGTTTTTTTTTTTTTTTTTTTTTTTTTTTTTTTTAATAGCCTAAATAACTGAGTAATTGGATAGGGGAAGGACAAAGGTTCGAGGCTAAGGAGGATGTCCATTATTAAACATTTCCCGATTTGTGTCACCACAGTGGCTGACAAGGCTGCCTATCTCCAGTGTCTGAACTCTGCTGACCTGCTCAAAGCCCTCTGCTACCCCAGGGTCAAGGTCGGAAACGAATATGTCACCAAAGGCCAGACGGTGCAACAAGTAAGCACGTGTCCTCCATAAACTACACACTGCAGCCCAAGGGACACGGCTTAATAACACTAACAAACATTGCTATGTCTGTAAAGGTGTATAATGCAGTGGGTGCCCTGGCCAAGGCAGTCTACGAGAAGATGTTCCTGTGGATGGTCACCCGCATCAACCAGCAGCTGGACACCAAGCAGCCCAGGCAGTACTTCATCGGGGTCCTGGACATCGCTGGCTTTGAGATCTTTGATGTGAGTTATCTTCATATTAATATGAAGTGAGGGATACAGCTTTGAACTTCAATGTACTAAGTGACATTTATATTGTACATATTGCCTGCTTCAACACTGAATCTAGCACAAGAATTAGCCCTAAAATATCTCAGAGCTAACAGAAAACAATAACAGCTAAATTTATTGAGCAGTCAGTATATTTTTGATAATATTCTAGGGACTTCAAAATGTTGCCTCATTTAACTTCCAAGAAAGAGAAGTTTATGTTATTATTATTATTATTATTGAAAAATTAATACACAAGGAAAATCAAGCATATGTAACACAAAGCCAAGTCAGGATCTATCTGCAGCATTTGGTACACATGCGAGGCATCTTGTGTTGACCTGGGCAGGAAAGGGAGGAGCCCAGCCATAGATGTGGCCTCTCCTCTTCCAGGTTTATCTTATAGAAACTATTTCCCTGTCAGGCTTCAGCTTTATCCCAGGTAATGTGAGAAAGTGAGTGATTACAGAGACTCTCAGATCGTCAACTGCTGTGTTGCACCACAATCTCTATTTTCATGGATCAGACAAGTGGGGGTATTTGATGTCAACAGACAAGAAACTAACTGTCCATTTTACTTTACATATCATTCAAGTGTCTTAACAAGCTTTCCTTAAAAACAAGACAGCCAAAGGTAAAAGTATGAACTCTTCTAGAATTAGAGAAGAGAGATCACCACCTCTATTAATAAGTTTTTCTAATAAGCCACTTTTCTATTGTATGTCAGAACCATGAAGCACAGGGCCACAGTACCTTGACATACATTCTTGTCTTTGTGTTCTTACAGGTGAATGGAAAGCAGATTCTATTAGGACCGTAGTGTAGTAGATAGGAGAACAGATAGGAAAATGAAATGTGCATTTTCAGATGTGGTACTGCACGGCTCTGTTTCCAGCACCCAGGAAGCAGAAACAGGCAGATAGATCTCTATGGGTTCAAGGTCAGCCTGGTCAGTATAGTGAGTTGAAGGACGGCCAGAGTCACTTAGTGAAACTGTGACTCTGAAAGAAAGGAGAGAAGGAAGGAAGGGAGGAAGAAAGGAAGGAAAGAAGAGAGGGAAGGAGGAAGGAAAAATGGAGAGAGGAAGGAAGAAAGGAAAGAAGAAAGGAAGGAAGGAAAAAGGAAGGAAGAAAGGATAGAAGGGAGGAAGGAAAAATTGAAGTGTGTTTGATATCTGAATACCCAAACAATATCCAGAGTTCACAGGAAAGACATTTCTTCCTGGGAGTATTGACCAAACAACAATTAGCTTAAATACTTATGTGTAACTTCACTGCTCTATTCAGATTATCTTCCACAAGAATGTTTTCATTAACAGATTTTACTCCTATAAATATCCACCTAACCCGGGAAATCTCTGCTTCTCTGTGTAGTTTAACAGCCTGGAGCAGCTGTGCATCAACTTCACCAACGAGAAACTGCAACAGTTTTTCAACCACCACATGTTCGTGCTGGAGCAGGAGGAGTACAAGAAGGAAGGCATTGAGTGGACCTTCATCGACTTCGGCATGGACCTGGCAGCCTGCATCGAGCTCATCGAGAAGGTGTGTGTGACTTTCCTGGAGGCCTCTGGCTGTGAGGATGAATGTCAGATGTCTTAAGAAACTTTAGAAAGAATCATTGTCCTTCCCATCACTTGAGAGCCAAACACACTGGAAGAGCACCATTCAGAAGTCATTCACTTCGTTACAACTCTAGCATGAGAAGGGTTTGGGAGGACTTGTCTCAGTTCAGTTTGCCCCATTTTGGTCCAACACCGACTTATATCGAGTTTAAAGGCAGCTGTGAATACTCTGTCTGTGACAGTTGGTTTTACTAAACCACTCTTGCTGGTTCTAATCTGCCTCTATTAGAGTCTAGGACATTATTAAAGGAAATAAACATTTTCTAAATAAGAACTGATACACAGACCATATAGTCAGTGTATCCAAAAGCAAGAAATCAAATTGCTTGTGCTATTTAAATAATCTCTACTAAAGAAGACTAAATATCCAAAATATCTTAAGTAATGTTTGGGTCATTTGTATTTTTGTTTGTTTGTTTGTGTGTATGTGTGTATGTGTGTTTGCACATGTACACATGCCTATGCTCAAACATTGTAGGAACATCACCTGTGCACATGTGAATGCTAGAGAAGCATGCTAGGTATCCTGTTCTGTCAGACCCTGCCTTACTCTCTTGAGATAGCTCACTAGGCTGGTGAGCTCCTACCTGCCCCACGACAGTAGGGTTAGAGGTATGCGTGTGACAATACCTTGCTTTTACCTGTGTTCTTGCACAGCAAGCTCTCCTACCTGCTGAGTCAGTTCCCCAGTTCCAGTACATCCTTTTTGAAGTAAACTAAAACTTTGACAACAAATTAATTCACTTAACAGGCCAAGTATGATAATACAAGGTATTTAACAAATTACCCATAAACTCTGTGGGTATCCTTTTGGTTGAACCTAATGCTACAGATTGAATGAGAGATAACAAAGGGACTGTTCGAGCTTGGAGCCCAACTTACTCTGTGCTTTTATTTAACTGGGAATGCTCACAATTCAAATGTCAGCCACTATATCTGCATCCACTAAGAAAAGTGAAGTTTACAGTAGTCTACTTTTCTGAATTCAGCCGCTGGGCATCTTCTCCATCTTGGAAGAGGAGTGCATGTTTCCCAAGGCGACAGACACCTCCTTCAAGAACAAGCTGTATGACCAGCACCTGGGAAAGTCCAACAACTTCCAGAAGCCCAAGCCTACCAAAGGCAAGGCCGAGGCTCACTTCTCCCTGGTGCACTATGCGGGCACCGTGGACTACAACATCACTGGCTGGCTGGACAAGAACAAGGACCCCCTGAATGAGACCGTGGTGGGGCTGTACCAGAAGTCATCAATGAAAACCCTGGCCAGCCTCTTTTCCACATACGCCAGTGCTGAAGCAGGTACTTGTGTGTCCTCCATCCAAATCAAACCATTCCCTCAGAGTGTTCCTATACCACTCTGACCCCGGGGAGCCTACGTCATTGACGGGCTTTCTTTTTTATCTCAGATGGTGGTGCAAAGAAAGGAGCTAAGAAGAAGGGCTCTTCTTTCCAAACTGTGTCAGCCCTTTTCAGGGTAAAGTATAAATTTAAATTGATAGAAACATATTCAGTTTTTATGTATTATATCTGTGCAATTTAGAATAAATTAGGAGGGACTGGGATAGCGATAGGAATCACTTTCAATATTCATTCATCAGGACAGCGATAAAACAATACTTGGGTAAGGGTGGGAGCTTTATTCTTTATTCCTTATTATGATTACCTGCTGAACTCAGGAATGACAACATGTCCTTAGAAGCTTCTTGGGCACAACACACACACACACACACACACACACACACACACACACACGCATGTGAATAAATACCAATAATAAGGATGCTTTTAAAGGAAGCACTTCTGAACCTCAGTGTGATTATCCCTGTGAGGGTTGTGTTCCAATCCCATTAACCGTGCCTTTGAGGAGATGAGATTTCCTTTGTTCTCTTTGAGACTAAATCTTCCTATGTAGATCAAACTGACCTTGAACTTGTGAACTCAGGCTCCTAGATGCTAGATCCCAGGCATGGACCATCTTGCCCGGATTTCTGTTTCCTTTGAAAATGAACATGCATTCTTCAGAGCATCCGCCCACCCAAATACATTCTCCCCCTCAGATCAGTGGAACAGAAAAAAGTCACTAAAACTGAGCCTAGTGATCTAAATAGATGGGTAAACTACCAAAGAATAATACTTCTATTTACAAAATAGTGGAGATTTTTCATTATATGCCTGAACATTCCCATAATGCAATTATAACTCTTACACAGCACAGCTCCTGCTGAGAGGACTGCTTGTGAGAATTTTGATACCTCATTGCTTTCAAAACTGAAATGCAAATATGACCAATGACCTTTGACCTAACCAGAAAAGTTGGTCTTATCCTTTTCCCATCTCACTACATTATCCCATCTACATTATCCAACAAAACAGAAGTTTTCTTTGTAAACTTGTCTGTAAAGGCACTTGTTTTTTGTTTTTTTTTGGGGGGGGGGGTTGGCAATTGTTATTTCTTCTTTTTTTAAAAGTATTCTTATTGGATTTTTAAATTTACATTTCAAATGTTATCCCCTTTCCCAGTTTGCCCCCTCCCCAGAAACCCTTTATCCCTTCCCTTCTCCCCCTGCTTCTATGAGGGTGTTCCTCCAACCCACCCACCCACTCCCAACTCTCCACCCTCAAGTCCCCTACATTGGGGCATCTATGGAGTCTTCATAGGAACAAGGACCTCTCCTCCCATTGATGTCTTGGAGGTGGCTTAGTCCCTGGGAGCACTGGGGGGCGGGTCTGGTTGGTTGATATTGTTGTTCTTCCTGGGGTTGCAAACATCTTCAGTTCCTTCAGTCCTTTCTCTAACTCCTCCACTGGGGACCCTGAGCTCAGTCCAATGGTTGGGTGCAAGCATCTGCCTCTATTTGTCAGGCTCTGGCAGGGCCTCTCAGGGGACAGCTATATCAAGTTCCTTTCAGCAAGCATTTCTTGGCATCCACAATAGTGTCAGGGTTTGGTGACTGTATATGGGATGGATCCCTCTGGGTGGCCATAAAGGCACTTTCAGGCTTAGATCTTCATGCTATTTGTTTTGATTTCCTAGTGGCTGAAATGCGTGGGAAAAGCATATGTGAGAGATATCTGCATGCATTCTTTTTGGCTGAGTGACCACTTTCTATCATAATCAATTACTCCCCCATATACTCTAGGCAGAAAATGGTTTCAAGCGCCCAAGATCCACCCCCATAGAATTATATTGACTCATGCTTTTACACTCTTCAAAAAACACAAGAAATGATCTGAATGATAAAGATTGGAATGATTCCTAAGCCAGGTTTTCACTGCAACTTGCCAGCTACTGTGAAAGTTATTAGTGCTAAAGACAAGAGAGGCCACAGAGGTCATCTGCATTGTTTCATACAAAAAGCCTAGGGAGATGGAGGATGACACAAAATCAGTCTGGTCCCTTTTGGCAGAGACAGCCTATGGTCGGTCTTCTGATGCTGGCTGAGAATACTGCCTCTGTCTGGAGGCCACTGACCATGTTGTCTGGACCTAGGTGCTATAATGGACACCTTGGTGATCTGCATTTCTTCCCAGCATTTTGGCCTTCTGACTATTTAAGCAGGTTAAATGCTGAAAGCCTTCAAAATGCACAGCAGTTATAGCCTCATATGCTTATGTCCAGTAGCTAAGATGTGTTGTGTAATTTTTACCAAAAAGGAAAAGAAGCAAAGGAAGTAAAAGAAACTCAAAACACAGCTTTCACAACTCTTCTGTCTCACTCTCTAGGAAAACTTAAACAAGCTGATGACCAACCTGAGAAGCACACACCCTCACTTCGTACGGTGCATCATCCCCAATGAAACCAAGACCCCTGGTGAGACACAACGCACTAGCAACAAACTGGGCTCAATCTGAAAGTCCACTACCTAGGATTTCACTGATTTTCTCTGTGTGCAGGTGCCATGGAGCATGAACTGGTCCTGCACCAGCTGAGGTGTAACGGGGTGCTGGAAGGCATCCGCATCTGCAGGAAGGGGTTCCCCAGCAGGATCCTGTATGGGGACTTCAAGCAGAGGTCAGTCCACTAAATGCTATGATTATGTACTATTAGATCATTAGATCTCTACTTAAATTTTTGTTCTGGGAGTTAAACAGCTTCTTCTAATTGGTGGCAGTAGGGTAAGTGATTATGCCTTTCTGACCATTCCTTATGTGTTTAACTGTACAGATACAAGGTTTTAAATGCTAGTGCCATTCCGGAGGGGCAGTTCATTGACAGCAAGAAGGCTTCTGAGAAGCTTCTGGGCTCTATTGATATTGATCACACTCAGTATAAATTTGGACACACCAAGGTATGGCTTTGACTCCTGTATACCTGACCAAGGAACCCATGGTCTAAGTAAGTGTTGGGATGACTTGTGATTCTCTGCTCCTCCAGGTTTTCTTCAAAGCTGGTTTACTGGGTCTCCTGGAAGAAATGAGAGATGAAAAGCTGGCCCAGATTATAACAAGAACACAGGCGGTCTGCAGGGGCTATCTAATGAGAGTCGAGTACCAGAAGATGCTGCTGAGAAGGTTACAGCTATGTATATTCTCGGGATCACAAGGCCCCTGTCCCCACCCCAGGGACTGTCCATCAGTTTTCCTCATTCACTGATCATCTCATTCTGAGATTAGCATGAGCTTTAAGTCCTACAACACATTAACCTTTGTGCCACCCTTCAGGCTAGCCTCCCCAGAGCTTCTCTCTTGGCTTCTGCCCCGCCTACACCCCCATTCATCTCACACACAGAATCATTCTGCAGCAAGCAGTTTTTATCATCCCACATCTCTGTTCCCAGCTCTCCGTGAAATTCCACATCGAACTCAGGCTGCTTTGCTTGGCTGTCACGGTTCTATTCCCCACCACATCTTTCGTATCTAACCATACCGCCTTTCCCAGCCACGCTAAACAATTATTCTCATGGCTGAGCAGACCTTAACACTCACCCAAATCTACCTAGGGACAAGTCCCTTTCATCTTTTCCAAATTAACATCCTCCAACTCATCTATACAACATTTCTATACATTGCTCTAGCCACACACACACATTTTACTAATTTTGTTCATCTGGATTTTTAAGGTTGGCGTAATAAGAGTTTTGAGGGTTTTTTCCATTCATCTATATCATATCTTGTGTCAAGGTATCTGCCTTCTCAGAGTTGGACTTCCTAGCAACTGAACCAATAGAAATAAAACCTGCCTGGTTTTATTTTAAACTTAAAGATGCCTACATATTGTATAAGCCACCCAAACATTGCCAGCCCATTGCTATCACTTGAAGACTGCACCACTCTTAGCATTCATTTTTTTTTCTAGCTTAAATAAAGCCACTTTGGAGTTTACTTGTTGCTAAAAAAAATGTTAAGGAACTTATTGCGCTGACAAGACTGAGAGAATTTAGAAAAGCCCGTATATTACCTGAAGGCACCAACAAGAGAAAGGTGGCTAATTCAGCAGTAATCAAAACAGGAACAGTTTGAAGGAAAGGGTAGCTGGGCTGAGGTGAGGTGAATCCTTCAGCCTATGGCCACTTACCTGGAAGCTCACAGCTGTGTGGCAACAGCAGGACAGCACAATCTGATTCCAATGGCCATGCTCTCCCAGACACTCCTGCCATAAGTGTCTGTTCTTCCTACGGCAGGGGTTGCCCAGATGGTATAATCTGTACCTTCCACACTCAGCCCATCTTTGCCAGCTTGGCAGGAACTGAGAACACTCAATTGCTTCATATTAGCAGAGCAGCGATACTGAGGACGATAGGTTCTAACTCTGATTGTCAGGATGAACATGCATGCATCAGTACAGGAAAGCCATGTTGTCTGCAATGGGTGTCAATCACACTGCGGCAGGTGGAATGATTACACCATCTTTCCCCACATTCCAGAGAATCCATCTTCTGCATCCAGTACAACATCCGCGCCTTCATGAATGTCAAGCACTGGCCCTGGATGAAACTCTTCTTCAAGATCAAGCCCCTGCTGAAGAGCGCGGAGACCGAGAAGGAGATGGCCACCATGAAGGAGGAGTTCCAGAAAACCAAAGATGAGCTGGCCAAGTCCGAGGCAAAGAGGAAGGAGCTGGAGGAAAAAATGGTCACTCTTCTCAAAGAGAAAAACGACCTGCAACTCCAGGTTCAATCTGTGAGTGCGCTCTTCTCACCATGTCATGGCAGCAAGCTGCAGGGGCTGCTTCCTGGACGTTCAGAGACTGTCACGTCAATCATGGGACTTTTCTTGAGGAAAAAAAAATCTTTTGAGGGGAGAAGATTTATTTTGTTGGTTTAATTTCCTTTCACTAGTGTGTTGAGGAGGAGAGCAAGTTACTTCTACATTACACAGGGCAAAGGGAGGATTCACAACTTTGAAGAAAGTAGTTTAAAGCAAAATTCCCAGATCTTACTCAGATATTTTATCTCTTTGACTTGGCTTCATTATCCCAGCCTTAAAAATATAGTTCTGAGCTAAATCTACTAGTACAGGGGCTTTAACACCAGCTATTTCAAAGGCTGAGCCAGGAGGATCCCACGGGCCCGCCTGGGCTATGAAACAAGGCCAAAGCCAATTTCAGCCTTAGCAATGGAGTGAGATTTTGTCTCAAAATAAAGAGTAAAAAAGAGGGGGGTACAGTACAGCACTTTCCCATCTGCTAAAAATCCTGGGTTCAGTTCTCAGCAAAATGCAAGAAAAAAAGCAACAACAATAATAAATAAATAAATAAATAAATGAATAATAAACTCCACAAGGAAGGTTCTATTCAGAAAGTCTGAGTGCTTAAGCCTGGCTTATAAGACAAGCTAATCAGTACTTGGGTGTCAGAAGCAGGCAGATTCTCTGTGACTTCAAGGTCAGAGGGTCTACATAGTACATTCCAAGACAGCCAGGGTTATGTAGAAAAACCCTGTCTTTAAAAAAGTTAGAATAACCATCCTTCTTTTCCTCCTTCCTTGAGATTTAACTCACTGAGCCTTACTCCGGAAGGCAGTGCGTGACACCCTCCCCAACTCTTTCATCCATGAATGAGCCTCTCAAGGTCACCCTTCCTGAGTCCAGGAAGAGGCTGTAGTCAAGGAGGGGAGGGAATCCAGAAAGAGCACTTAGTCAGACATAACTGCCCATTTCTTGGGTCAACAAACCCAACAGTGGTAGGAAGAAATCTTGGGAAGGATAGTTTTCCAAACGTTTGAAACTAGATCCTGTCTCTTTCCATGGTTGATCAGAGTAAATATGCATCACTATTAAAGGTAAGATCAAGTACACAAGAAGTCCTCAGCCGAATCCAGTTTAAACACTTAAGATAAAACACACACTGAGAAGCTAGAGAAATCCCCAAGGCAGAGGCATCTAGTAAGTTAGCGGCTGAATTTTTGAGTCCTTTAATTAGTTACTTATAAAATTTTTAGATAGCAGCATATTTCTCAGAGTTGCTTGTTCTTATATATTCTGAAATTCACTTTGAGGATAATAAGTAATTTTTTTAAATAGAAATGGAAACTTCAAGCAATTATAGTGTTAGGGACAATCATAAACGTTGGAATGAATTAAAAATGCTGTGTGGAAATGTATTCCATTTACCTTTTACTTTTCTTTTTTTTTAAATCCTATTTGGCAACTAGTATTGATAAAATAATTGACATCGAAACCAATTGGTCACTAAATCAACATCTTTGACTATAACAACTAAATAGTGATCAGAAATTAACTATTACAACCTTCTTATTTACATATAAAAAACTGAGACTGTGGGGGTGTGGGGAGCAACTTGCCCTAGACAAGCCTATGGATCTTTGGAGACAAGAATCCAGGCTTCTTACTGCCCTGCCTGCAAATCTTTCTCTTTGCTACACACAATTCTACAGTCACCACCTTCTCCAGCCCAATCATTGTGTAGATTCTTTTGCTTCTAAACATCTGGTCTCATTTTCTAATTAGGTGCATGTGTCTACATCAGACTTAATACTCAATTTAAGGTGAACTTATGTTCATGCTGAAAAATTCAAACAGAATTCAGATGAAAACTAGATACTTCCCCCCCACCCCCCAATAAAAAGCAAGTTTCAAAACAAGCAACAGACTGTCTCCATGTCTTAATGAATCCACAGGAAGCAGACAGCTTGGCTGATGCTGAGGAAAGGTGTGAACAATTGATCAAAAACAAAATCCAACTGGAGGCCAAAATCAAAGAGGTGACTGAGAGAGCCGAGGATGAGGAGGAGATCAATGCTGAGCTCACGGCCAAGAAGAGGAAGCTGGAGGACGAGTGCTCAGAGCTGAAGAAGGACATCGATGACCTTGAGCTGACACTGGCCAAGGTCGAGAAGGAGAAGCACGCCACGGAGAACAAGGTATGAGATGTGAACATGGGAAGCTTGTGACTCACTTTAATTAAGAAGCAAAACATAAAACCCAAACTATTAAGACCTAACATTTAATGGAAAGCACGCTTCCTTCCCAAGGTGAAAAACCTGACAGAGGAGATGGCAGGCCTGGACGAGACCATCGCCAAGCTGACCAAGGAGAAGAAGGCCCTTCAGGAGGCCCACCAGCAGACCCTGGATGACCTGCAGGCAGAGGAGGACAAAGTCAACACCCTGACCAAAGCCAAAACCAAGCTCGAACAGCAAGTGGATGATGTAAGCACATTTCAAATGCCCTTCTGACATATTTCTTTAAGTGCATGTCAACTTTAACAGGTCTCTCTTCCCCCATCAGCTTGAAGGATCGCTAGAGCAAGAAAAGAAACTGAGGATGGATCTAGAAAGAGCCAAGAGGAAACTGGAGGGGGACCTGAAACTGGCCCAGGAATCCACAATGGACATAGAAAATGACAAACAGCAGCTCGATGAGAGACTTAAAAAGTAGGAGCTCCAGAAAGAATTCTGTATGCTGCCATTTTTCAAATAATTTGCATATTAATGTGTCTGCTATTCTGTCTAAAGGAAGGAGTTTGAAATCAGCAATCTGATAAGCAAAATTGAAGATGAGCAAGCCGTGGAAATCCAGCTGCAAAAGAAGATCAAAGAATTGCAGGTGAATCTTCTCACATCTTTCTTTCTTTCCTTCTTTCATTTCTTTCTTTCTTTCTTTTCATTCATTCATCTTGGTGGTCATCATTCTGGTGTACATCTACACTATGTAGCCCAGGTTGACCTCACACTCACAGTCCCCCTGTCTCAGCATCCTGAGTTCTGAGATAAAAGGCATGGACTACTAGCCCCTTGCCTTTCATTTTTTTCTACACACCAAAAAATGATAACATTGAGATGTGTTAATGTGCATGTTTGATTTCCAGGCCCGCATCGAGGAGCTGGAGGAGGAAATCGAGGCAGAGCGGGCCTCCAGGGCCAAAGCAGAGAAGCAGCGCTCTGACCTCTCCCGGGAACTGGAGGAGATCAGTGAGAGGCTGGAAGAAGCTGGCGGGGCCACCTCTGCTCAGGTGGAAATGAACAAGAAGAGGGAGGCTGAGTTCCAGAAACTTCGCAGGGACCTGGAGGAGTCCACCCTGCAGCACGAAGCCACATCAGCCACACTTCGGAAGAAGCACGCAGACAGTATGGCTGAGCTTGGGGAGCAGATCGACAACCTGCAGCGGGTGAAGCAGAAGCTGGAGAAGGAGAAGAGTGAACTGAAGATGGAGATCGACGACCTTAGCAGTAATGCAGAGGCCATCGCCAAGGCCAAGGTACCTAACACTGCGACAGCATCCATGGTTCTTGGTATCAAACATGGTTTGCAGGCATTTTATAGCATTATTCAAATATTTCCCATCCTAATATATTCCCATAATTTCATTTTCTACATTTTCTAAAATTTTAAAGTAAACCACTAGTATGACTTCGAAATCCACTTAAGTGTCAACATCATTGGAATATATGACTTTTTTTTCCAATAATGAATATAAGATGCATGTTAAGTTCTGGCATATGCCAAATACCAACTTTCTACTCATATCTCACTTTTAAAAAACATATTTTATCCTTTTAATATTAAAACATCTCAATTACTTTAAAAATTGGGGTTAAATTTTTCTTCTTTTGTTCTTTTCCTTTCCTTCCCTGCCTTTTCTTTTCTTTTCTTTCCTTTCCTTCCTTTTCCTTTCCTTTTCTTTCTTTTATTTCCTTTCCTTCTTCCCTTCCCTTCCCTTCCCTTTCCTTCCCTTTTCTTTTCCCTTCCCTTCCCTCCCCTTCTCTTTTCTTTTCCCTTCCCTTCCCTATTCTTCTCTTCTCTTCTCTTCTCTTCTCTTCTCTTCTCTTCTCTTCTCTTCTCTTCTCTTCTCTTCTCTTCTCTTCTCTTCTCTTCTCTTTTCTTTTCTTTTCTTGACTGTTTTCCGATTCTCCCTTGCCCTGTGATCCTTAGGGAAACCTGGAGAAGATGTGCCGCACTCTGGAGGACCAGGTGAGCGAGCTGAAGTCCAAGGAGGAGGAGCAGCAGAGGCTCATCAACGAGCTGACAGCGCAGAGGGGACGTCTGCAGACAGAAGCAGGTAGAGACTCCTTCCCTGACCTCCCACACCCTGCCGTGCACAAAGCGGGTTCTTACTGTGCAGTAATACTCTCATTTAAGAGGGAAATCAACATACTATCAGAACTTTTCAGAGCAGGTCACAAAGGTGTGGGGAAACAAAATTAAGTACAGAAGTTTCTTATGTTCCTGCCACACCCCTGTTTGCCAAGGTGCATTTTTCCTTTTGTTTTGTTTTGCTACTGTCCATGTCTATAACAATGCTTAGAAATGAATAAAAATATATACCTGTGCACATAGCTTATTGTTAAACCCCGAGTTCTCCGCCTCTGCTTTTCTTAGGGGAGTACTCCAGAAAGCTGGATGAGAAAGATGCTTTAGTCTCTCAGTTGTCAAGAAGCAAGCAGGCATTTACCCAGCAGATTGAGGAGCTGAAGCGTCAGCTTGAGGAAGAAACCAAGGTGAGTTTTACCAGAGATCTCGACAAACCAAACCTGAGAATGTTATAGCTACTTGAGGTGTGTGCGCTAAACATTATGGGATATACGAATGAAATCATCGTACTATAATTTCTGCAGGCCAAGAACGCGCTGGCCCACGCCCTGCAGTCCTCCCGCCATGACTGTGACCTGCTGCGGGAACAGTACGAGGAGGAGCAGGAAGGCAAAGCCGAGCTGCAGAGGGCCATGTCCAAGGCCAACAGCGAGGTGGCCCAGTGGAGGACCAAATATGAGACGGATGCCATCCAGCGCACGGAGGAGCTGGAGGAGGCCAAGTATGGGATGTGAACTTAAGAGAACAAAGATATGGTCTCCGTGCTCCCTAATGCAGCAAGTTCCACAAGAAGCCATGGGGATCTTGCTGCTAGTGACATGAAAACTGTCAGTAGCTGACATTTATTGAGTGCAGTTCCTTTTAGCCATGTAGCTGTCGATTCAGGAGCTGAAGGGAAGGAGAGTCCTGCCTTTTCTAGTCTGCTCTGACCCTGTGCCAAGTGTTATACATCCATAGGCTCATTTAGCATCATAGCAATATTAGGTCACTACTTTTTCCTTTTATCAATGAAAGAACTGAGACTAAAAGAAGTTAACCTTCTAACCTGAGGGCATAGACTTATTTAGAGGAACAGCCCGTATTGGAGCCAGAGGTTCTGATTACAGAGTTCATCTTCTTAAGCTCAGAGTAGACCAAACATCCCTCATAAAAATCACAATTGAATTCCCTATACTATACAAAATTTCTAGGATTTGTGTAAATAAAATAAAGCTTTAGTCTTGGTAGAAAGGGGGCACCTTCAAATACACCTTTCTGGTTTCAAGTTTAAAGGGGTTATTTGTATCTGAAGGATGTGGCCTTGGCCTACCAAAAAGAATGAAGCAAGAATATAGACCACTTAAGCCAGGCAGTGGTGGCGCACACCTTTAATCCCTGCTCCTGGGAGGCAGAGGCAGGCAGATTTCTGAGTTCAAGGCCAGCCTGGCCTACAGAGTGAGTTCCAGGACAGTCAATGTTACATAGAGAAACCCTGTCTCAAAAAAACCAAACCAAACAAACAAAAAACAAACAAAGAAAGAATATAGACCACTTTGCTTATGCATGAATTGTCCATATTTATCATTATTGTATTCTCTAGTTAGACTGTCCAAACATATAGCATTCTCTCTGGGTGGGTGGGAGGGAGTCATAAAAGGAATCAGAAAAGTCTGAGATAACAAACATGGTCATAAGAAGGGATGTATAAACCAATCAACAATGTTGTCCTAGCTGATGATTTTCACAGTCATTCCCAATCAGAAGTTCTGTAAGTTTGGAGTCATTGATAGATTAAAGCACCTAGCACTGACAGTAACATCCCAAAGACTTCACTGAGCCCAACCATCTGCCATTTTGTACCGTTCAAATTTGTCAGTCTAGAATGAAGTATTGTGATCACTGCTGAGAAACAGATGGGCTCACCAGCCTAGGGCAGGATGGCGAGAGGGGCTGTCCAGTTACTGTTTTGTTCCTGGCTTTGGCTGGGTCTTGACAGTCTGGCTGCCTTTTCAGGAAGAAGCTGGCTCAGCGTCTGCAGGCGGCCGAGGAGCACGTGGAAGCCGTGAACGCCAAGTGTGCTTCCCTGGAGAAGACGAAGCAGCGGCTGCAGAATGAGGTGGAGGACCTCATGCTGGACGTGGAGAGGACCAACGCCGCCTGCGCCGCTCTGGACAAGAAGCAGAGAAACTTCGACAAGGTGGTCTAGCCTGCTTGAACTTTATGAAAACTCTATTAAGTCTTCTCTTTGTCTCAGCTGACAATCTATGGCCTTTTCAGGTTCTATCAGAATGGAGACAGAAGTATGAGGAAACTCAGGCTGAGCTTGAGTCCTGCCAGAAGGAGTCCCGTTCTCTCAGCACTGAGCTGTTCAAAGTGAAGAACGCCTATGAGGAGTCTCTGGATCAACTGGAGACGCTAAAGAGAGAGAACAAGAATCTGCAGCGTAAGTCCCAATCTTCACAACCCTGCTCAGTCCCGGCTGGACCCTCCCATGTTGCTATCATCTCAACCACTTCTTCCTGTCTGTTCTTCCACAGAGGAGATTTCTGACCTGACTGAGCAGATTGCAGAGGGAGGGAAACACATTCATGAGCTGGAGAAAATAAAGAAGCAAGTGGAACAAGAGAAGTGTGAGATCCAGGCTGCCTTAGAAGAAGCGGAGGTATGTTGTTGCTATGCTGGGGGGTGGGGGTGGGAAAACAGCAGGCAGACATTAGCAAAGATATCAAACATCATGGCATTATGAATTGAATACATTATTATGCAGCAGATTTAAATTTAAATTTGGGACCTTTGTGCACAGGGCAAGTAGACAATCCTATCAAAAGTTTTCATATTGTCAGTCCTGGAGGCTGGAGAGATGTCTCATATGTTAAGAGCTTGTAATGCTCTTCGAGAAGATCTGAGTGCAGTTCCCAGTACCCACATCTGGTGGCTCACAACCACCTGCAACTCTAGCTCCTTCTTCTGAACTCCAAGACCTCCTGCAGAGACATGACATACATCCACACAGACGCGTGTGCACATAAATAAAAATAAGTTTAAGAAAAATGCAAACGACCCCATCCTTTCAGTTTCTTAGGATTTACCACAAGAAAAATAATCTGAAGAGGTAAAACATTGAGGCATATATGTCCAATAAAGAAAGGAGGCAAGCTAGAACAGTAGAATTCAAAATAACAATGAAGTGTGGCTATAGGCCAGGAAAAGGTACACATACCCGAAATCCCAGCTTAGGGGTAGAGGCAGGAGGATTAAGTCCAAATTTGAGGCCAGCTTGATCTACATAGTAAGACCCAGGTCATTCAGAGCTTTATAGCAAAATTACACCTTAGAAGACCAAAAGAAGCCCACAAAAACCGCTCAGTAGTTTAAGGCAATTTACGCCCTTTATCCAGTCGTCAGAACCCAAAAGATAGGAGAGAAGCAACTCCCACAGATTATTCTCTGACCTTCGTGTTCTGTCTTTCTGTCCGTCTAAATTATTTATTAAGTAAATAAGTGAAAAGATGACCAAAAGTAAGATTAATGTGGGGAAAGATTTATGATAGACATGAATGTTTGCTTTTAAAATGCAAGACATATTTGCATACAAAGCTTTGATTAGATAAAAATAGACAAAAAATAGAAATGGGGAAACGGAAAAACCATGAGTGAGCTCAAGGCAATCCTGAGACACAAAGCAAGACACTGTGCCTTAGAAATAGCAGAAAAAATTGTACCACATTAAAAGAGTTGTCTCTTGTCTTTCTGTGAGGAGCAATGGGGAGCTTTGTTTTTAGACATTGCCTCCACATTGCATAGTGAGTACACATTATATAATTGGGGAAAACTATTTTAAATCTAATAGTTTCTATTAGATTTATATGTCATACATGAAGACTGCAGACATACATGTATATATATAGTATGCTTATACTACATGCAAAAAGATAATTCTGTTAGTATGTCATGAATCTTTAGATAGTGCATAGTGCCTTTATGACAGAACTTCCTATATAATCTGTGACTGGATAAACAAATGAAAATAAATGATTCACCACATAGGTTCTTAGGACAACTATATTAACTGTAAAGTTCAACAAGATGACAGCAGTAAGAGTGCGCCTCACAAACTCAGAGTAGACTCCAGCCACTTGAGTTCTCTTCTGCTCAGTGAGGTCTAATCACTGTTTCCTTAAGGCATCTCTGGAGCATGAGGAGGGGAAGATCCTGCGCATCCAGCTGGAGCTGAACCAAGTCAAGTCTGAGATCGACAGGAAGATTGCTGAGAAGGATGAGGAGATCGACCAGCTGAAGAGAAACCACATTAGAGTTGTGGAGACCATGCAGAGCACGTTGGACGCCGAGATCAGGAGCCGGAACGATGCTCTGAGAGTCAAGAAGAAGATGGAGGGAGACCTCAACGAGATGGAAATCCAGCTGAACCATGCCAACCGCTTGGCTGCCGAGAGCTTGAGGAACTACAGGAACACACAAGGCATCCTCAAGGTAGACACACATTTGCCTCTTAGACGTTCTCACAATTATTTCTTAAGCTACCTGTTCTTAGCTACTTTCACCCACTGCTGTGATAAAATATCCTAGTGAAAAGCAACTTTAGGAAGGTGTTTACTGTGGCTCACAATGTGCTTCAAGCATAATAGTCTATAGACATCATATGTAGACGATCACACAAAAGGTGAATGACAAGAAGGAGAATACACAGGCTTTACACAAAACAGGCCTGAGGTTGGGTCTTGGTTTTGTCACTTTGACTTTAAGGAAGTTAGTTAACTTCTTGGGCCTGTTACTTCTTCTATATAATAAAAATAAGCTTCCTGCCTCATGGATGCTGTAAGGATCCAATGAGGTAGCACGTGTCAAGCACTATGTGGAGTGTGTAGAAAACTGCTCTATAATTGATAAAGGATGGTGACAGGCATGTGACAGATAATAAGTTAAAGGCAGAGACGGAACAAGACTCTGTCCCTTGATAATTTGCTCCCACTCTAAACAAGTGTCGCCATCATTCTGAAGCTCATACAAATGACAGGCAAGTCCTCTCCTGTTCCTAACACCAGTGCACTCCTCTAGCTCACCCCCTAGGTGTTCGAAGCCTCTTCAGAATAGTCAAAATATTTCTTAACTGATAGGACACCCAGCTGCACCTGGATGACGCTCTCCGGGGCCAAGAGGACCTGAAGGAGCAGCTGGCAATAGTGGAGCGCAGGGCCAACCTGCTGCAGGCTGAGATCGAGGAGCTGAGGGCCACTCTGGAGCAGACTGAGAGGAGCAGGAAGATCGCAGAGCAGGAGCTGCTGGATGCCAGTGAGCGAGTGCAGCTCCTCCACACCCAGGTGAGCCGACTGCTGATGCTCTGCGAGTGAGGATGTGTACAACCGAGGATGGAGCTATATCCTCGACCACCATTGTAGCTACGAGAGGGATCTGGGTCATCTTATTGTGCATTCCTATTTATCTTTTCTAGATTTTCTACCAAGAGGGCTTTGTAGATTTAGACATAAAGGTAGACGTTGGGGGTTAATAAAACCATGAAGAACAACCCTGGTAAGCATGACTCCAAATGGAAACACATGTCACGCAACACTTCTCAGGGGCACATCAGAGTTCAACTGCACCGTGATCACTGTGGCGCGGCCCCGAGTAGCTCTCTGCACCATCCCTTCTTGCCCAGACATTAAATGTCATAGCAGTCCCTTGTAAGATCTCCATGACACCAAAATGACCACACTCCAGCACTTCCAACACACACCAAGGGAGTTTTCCTTCTCTGCAAGAACACTGTGTTGAAATTTTAAGAAAATATTAAGAAAATATTTTCATAATACAAATTCAGAACCCCCCCCCACACACACACAATGGACAAGTCCTCCTCTCTATCTCTCCCTACACCGCCATGCACACATACATAGGTTTTTCTTTTTCTTTTTTTTTTTTTTTTGGAAAGACTTCCTGGGCCATGCACCCTCACACACGTAAAAACAAAACAAAAAACAAGAAGCCCATTATTCTCAACCTTTTAAGCAGAGAATACTATAAGGAAAACAAATGAAAAGAACAAAAACAAGATGACTACCAATAGTGGGCACTCGTTGCTGCTATCTCGAGACGGGATCTTCCCACAGGCTGGCCCCAGATTCATAATCCCCCTGCCTTAGCCCCTGCACTGCTGGGATGGCAAGCACTCACTGTCATACTCTGTCAATACGGCATTCTTAAAGCTTCAGAGGTCCTCCTGTGTGAGTCAGGTAGGCAGTAAGGGACTGAGTATGAGGAAGGAGGTTCCAACCATGCAAATTTCTGCCAAGTAGAATACTTCACATTAGTAAATTCTGGGGTTAGACTAAAATAGAACAATTGTAAACCCCAAGTGGGAAACCTGAAAATGTTATAAACTCCCACCCACCCCCCCCCTTTTTTTTAACAGAACACAAGCCTCATCAACACCAAGAAGAAGTTGGAAACCGATGTTTCACAGCTGCAGGGTGAAGTAGAAGAAGTGATTCAAGAGTCACGCAATGCCGAAGAGAAGGCTAAGAAAGCCATTACTGACGTGAGCATGCACACATTATCTTCCCCACACCTGTGCTGCCTGCCACCACCAGGGCTCATTATTTTCTTGATTTATTTGCCTCTCAGGCTGCCATGATGGCGGAGGAGCTGAAGAAGGAGCAGGACACCAGCGCCCACCTGGAGCGGATGAAGAAGAACCTGGAGCAGACGGTGAAGGACCTGCAGCACCGTCTGGACGAGGCTGAGCAGCTGGCGCTGAAGGGCGGCAAGAAGCAGATCCAGAAACTGGAGGCCAGGGTGGGTGTTCTGCAGGGTGGGGGTTGTCTGCAGGGTTCCTAAATCTGGAAAGGGCAAGGGGCACGCTCTTCTTGTGGGATCAGGAACACCCTGCTCATACCTGTAGTTGACCCTAGGCTAACTCCCCAACCCTGACTTGAGATACTTCTTTCTTTTTTGGTTACAGGTTCGTGAACTTGAAGGAGAGGTTGAAAATGAACAGAAACGTAATGCTGAGGCTGTTAAAGGGTTAAGGAAGCATGAAAGAAGAGTAAAGGAACTTACTTACCAGGTAAGAGGAATAGCTTTCTAGAATGCACAGCTATCTTGCCCAAAGGGAAAGGAAAACTCCCATGACTACTTAGGTGGCACTTGCAGACAGGCATGTTAACTCCATGTATGTAAAAGACACACATTAACTCCATGTATGTAAAGGATAAAAGACAGAGTTGCTGGTCCCAGGCATATGCCAAACTAGGATGATTAGGGAAGCCTTTACAAAAAAACATAGAACGGGGCATGCAGCTCAGGGATAGGTACATATTCCACATGAGCTGGATTCCCACTAAGAGGAAGGAAGAAAGAAGGAGGAAAGAGAGAAGAGAAAGGGAAGAAAGAGAGGGAAGGCAGCATTAGAGAGAAATGAATACAGGCATTAAAGAAAAATAAGCTAGACGTTAGTCTTAGTGTGGCCTCTCCCAGAATGGGAGGGAAAGAACTAGAGAAGATGTACAGAGTTCCTAAGATGCATAAGGTGAACATCATACACATTAAACCAGCATGGGTATCCTTCACGGCGTGGGTTGGTCAAGTTTACCCCATGGTCCCCTTTCTGGCACACCAGCGACTTACTTTAGCACCGGAGGTAGACGTATTTCTTTGGATTGAATGTGTATCTTTTTTTAATCAAACTTTCAGACTGAGGAGGACCGCAAGAATGTGCTCAGGCTACAGGACCTGGTGGACAAATTACAGGCGAAGGTGAAATCCTACAAGAGACAAGCTGAGGAGGCTGTGAGTATCTTCGAGGCTTTGTAGAAAGAAGCAGAATTCTCTTGAAGAGAGAAAATGTGCTTTGCTTCGTTTTGTTGTTTTATTGTTTTTTAACGTATGGGGAGGAAGGAGGACACACAGTAAGACGCTACCATTCACGTATTTTACTAGGGTTGTGATCGTACAAATAATATAAGTGCACACCCCATGCTAATCACAGAGTAGGACTCAAGAGGAGATGTTTAAATATTGTTAGGCCGGAAGGACCAGGTAAAAAGAAAGCTCCGATTACCTGGCCTTAATTGATAGCAACAATCACGCATCAGAAACACTAACGCCAGGATGAACAATTCATGTCCCTCAACATTCACAAATCGTGTGTTCCTAAAAGTCAAATATCGATTGCTCGCCTTTCTCAGTTGACTTATTGATTCACTGTGTAGAAGGCTTTCCTCTCTGTATGTGCAGCTGCAGCCAGAACATGCAGGGATACTGGAGGGTCAGCTAGTGCTGAGCGGCCCTGTGTTCTGCAGGACTAAACAACAGAGAAACGATGCTGGAAGGTTCTCCAGCTCTCCTTTCCCCTGCTGTGCCCACCCCCATTCTTGTAGATAGACATGACAGGAAGGAAGGAAGGCACGAATAGTAACAGAACACAAAACTGGCAACTTCTGTCTTAATCCCACCTTTCCCCTTCTCTGCATTAGTCCTAAAACACACAGGGAAACAATAGTTAGTGGCATTTCCAAGCTATTTCAGTGGAAACGTTTGCTTACTGAGGACTCTGGGGGCACCTGGGTTTCTTCCTCCTCTTCACCCAAGATACACATCAAAAGAGTAAGCAAGGTGACAGTGGTTAAAAGGCACTGGCTGCTCTTCCAGAGAGTAAAGATTCAATTTCCAGCAACTACATGGTGGCCCACAATCATCTGTAACTACATTTCCAAGGGAAAGGAGTCTCCACTTGGAGGACCTCCAAGGTCCACTTCTGGCCTCCTTTGGCACTGCCTGAATATGTTGCATAAACATATACATTTATACATATATGTGTATGTGTGTATGTATGTATATGCAGACTAAACACCTGCACACATAAAATGAATTTTGAAAAAAGCAGGGAGGTGGTAAGAAGGTTTGACCAAAGGCTGGTCTCTTCCATTTGAAAACAATTTCTTCTTTCCTTCCTTCAAGGCAAAATTGTCACTAGAGTTACAAACTGGGTTGAGATTGGAGGTCAGACATGACCAGCACTACTTGAGAAGGAAATACAATTGTAGAATAATCTGACCTGGTAACAAACAGAGCGAGGCCTGCGGCTTCTAACTGCCACAACTCTCGTCTGTTCTCAGGAGGAGCAATCCAATGTCAACCTGGCCAAGTTCCGCAAGCTGCAGCACGAGCTGGAGGAAGCCGAGGAGCGGGCTGACATCGCTGAGTCCCAGGTCAACAAGCTGCGGGTGAAGAGCCGCGAGGTTCACACCAAAATCAGTGCGGAGTAAATGCATCTCGGGAGGCTGCCAAGTGACTGAAAGAAAGCACAAAATGTGCTGCTTTGGGTCGCTTCCTGGGTCACTTGCCTCTCTGTGTTTACTTTTAGCCTACTGCTGACTGAATTAAAAGCTACAAGGCATTGATAAATTAAACCAGGCTCCCTGTTTTATTTGCAAAATTGTTTGTTGGCAAAGCCAGTTCTCACATAACTCTTTTTTTTTAATTGTCATATATGTTTATGTAGAGTTATTTTAGTTCACTTCCTGTCGCTCCAATAACACACTGACAACTTGGGGGAGGAAAGGGTTTGTTTGGCTTACAGTTTACAGTTCACCAGTGAGAAGCCAGGGCAGGCTCTCAAGGCAGGGACGCAGGAACTGAAGCAGAGACCATGGAGGAAGCCTGCTTGCTAGCTTGCTCCCCATGACTTACTCTATCTACTTTCTTAAATACCCCAGGACCACCTGCGTGGTCTTAAACATCCCAGACTCACTCACAGACATGCCCTCAAGCTAATCAGATGGAGGCAGTTCCTCAGTTGAGGTTCCCCTTCCCAGATGACTCCCATTGATGCCACACAAATGAACACAGGAACATTCAATACCTCAACTCTCAAGTTCCCTCCCACACAGTATGGTCCAATAGGGCTTTTTGTTTGAGATAGGGTCTTTTTATGCTTTCCAAGCTAGATTTGAATTTAAGAGCCTCCACGCTGGGAGTGCTGGGAATACAAGTACGCAAAGCCATGCTTGGCTAGATCCTCTTTTAATAAATATGTCTGGATTGCTATAAATTACTAAGGAAATTCCTCACTGAGTGTACATCTGTGAAAGTGTCTTTTTGAGGGTGACTCTCCAGAAAGACTCATTCGGTGACTCTCGATACCATCCATTTACTGCCAGGCACTGCCCGAAATTCTGTGGGGTGTCAGAGAGAATGAACAGCTCTCAGAGATTCTACACTCTACCAGGAGAGAAAGGTCGCCAACACATGAGCAGCCATGCAATGTGATGGATCTGTGCAACTAGGAAAACCAGAGGTTGACGGACACAGTTGCATTTTATTGAGAGTCGTCACAGAAAGTCTCTCTAATGCAAACATATTCCAGCAGAGACCTGAAGGAAGCAAGAGAGTAAGCCAGACCAAGTATCTGAGGACTGAGCACTTCAAGACAGAAAATGTCAAGACTGAAGCTGGGGAGCTTTAGCTGCTCCGGGTGTGAGGAAGTTAGCCTGGCTATGACTGCAGGAGAATGAGACAAGAGAGGAACCAGGGGCGGATCATGCAACGGCCCCAGAGTCACTCAGTGCCTTACTTGTCTTCAGCACAGAGTCCACTGGGAAAGCCCGAGAAGCTTTTAAGTAGCATAGAGATATTAATATGTATTTTAAAGGAATCTTTTTGTCTGGTGTGTTGAAAAAACAACCTGGAGGGCCCACGGGCAGATACCTGGAGAGCAGTGAGGAGCCCCATGAAATGTAAGAGTTTTTAATATGGCAATGGATTAAACTAGAGAAAGAACATTGGGAGATAATTAAAAAGCTGATTCTATATTTCCTGCAGGGAGCACAGGGGACTTTCAGATGGGCTAGATGAGAGAGGGAAGGAAAGAGGGAGAAGAAAGGGGAGGAGGGACAGAGTGGGAGGAAGGGGAAACAGGAACAAGAAAATGAACTATGAAGACTGACAAGGGAAAGGGAGGGCCAGCGGAATCCAACAGTGCGGAGCGGTATAGCAAAAACTGCAATCTAGAGAAAGTTTACCTGTCACATACCTCTCCTTCCGCCTTCTAGCATCTCCCCCCCCCCAGCCCCCAGCAGCCTCAATTTTTCACAATATAAAAGGTACAGGCCACAGTCTCAGGTATGTTTACAGTAACAGTAAAATAAAAAGAAAGGGTTGCAGAGATGGCTCTTGCTGCTCTTCCTGAGGACCAGGGTTCATACCCCAGCACCCACATTGTAGGTCACAACTGTCTGGAACTCCAAGATCTGCCTGACACCCTCACACAGACATACATGCAGGCAAAACACTAATATGCATAAAATAAAGACAAAATAAAATTAAAAAAAAAAAAAGAAAGAAGCACAGACAAAATTTGCCGAGCATTTTGTCAAGTACAACTTTGGATCAAAGAGGAAATAAAAATCATAATCATAACAGTGACCATTTGTGGCATGAGCCACAAATGAAAAAAATATATAAACTGGACATCAAGATGCCTGTGTCTGTTCTTTGAAAGCTCCTGTTAAAGAGCATGAGAAGACAAGCCACGACAAGCCACATGCTACAGCAATGTTTACACAGACATGCAAATAGGTGCTGGAAATAATTCATCAGCACAGGTCCAAGGAAAAGAACAAAGCGCAGGGACACCTTCCCACACAGGTGTTAAAAGGCAGGAAGTGTGGTCCAGAGGTTGGGGCTGAACCTATCTATCATACCTGTCAGTCAGTGGGAAGTGACACAGCAGTTGGACAGATTTCTTCTTTTTTTTTTTTTAAAGTTAGGAAATAATCCTTACAGTGTAGCCATTCTACTGCTAGTTGCTTTCTCCAGAGAGCTGGAAGTACCTGCCACATGAACACGTGCATAGAAATGTTCACAGCGTAAGTAGTAAAGTCGCATAGTCGGAGAGAACCCAGATGTCCATCACCAGGTAAACAGGTAAACAAACTACAGTATTACCTGTAGTGGGTTAGCCTGATGCTGCTTGTATTCTAATGCTAATATTGGGCCAACCAGGACTGGTTGCCCCAGAGAGGAGAGAGTCTGCTCCTAAGCTGCTAAGTGACTCTGCACCCAAGTTATTTTTCATTGGTAAAGAAAGATGGCAACAGCCAATAGCTGGGCAGAAGAGACAGACACAGGTGGGTTTTGGGTTTTTCAGGGTTGGAGTCAGAGAAGGATCATGAGGGGAAGAAGAAGGTGCAGGAGGAGGAAAAGAAGCCTCCACTGGGTTAGGTGAGCCCTAGAAACATGGCCCTGAGGGCTAGCCAACTGGAGTTAGGAGCAGCCCAGATGAAAGCTAGTAAATAGGAAGCAATAAGTCAGGGTTTTCAATAGATAAGTAGATTCCAATAGCATGGAGGGTAGGTATTCCCCCAGCTCTTGTGGTATTTAAAGCTTATTGTAAATATGAAGACTGTGTGTGTCTTTTATCCAGAAACTAAAGGGTCGAAGGCAAGGTAGAACCCCCCGGAAGGGATTAAATATTTCTACACACACAGTGAATTGTTTCCCACAGTAAAGGAAAAACTGAAAGCACCAGGTCAAAGCTCCAGACATGCGTGCTGACTGAAAGAAATCTTACCACCCAAAGCATGACTTGGTTCATATGCATATGTTCACATCATAAATACAGTTTCCTCAAAACCACATTAGCAGAGACCAATGGTTACTGATTGACGCAGAGGCAGGGCTACGGGGTGTCCTGACACACTTGCAGATTACAAAAGAGAAAAAGAAAAACTTAGGGATTCTTAACAAGCTCATTATCTTAGTGGAGATGATGGTTTCAGTTATAGAAGTCTCAAGTTACATGGGAAAGTAAGGACAAGCAAGATAGTGCTGTGGAGTAAAGATACTCACTGGTAAACCTGAAAACCTAAGTTCGATTCCCCAGATCCACATGATAGAAGGAGAGACCGGATTCCTGCAAGTTGTCCTCTGAGTGCTGACAGGCACAGGTGGCAAATTAAAAATAAAACAAGTTACCCTCCAAGGAAGGGTAATATTAGGTTTTGAGGAAAGATAAAATGCAAGCAGACACCAGTTTTGAAAGAAAAATATGTTAATTGGTCTTCTAGTTTCATTGCTGTCATAGTTTTTTCTTTTTCTTGTGGCAGATAAGACCACAAAAATATAACTGATAGTGAAGGTGTAGAACCCCCACTCTGTCTCTTCAGAATGACTATCAGAACCACACAGACGTCACTTAGATGTACACACTTGAGACTGGGCAAATGCTTGTTCGAGTGCCTCTATTAAGTCAGCCGTAAGATATTTTTATTTGGGAATTCATGACAATATGGTGATTTAAAAAAAATAGATTGGGGGCCTGTGAGATGGCTCAGTGGTTAAGAGCACCGACTGCTCTTCTGAAAGTCCTAAGTTCAAATCCCAGCAACCACATGGTGGCTCACAACCATCTGTAATGAAATCCGATGCCCTTTTCTGGTGTATCTGAAGACAGCTACAGTGTACCTGCATATAATAAATAAATAAATCTTTAAAAAAATAATGAAAAAAATAGATGGTTAAGTAAAAATAAATAAATGTTTTATTACAGAAATGCTACAATTATATAGCACCTTGGGAAAACTCTTAACAGAATAATGTCCACTGAATGTAAAAGCAAGAGACTTTTTTGTAGAAATTGTAACAAACCCATTAACTGCATTCCATCTCCCAGTTCATGACCACTGCCCACGTCTCTATTTATTTAGAGCTCTGATTTTCTCATTAGCATCCTGTAGTTTTTAGTATACACATTTCCTTTATGTACACGCTTGTTCCTTAGCAACTGTAGATGATACTATACAGATTTTTCCTCAGCTTACAATTAGACTGCGTCTCAGGAAACCCTATTGCCAGCTGGAAATATTGCTAAGTGAAACCTAGCCTAATGGAGAACTTAAGGTTATTGAGTATTTCCCATTGAGGTTTCTGGGATGTTCAGAGGTCATGAGTGGCCAATGTTCCACACAGCAGTCCAGGAAAAGTTCAAAATGCAATGTGCATTTTAAACTATTGCTTTCACACTACTGTAAATTAAGCTCATAAAAGTATGACTATCATATGTTTGTGAAGCACCTGTGATTACTACTACAAGAAAGGTTCAAAACATGTCAAAAAGCAAAATACAGAACCATGTTTGCAAATCCATATCCTAATTTCAGTGTTCAGGGTGCATGCAAACACAGGTAGAAGCCATAACTGCATTGAAACCAAGGCAAGACCACTACAATTTTAGGAGACTTCTGGGCAACTTTTAGTCAAAAGATACAAGATTAGAGCCAAAGAAGGGAAATAAACTGAATAGACTTAACATACACTGTGAAGGTTAGATTCTTGTCAATGTGACAAAAGCTAGTCATCTGGGAAGAGCAATCTCAACTAAGAAACACCTCCAGAAATTGGCCCGTAGGCAGTCTGGGGGAGGGGCAGTTTCTTGGTTAATGATTGATGTGGAAAGGCCCATCCCACTGCAGGAGGTGCCATTCCTGGGCAGGCGGGTCAGCGTGTATAAAACAGCAAGCTGAACTAACCATGGAGAGCAAGCCACCAGTCCGCAGTGTTCCTCTGTGGTCCCTGCTTCTGTTCCTGCTCCAGGCTCATACCCTGCTTAAGTTCCTGTCCTGGCTTCCCTGGGTGATAAACTCTAATAGGGATGTGTAAAATTGCCCTTTTCCTGCCTCAGTTGCTTTCAGTCATGATGTTTATCAAAACAGAAAACAAAATAGAATACACAGCATAATAAGTATAGCTCATGATAACATCTATTCTTGAAAAATGAAGAATGAGTATTAAGTGTTCTTTCCACAAAGTAACTGTGAAAGTTAATGTATTTGTTAATTAGCTAAGTTTAAATAGTCATGTATACATATGTGCATACATACATGCTCACATGTGAATAAATGTATAATTGCATATATACATGTATGCAATTATAAATACATATATGCATATACATGCTTATACATGTGTATTTGTGCTTGCTGACTGGCTTTTATGTCAGCTTGACCTAGGCTAGAGTCATCAAAGATGGGAAAGTCTCAACTGAGGAAATCCATAAGATCTGACATTTTCTTAATTAGTGACTAATATGGAAGGATCCAGCTCATGGTGGGCTGGTGGTCCTGGGTGCTATAAGAAAGGAGGTTGAGCAAGCCATGGGGAGCAAGCTGGGAAGCAGCACCCCTCCATAGCCTCTGCATCAGGTTCCTGCCACTTTGAGTTCCTGCCTTGGTCTCCCTCAATGGACTGTGATTCAGGATATGGAAACCAAATGAACCCTTTGTTAGCATTCCTTCTAGACCCCACAATGTGAGACCCTTTCCTCTCCTAGTAGCTTTGGTTATGGTGTTTCATAACAATAATAATAACTCTAATGAATGCATATGTAAAACACATATGCATAGACTTCAAAATGCATTGTTCTTGATCAAACACATACTCTTGTCAATTTTTAAATTAAAATTTTTATTTCTTAAGTAATAAATTTTTGTGGGGTAAAAGTGAGTGTGAGGAGCCATCGGTCTTATTTTTGGAGAAAGCATCTCTCCCTGGCTTGGAGCTCCCTGACTAGTAGAGAGGATGCCCAGGGAATCCTCTTTCTTTCTATCACTCCAGAACTGGTGCCAGCACACCCAGATTTTTCATGTGGATTTAGGGAACAGAACTCAGATCCTCTGGCTCACACAGCAAGCACTATATTGAGCTATCTTCCCAACGTAATAAAAAAATAATAAAATTTTCCTTCAGCATGCTTGATCCCACTTTTCCAAGTGTGTATTACTTTGGAATTTTTTCCAAGGCTCATATTATTAAAATAAATAAAAATAACCTGCCTCTTAAGATTTTATATCCACTTCTCATCAAAGAAAGGGGCATAGCTGACAACAGAAGTCTGAGGGGAGGGGAGAGCCTTTTGATGGATGACACCATTAGCACAGCTGCTAAAAGCTGTTGCCTTTCAAGCAAGCTTTTCAGTGGGGATCAACATTCCAGCGCTAAGACCCAGCAGCTGTCGAGGTAGAACTTACATTCTGACTCCTGGCTAAGGTAGAGCTTTGGGCAAATGTTACCAGTATCAGTGTCCCCAGGCACCCTCACTACAGATTTAACAGTCACTTTTTCCTAAGCGGGAAGCTGAAGAATCGGCCCGGGGCAGATCCTTAAGCCCTGCTTAAGGGTGGAATTTACCAACTTGATTCCTTTCTCCTGGCTGCCAGAGTCCCCGAGATGCAGCTTCCTGAGGCCACAAGGAAAACTGAAGGCCTCTGGTTCGTGAGGAAAGAGAAAAACACCCCGCCTTAGGGATCACACCCAAAACAAGGCTTATCTTAGATTCCTCAAGGCTGACCTTCAAAAGCACAAACTATTTTCTCAAGGTTGTCACAGAGGCTCTGGCTCGTGCCTTGGGGCACTCTTGGGGACTCTGAGCAGTGTGGAGGTTCAAATTATGAGAAATCCTGCTAACAGCATGGCTAAGGAGGTACTGTAAGCAAGGATTACTTTGGAGGTTCTTGACCACCACCACCACCACCACCACCACCACCACCACCACCACCACTACCACTACCACCATCACGATGGAAATAACTCACAGATTTCAGTACCCAGCTCTAACTCAGTGAGAATAAATAGAAATCTTTAAGTGAGCAACGTAAGGTGACTAGGAAACTTTAAATTGGGGGTCTGGCAACAATTTCCAAGCCCTGCTGAATGGTATGACTGTAATTCCAAAACTTAGGAGACTGAGGCAAGAGGATGGGTTGAGTACAGCCTGTGCAACACAGGGAAAACTCATCTGAGAGCAAAATATGAGACCAGAATTTCCAAAATTTTCCTTCTGGCCAGTCAGGTCATCTG
The DNA here is from genome assembly GCF_947179515.1 of Apodemus sylvaticus. NCBI lineage: Eukaryota > Metazoa > Chordata > Mammalia > Rodentia > Muridae > Apodemus > Apodemus sylvaticus. Next base: position 57,178,254 of record NC_067481.1, on the reverse strand, counting down.
CCCTATCCTCAGATTCTCTGTCCACACCAAATTTCACACATACTCACTCAGTCTGAAACCACTTGGTGAGATTGATGAAATCCACCCTGGTGCACACTTATTGATATCACATGACCGCCAGGCTGGTCCCACCCCTGCAGATATCACTTCCGGCCCTTTCTTCCCTCAGTCTGACCTCTTCCTGGATGTTCTGGGATGCAAATGAAGTCACCTCCGGCCCTTTCTTCCCTCAGTCTGATCCCTTCCCAGATGTTCTAGGATTCAGATGAAGGGACTTCCGCCACCTTTGGGCCATTGAGATATAGGTTTCTCTCTGGAGGTGTTGGGTGGCTCCCTCAAGCGCTATTCCCACCTTCTTAAGCATTTTGAGACCTGTCATTGGCCAATTAAATCCTGAGTATTTCAAAGAACAACGTTTGATACCCAACCCCTAGAACAGGGTTTTCACTCATTTGCTGAACAAAACAGGAACATTCAATATAGTCTTTTTGTTTGAAAAATGAAGAAATGTTGAACACAAAAGAAACATAACCACAAGATTCTGGTCCCAGATGGCAGTTTTTTAAGTGACTCAACCCTTTTCTAGGATACACAAAGCCTGATTGGACCTCAGAGTACGAGGGTGCACATGCACACACACACACACACACACACACACACACACACACACACAGGTACACACACACACACAAAAACACACACACACGAACATGCGCACACATACACACCAAGAAGTAGACATGCTCACAGAAGTAGAGAGATGAGCAGTGTTTTCAATGTGAAGAGACTAAAGGTTACCAGAACTTGAGCAGATATGATGAGAAAAGAGGGAATGAGGGAAAAGAGGAAGAGTTGAAAGGCAAGGGCAGGTGAGAGAGGAGGGGAGTACGGGAAAGTTAACAGGTGCAAAGTTATACAAGAAGAAATAAATTCTGATATTTCATTTCACAACAGACCATAAGACAGTGTGTATTTTAAAATAGCTAAAAGATTTCAAATGGTCTCATCACAAATAAATAATAAATGCGTGTGATGATGAATTTGCTGACTGCCTTGGTTTCTCTCATATCCAACATATACATGTATCAAAACATCAAGCTATATACCATAAATATATACAACTCTAAGGGTTCCATAAAATAGATAAATAAAAGGAGAGAGGGTATTAGAAGCAACTCTTGAGAAGAATAAAAGTGGCTTTATAATAATAACAACTGACATTTAAAACCAAGTCCTACAACTAGTAGTCTCAATCAGTAGTGGAATGTGTGCCCAGCACATGCAGAATCCCAGGTTGGTCCCTAGCACCACAAAAAGATAATTAATTAATTAGTTTAGAGTTCTTATCTTCATTTACAAGAGTATAGCCCTTTGTCCTCTGCACTTCCTCCCCATCACTGGCTGGCTCTCTCTTTCCCTCTAGCCTTCCTTCTGTTCCTGTGCAAGCACATTGGCTCCCCTAGCCTTCGCTCTTGCTTCTTAGGCCTGGAATACTTACCTCCATCCCGACTTAACAGTCATGTCACCAGGGGGTATGTTCAAAAATTTCCTCTTCAGAGAATTTCCCTGATCCATCTGTTTAAACAGCACACATCCACTGTTTCTTCCTCCCTCTTTTTCCTCCCAAGAGTATTTATCACTAAATGACAGTACATGTCAGTTTGTATGCTACCCCCCTCATATACATGGCTACAGTCATTTCCATGAGGACAGAGCCCTACATATGAAAATTCCCTATCCTACAGGTCCTCGATAGATGTTGGAAGACTAATTGGTGGAAAGAATGCATGCTCTTATTGTATTGTTGGGTCTCTACTGAGTAATATAAATAGCTTTATATTTTCTGCATTAAAGTGTTGGAACCAGCAGTTTTCAGATACAGTTTGTAAAAAAAAAATCATCCTAGTGGAGTTGGAGAGAATAACTTAAACTGACAGAACCTATTCAGAACCTCAATTTCTGTAAGGTGAGACAGACTAGAAAATTCACCAGACTCCCTTTACCATCCAATATTGACATTCAGTTCAATTGGGCAATTCAAATATGAATTAATGCTGTTAACTAATGTACCTGTCCTAGGACATTCATCCAGAAACTTCTGTCCCTGTTATCTTTGAAATGTCATCTGTCACATTAGCTCTTAGATAGCCCAAGTTGTGAGGAGTGAGACATGATCCCACTACCAGCACAATTAATTGCCCTTTCTTCTCAAGTACCCATGGAAGGTACGACCTTGACCATACTTTTTTCTAATCTTTTCCATCTGGCCTTGCCACAAGTTTCCTGTCCTTCTACTGCACTTTCTGAATCTACAGTTTCCCCCCAAGTTCCATCTTCCACTGTGATTGGTGCCCAGACTCTCCTAGGAAAATCAGGGAAAACTCTTCCTCCTCAACACCTGTTCTTGCCTCAATCCCTACCCTAAGCCGACACCCCCAGCATCCTGCTGATGTCCCTGTCAGGTCAACCTCCTCACCCATACAATGCCCCATTCCCAATCCTCTCTTTTTCAGATCTCTGAATAGTCATTTTCGTATACTCCCTCTTGAATACATTGCCACCCCTGACTTCTGTGTTGTCTCCAATAATAAAGTTACCTATACCATATAAAGAGAGAAGAGTTTGTAAGTAGACTAAAGAAAATCTTCATTGCCAGAGATCCTCTCAGATATGAGAGAGACAAACAGCATGATTCAAAGCTGTAAACTACAAACTATAATCGTGGGACTTCCGACCCAATGAGACTCTTGAAGGTGACAGATTTTTATCACCTAGATTATACAATAGGATAGTAGCTGCATCTATAGGCCTAACTCACATATCTGAGGGTAGACATTAAGTATGTATAGGGTTTTATATAGTGATCAAATTCTAGCACTGTGATGGAAGGGAAGAAGGGGGAAAGGGAAGAGGGAAGGAGGGATGGAGTAAGAAAGACAAAGAAGGGTAGAAACACCCTTATGAACTATGTGAGACCTAACTCACTCTGATGAACCAAATTAATCACTTCAGAAAGGCAGTCAAGACCCAATTACCACCCAGTAGGCTCTCCTCTTAAAGATCCCACCACCTTTCATTACTGTTACACTGGGGACCATGCTTCCAACAAATGAACCTTTGAGGCAGATGAAGACCCACTTGGGACATCTGACTCCAACAAAGGGATATGACTTTTCATTTTGGTATTTGCTTCCTTGTAGAATGACCTTTATTTGTATCTTTTTTTCTCCTCTGTTTTGTTTTATTTCTTCTTCCCACATGCTCAACAGTCTTCCCATGAGTCTACATCTTCCGTAATAGCTTCAGCTATCACCGCCATGTTAATGATACTGCCTGACACAGACTCTACATTTCAGCCTTGACATCTTTAAATGTATGACCCAGTGTCCACCCACCAGCTATGTTTTCAATCTAAACTCATTTTTTTCTTCTTACAGTTTCTCCTTTAGGCTCATTTCAGGGACCTAGATTACTAAGCTGAAACGAGGGCTGGATGAAAAGAGACATTCTTCCTCCTGCCTCCAATCCTGCAGTTATCAAAGTCCTGAGTCCCACCTTCGAGGTAGCTAGCACCTCTGGTTTTCTCTTCCCTTTTAAACCTCTTGATCAAGGATCCCTTCATTTTTACAGCATTATTTTTGTATCCTGTGCAAGTAGCATATGTGACACAGATTTTAATATCCTGTCATAATGAAGGTAAGACTTCAAAACATGAGCCTAAAGCTCATAAGGATCTTAATTATTCCCAAACACAATTCATTCATCGCATGGCTACCTATGGGGAATTAGTTCTCTTTTCTTATTATATCTAAGTGGAATGCTTGGCAACCACAACCTGTGGTGACACACAGTGCTCTTCTCTTTGAATCTGCAGCTGGACTCAGGGTCACTAAAGCCACAAAGACAATGAAGGCCACTCTACTAATCTGGAAATACTTAATACAGATCTGAACTCCTTGAGGAATCAAGCACCCCAAGGTTCTTTTCTTTTTCTTTTTACCATTATAATACATTGCTAGTTCATATATTTACATACATATGTATACACACACATATATATACATACACATATACATGCACATACACACATACACATACACATAAACATGTATATCATATATATCACATACATATACATATATACATATACATATACATGCTCCCCTATAATCTTGTAATAATGCCCTGGCTCCATTGCTGGGCATTAGAAGCCCACTGTAAACTAGCACAGTCTTTATGCCCAGCCTTCTGCTGCATGCTAACCCTATTATTCTATCTTGACCTTCATCCAGCCTCACCTGGTTGACCTGCTAAAATACATCCTGGAAAGTTCTGTTCCAAGCTGGGCTTTTTTTCCCAGATCCTCTCTTCACCCTCATTCTTCTAACCTGAAGTCCATCTCCTTTAAAGTATGGTATGACTTAATGATAGAGCACTTACCCAGAATGCACAAAGGCCTGAGTGTAAGCCATGACATTGAGAGGGTAATAATGATCACCTCCTTAGGAGGGTAAGGTAGAGGACAAAATAAAAGTATCACTTTGGGATGAGAAACTCTGGATCACCACTGTCTATGAACAATTACTACCTTCCTCCTTAGGCATCATTGTCCCCAATTGAAAAAAAAAAGAACTTAATAAGAATATAAATAAGAATATAAACAGTATAACTCTCACAAGAGCTAAATATAACAAGACAGACAACATTTTATATGAACTGCAAAAAGATCATTATCTATTCATAGTTACCACCCCACTCTAATTACACTTGTGTGTTTGTGTGTGTCTCTGTGTGTTTCTGTGTCTGTGTCTATGTGTGTTTGTGTCTGTGTGTGTGTGTGTGTGTGTGTGTGTGTGTGTGTGTGTGTGTGTGTCTGTGTCTGTGTCTGTGTCTATGTAAGCCATGGGTTGACATCTGGTATCTTGGTCAATTGCTCTCTGAATTGTGTTGGTTGTTCTGTTGTTGTTTGAGCCAGGGTCTTTCACTGAAGCTGTCGCTTGCTGGTTCAGCCAGGCTGTCCTTCTGGCAAGCTTCTGAGATCCTTTGTCTCCATCTCTCCAGCACTAGGATAACAGGAGTGTGCACTATGTCCACAGCCTACCCCCCCTTTTTTTACATGTGTCCTCATGCTTACACACCAAGTACTTTATTGACTGAGTCTCTTTTTCAGCCCCTTTAATAAATTATGGTTTATATATATATATATATATATATATATATATATATAGTATTTATAATATATATGTAGATGAGGCACTTCATGGTTTCCAGCCACTACAAATAAATCTGATCCACTCTACACCCTGTTCATTGAGTATTTAATCTTTGGAGAATACTTACCCTGTCTATGTCTGTGTACCCTGTTCCTATTTCCATTGTCAAGTATTTAGGACAGTGACCCTATCTTACATCCCTCTTTCCAGTCCCAGCACAGAGCCCTGTGACAATGTGTACTTAGTACTGTCTTGCTTCTACATGGAGAGTTTAGAAGCATAGGTGCTATATCCAGAGAGGATTTGAATACCTGTTACTTACTAGTTGTGCGGCCTTGGAGAGGCTACTTTTACTCTCAGAGACTGAGTTTCCTTTACTCTAAAATAGAAATGACACAAGCACATACCTATTAGAACAGTTATGAAGTTCCGAAGCCCTAGTGTGGATGAAGTCTGGAATGCGTTAGGTCCCTCATAATTATTGATGGATGAAGCTGACGACCTAACCTCTTTCTTATTCTGCCTTAACACTTCAGGTTTCTTTCAGTCTATACTATCTTATCAATCACCTATGTTAACAATCACAAGAATGTTCACTGAGTGTTTGCTACATTCAGAACACAGCAGCTCTATGCCACTTCTCTACTGTTTGCTGCTGGACCGGTATTCCAATGCAGGCTGCATCCCTCAGCAGGCTGCATCCCTCAGCAGTCTTCTCTTGCTTCACAGAACAGGGAACAAATAAGATGCTGTTCCAACAGTAAGTCATTGTAAGAAATGCCAAGTCCCTTATAAAGATGCTTACGGCTGGCCTTACAGTTATCCGTAGAGTGTTTGCCTAGAGGACACAGACCCAGGGTTCTGGGCACAGGAAGCCAAAATAAAATTCAAGGTTGTTGGTATTTCTTTACAGAAAGCCTTCTGGATCCTTAATGGACTAGACTGTGTGACTCTCTGACAGGAATGAGTGGAATGGCTCAGTTCCTTCTCCCTCGTTCTGTCAGATCTTCTGTGGAGAATGTTGTGTGCTGGTACTCTTCCCTCCTAATCTCCTCTGCTCACAACTATGTTTTAGAATGTATCCTACCCTGTACCCCGACCTCTGGAAGTGGATGACCTAAGTATCTGGAGGTGCTGATACAAATCTTCCATGCATTTAGTAAACATTGGTTGTAACCACACTGTACCACTGTGAGTGACTCTTACTTCTATATATACTCAGAATCACTCGTGCTTCACCACCACTACCCTCCAAAAAATTCCCAAGTGACCACAGGAATTATCATATATTTTCATTAGAATCTACATCACTTAAAACCCATTCATCCCCGTTTTAACTTGATGCTAGCTTTCTAATACATTTCTCAATCTATAAGAGACTTTACAAAAGTAAAACAGAGATAAAGGAGGCAAACTTAAATCCGTACATGAGAGGATGCGGGGTTGATCATGAAAGTCACCTCATATCATGTTAGAGAAGCGGGGTGTGGTTGCTACCCACGCTACTGATCATCCATGTAGTGCGTAACAAATGACCCGGAGAAGCTTTCTGCCCTTCCCTGACCTTCTTAGCACACTCTGCCCCAGTTCCACTCAGCCCCAATGACTCTCTAAGTCTCAAAGATCTGTGTCCAACGTCAAAATCCCTATGCAGCTGACTTGGCATTATAAAGCCTCCGCTGGTCATTTATCCAAGTAATTCAACAAGAGTGAGAGATCAGGACTACGACGCATTTACATCTAATGAGTAAATGGTGATCCCCAAATCGAGCCAAGTTAGAGTGCTGGGCTGGCAGATTTGGGACTATAAAGAGAGCTGGGGGCCACACTCCTGAAACTGCTCCGACCGCAGCACCTAAGGTAAGCACTCATAAGTGTCCACTTCCTCTCCCCCAGAGAGTGGTCATTAACATGGTTGGGTGACCGGCCAAGGGCAATGTAGTCGCCCTTACTGATGAGATCGGGCAACATGGCCAAAGTCCTTGCACCTCAAGAATATTTTAAAAGGGGAAAAGAAACAAAAATACATAGAGTTGGGAGACCAAAATAAGATTCACCTGCAGAATGAAACCCGTTTTCTAGGTAGATGCCACATTGATCAATTAACAGATTAATAACATGCCAAAGTATGGTAACTCTTTTGTGATTACCTTAAGCAATTTGAAGGGTTTTAGGACTATTTAAACTTCTGATTGAAAGGGGGAAATTCCCACAGTACTGTACGACTTTTAATTCGTATTGAAATGCATTCTAACCTGGTATTGGTGACTGGTTTCTACGTTGTACGGAGACCTGTGTGGATTTTACATTGGGTCTAGTCTCCAGCACAGTAGGAGCTGTCATGACGACTCTAGTTTTTGGAGCCTCACGGTCCTTTGGTTTCGTGCTATCATCTCTACCTGAGAACTTCCTGCTTTGGACTCAGGGCTGAGAGGAATCTTGAAACTTTTCTGGTACATCTGTATCATTTTACAGAAAGGAGTAAAAAATCCAAAGAATTTTCAGTAGCTGCTTAACAGAACTAGCTTGGCTTCCAAGTCTTACTTCTCTCAAGCTAGGGACTCAGCATAGAAGCTAATGCTTCTAAGCAATCTCTGTGAGCTTCAGGGTATAACTGAGGCTTATCAAAGTCTTGAAAGTAAAGGAGCAACCAGTGCCTCAAAACCTGACAGCTTCTGCCACGAGGCATCTCATGACGTCTTCCCTACCACTAAAGCAGTTTGTAGTAACTAGGAAGTTTGTTGGAATCAAGTTTGATATTTGACTTTTTTGCAGGAAAGTCCTTGAGATGGTAACTTGCTTCATAAACACCCGGCTGGGGGTCAGGATTCTCTGGCCTCAGGTGACTTTTCAGATGTCCCGTCTCCACTTTCTTCAGGAGACTTGAGAGAGTATGCAAATGGCTGCCAATATAGGCACGAATCAGAATAACCATGTGGTCTATATGGAAAGAAAGAAAGAAAGAAAGAAAGAAAGAAAGAAAGAAAGAAAGAAAGAAAGAAAGAAAGAAAGAAAGAAAGAAAGAAAGAAAGAAAGAAGGAAGGAAGGAAGGAAGGAAGGAAGGAAGGAAGGAAGGAAGGAAGGAAGGAAGGAAGAAAGAAAGAAAGAAAGAAAGAAAGAAAGAAAGAAAGAAAGAAAGAAAGAAAGAAAGAAAGAAAGAAAGAAAGAAAGAAAGAAAGAAAGTACAAACTTGGAGTCATATCTTTTTTGTTTGCCTTTGCTCTTTTGAATCAGCCCCAGAGGACACCCAATTCCCGAAGGACACCAACAGTCACACTGAGAACTGAGAAGGTAAGTTTACTTTCAGTTTGATCACAATGGTGGCCACTGAATTTAGCAAGCAACCTTCTAGAGATTTTTAACCTTGCAGTGCATATGAGAGACAGAAATCAGCAAGCTGATACCTAAAGTAGTCTTAAAAATGACATTACAAAAATCACAATTTTGACTGAAGGAAGAGCTCCCTATATTTGCCCTGTGCCCAGAAATGCACTGGATGCAGTAGAGAGCTTCACTGTATACATTCTAGGTCCATATACTTCATCTGCCCTGAACTCGACATCCTAGACTCACATGTACATGCCTGGTTAGTTGTGGCTGACCCTTGGGCACAGTCTGAACCCTTAAATCCATGTGGCTATGCCTCTGTCACAAACACTAAGGAAATAACAGGGAGAGGTCATTTGAGCCAATGTTGTACTGTGACCCCTCTCATTCCAAACTTTGCATTTTAGAGCTTATTCTAGATGCAAACCAAGGGTCACCAAGTCATGACAGCTCCACAGATGACGAGACGGTTTGGGAAACCTTTAGGAGAGGGATAAGTCAAGGGTGATGTCAGGGTACAGTCAAAACAAACAGAGGAGAACTCGGGGGGGGGGGGGGATGTGGATGGAGATTGTGTGGGAGGGCAAACATCTCAATTAGAAGGTCCTTGGAGACAGAAGCAGAGCGGGTGGCTGAAAGCGTACAGCTATGCAGTGTGGGAGCTGGTCATGCCAGCAGAACAGAAAAAGGCTAATTAAGGGACCCAGTGAGGAGAGAAAGCTTTGGGTCCGCTGTGAGTCACGTACTGAGAAAATTTGGTCAGATCTGAGGAGATGAAGCTCATCAGCCAAGAACGAATGTTTTTACTCTTGGGGCTCAGCCCTCAGTTACATAAATATGGGGAGAAGATTTGACTTAGCAACCGCATGCCCGGAGAGAATTGAGGGGCTTTGCTAGACAGAAAATGGTGAGTCAGCGGAGAGACACGGCTGCCAAGGAACAGTCACAGCCTCAGCCATTACACCTAGGTCAAGAGAGGAGAGAGCGTTCTGGAGGAGGAGGAGAAGAAGAAGGACATGTGGTTTGGATATGACACATGATGAGATTAACAGGGTTGCACTTGGGTACGGTGACAGTAAAGGAGATACAGTACTTTGTGGAAGAAGTGGATGAAGATGCAACTGGGGTCACTTAACACAGGGACAATAAAGTCTCGAAGAACACAAAACAAGAAGGACCTAGATGTATCTGCCCTTTATCAAGAGCTAAGATGGTAATCAACTATCCTAAAGTTATAGACAGACTTTAAGTTAAAGCAACAAGTGCCTTTGGTCTGTCAGAGCTGTCTGGAATGGAGAAAGTTGTATGTGGAGGTGTAAAACTAAGTTGAATAACACCTACAAAAGAATTTTGCTGAGACAACTCTTTTTAACTCAGGTAATACAATGAGGAGGCAGTGTACTTGAGCAGAAGGTTGGGAAAGGAATTTTTATCTGAAAACTAGAAATTATTTGAGACCCTTGGACTCTAGAATTCCCTAGAATAGAAAAAAATCTAATTTTTCTAGAAAGACAAAGTATAAGACAACCAAGTTTTCCCATCTACAGAATCTATTCATATATTACTACCTAGGCAACAGAAATAGAAGACCTATAAAATCTATTAAATAGAAATTCAAGAGCTGGAGAGATTGCTTGGTGGAAACAGGCCTGCCACACCAGCATGAGACTAGCCTAGGCTACTCTGTTTCAAAACAAAATAAAATTAAATTAAGGTGCAAGCTAGACTAATGTGTTAGAATGTAATCAAATAAAAATATTGATGTTTTCAGGTTCCCCATTGCAAGTAGCCTTTGAGAACTCTACCACTCGTCAAGTTTAAAACAGTAAGTATCTAAGAATGATGAGCTACATTATTTGAATAGATAATTAAAAGATGGTTTGACAAGCCCAAACCCTTGCTGTTCCTTTCCTTCTCTAAATTATACTACAGTGTAAAGAGCCGATCTTAAAAATATATATATTTACTTTGACCAATCTGACAATAGATATAGCAACTAATCAGACATTGAACAGAATGCAAAAAGCAGAGTGCTGTTCTTCTCTGCAATGTCTTAGTTTTGAAAAGTAACATTCCATAACTATGTAACTTTAATGACATTGATAGTATCTTTTAGAGAATTCATATTTTTTCTCAATTCTCATTTCTCCTCCGGTACACACTGGAAATGCCCCCTCCTTGCATTTTCATTTGAAGAGTATGTAGGGGTCCAAAGCCTGCCCAGCTGGAGAACTGCAACCCCTGTAAGCCTGTGGAAGGGAAAAGGATGGTTCTTTTCATTCTCCAGGAAATAACCAAGACATTTTAAAGCAGCGTGGTGGCTGGGAGCCCTCTTTGAGGACTCTATATTAAATCCCAGGGTTGTTTTTTTTTTTTCCATTAAATCTTAACCACGATCCATAGCTCACTTACAGGAGCCACGGGCCAAAATAAAACTAAAATGAAACCATCAGAATAAGGCCCAGAGCTAAGCAAATCCGTCTCCCCATAGAAGACATCATCTGCAGCATTGCAGAAAGGATATTTCAATGGGGACTAATGGACAGAAGTTCCCAGAAGGCCAGATGGGAAGAGAGAACTAGAATGGGCTTGTCCTCACTTTAACATAGAGTTTGAGAGATATTCAAATGTTAGCTGTTTAAGAGAATACATGGAGATGAATACGGATGTGGCGTGTGTGAGATTTAATTCCATTTTATTTTAATTATATTTTATTTCAGTTACAGGAGAATGGGCAGGAAGGAAAAGAGGAGAGAAAGGAAAGGAAGGTTGATGTGTGTGGGGGAACACAAGGAGGAGATGGGGGAAAGATGCAAAGAGGGAAGAAAGCAGACAGGAGGAAGGGAAGTCACCGGTCGATGGTACACACTTGGATGTGGTAGGCAGGAGTTGTGTCTTCATTTTAAATAGCATGAGGCAGGAACCAAGACAAGTCAAGTGCCTGAACAAGGTCACTACTGCAGGGATTTAAGATGAGTTTTCTGGCTTGTAAGCAGAGAGAATACACACATAAAGAGAAAGGCCCCCAAACGGAGATGACTGCCAGGAAGAATGATAAAAGGGCTGGTGGGTTTCCCACATGTTGTGCAGTGGGTTCTAAGACAAGTGTTGATTAAACACTATCCCAACCTGATACTACTATAGCCAAGTGGGCTTTGTGAACAGTCATTCTGGGTATTATTCTCTCCCTCCTGAGAATCCTGATATCATGCAGGTTCTGTCTTAGTTGTCTTAAGGTCTGAGATTCCATATTTTCTGACAAACGCCTCATGGGATAGCTTAAACCAAGAAGATGAAGTGACAGTGTCTATCAGAGAGCACTCTGAACTAACAGCAGCCACATCACCTGGAAACTTGCTAGAAATGCCAATTTTCAGCTCACTATATTGTAAAGTAGCTAGTTGGGGACCAGTTGTCCAGTTCCTAGAGGGAGCTGACACTTGTCGAGTTTTGAACTGCTTGCACTGGGCCAGCATGCCTACCGTTAGTTACATTGTTACCTAAACAAGTGCAATAAATCTTTATGTTCCTATCAGTACATTAGCACTGAGCTGTGTGAGTTTTCTATTTGGTATCACTGGCATTCCAAAAACTAGTCCCTAATTTACATAAAGGCTTGAGGTGGCACTGAAGTCCCACAGCTCAAGCAGGATGAATCATTAATAAGGGGCTTTGCCTTCTTTACTGAGCATGTGCCTGACTGGCCAACTGATGTTCCCCTAGGCCTGGCTGTAGATCTCTCAAAAGATTTGTTCCAAGAGCTTCTGAATCTGCCCACTAGCCCCAACCCCATTGAATAGCAATAGGGGAAGGACAGATAAAGTCCTTACCCAAGCCCAAGCCTCAGAAGCCCCCTGTCTTTTCAGTCCCCATCATCCCCCTGCAGTCATGAGTTCAGACGCAGAGATGGCCATATTTGGAGAAGCTGCTCCCTACCTCCGAAAACCAGAGAAGGAGAGGATTGAGGCTCAGAACCGCCCATTCGACTCTAAGAAAGCCTGCTTTGCTGTGGATGATAAAGAAATGTATGTGAAAGGCATGATCCAGAGCAGGGAAAACGACAAAGTCATTGTCAAGACCCTAGATGACCGGGTGAGTGTTGATCTTTAATATCATAGGCATCAGAGCTTTACTTTGGAATGAACCTTGTATGCTGGGCCAGAACCAACTGGAGATGGAATACAACTTGTGTTTTGCCATTCTACAGTGGAAAAGCTAGAGAAGGCTGACATTGCCACACCTTTCCTTCTCCCTCTTCCCTTTGAGGATTTGGGCTGCAAGGATTTAGTGGTGCTGGCTTTGGTGGAATAGAGAAGGTAACAGAAAAGGGATTGGTCTACCTGAAAGAAGAAAGTGAGGCTGGTTGCTGCCTGCAGGGCTCACTCCACACAAGCTCTGAGCTGTAGAGGGAGTCTTACAGGATGAGCTCAGAGGAGTGGACAATCACAGCACACTCTTTGATTCAATCCTTTTTGGACATCCACCAGATCTCAGCTGTGGTGTCAGTCACTTTGTAAATCTCTGTCAGTTGTGGAACCCGAGTCCCCCAAATTTACAGTCTAGTGTAAGAGATGTGGGTCGGGAACAAGCACCAGTTTGAATGCAGGCACAACAAGCAGATCTTGTTCTCAGGTTTTATCCTTGAACTTGACCTCTGATTCTAACTCTTTTCACTAAGCTAGAGGAAAAACACCTTGTCTTCAAGTCATTCTTTGGCTCTCCCTGGCTTCAGAGCTGTGCCCCATTTTCATAACCTTACAGAGAGTCACTCTGGACACACTGCCTTTCTGGTGAATCACCCAGGAGTGTCAGTCCCTAAACAATCAGAATAGAGAGGCCTTCCTTCTCTCCACTGTAGGCTATCTTAGGTGTCTCTCTGTAGACTCAGATATTGGGGTAGAAGGGCCTTCCTTCCTTGTGAACTTTAACCTACGCCAGCCAGTTTCCTTCCATTATCCTCAAAGCTCTTCTAAGAGCTTCAGTTTTAGGAGAATAAAAGCCAGAAAACCTTCTTGGCTCGGTCTTCTGCCCTACTTTCTGTGTCTCCCGAGAATGAAGTACAGAGCCAATTATATGCTTCAGTAAGAAGGAAAGGTGGGAGAAACGCGGAGAGGTGAAATTCAATAATTGTCTCCAAATACTCTTCAGCCACGAACCATCATACCTGTCCAAATGTTTAACGATGACAGCAGAGATACAAGCAATTATCAGAGCTTTGAAGAAACGGGTGAAAGGAAATGGGGCATGAGATTGGGCACCTGAGCAGAGCTCTGGGGGTTTCTTCTAGAGAAAACGTTAATGAAGATATTCTAAAGAAGCCGATATGAGCAGAGCGTAAGGTGGGAAAGCCCAGAACACATGAGAAAAGTTTCTTAACATAAACAGAGCGACAGGTTAAACCAAGGCAGCTTCTCTTGACTTTGACTATCCTAAGTTCTTTTTGGCAATTCCAAGGGCCAACTACTCTTTAGCTTTACACACCTGATGCCCCTTCTGGGCACACACAATGCCAGGCTGCCTGGGGGCACCAGACCAGAATCAGGTTAAACAAGGAGAGTTGTTGCTAGGTCATCCCCAGGCATGGAAATGATCCCTTAAGTTGTTGTGACAATGTCCTAACTATGCTGCAGTATCTCACCTGCCCCAGGAGAGAACAGGTCAGGTGACGCTGCACCCACCACTTGCCTTTTCTTGTTCTACCCAGGAGCTCACTCTGAACAGTGACCAGGTCTTCCCCATGAACCCCCCTAAGTTTGACAAGATCGAGGACATGGCCATGATGACCCACCTGCACGAGCCCGCTGTGCTGTACAACCTCAAAGAGCGTTATGCAGCCTGGATGATCTATGTGAGAGCCTTTTGACCTCTTTCTATTTTGCTGCCTCTCTGAGGAAAAACAAGAGTCATAATCTTTTGAATTTCCCACAGACCTACTCAGGCCTCTTCTGTGTCACTGTCAACCCCTACAAGTGGCTGCCAGTATACAACCCTGAGGTGGTGGCGGCCTACCGAGGCAAAAAGCGCCAGGAGGCCCCGCCCCACATCTTCTCCATCTCTGACAATGCCTACCAGTTCATGCTGACGGGTGAGTGAAGCCTTTGATTTGTGTGATTGTAAGGCACTATTGACTTAGTATTTGGGCCCTTATACACCCCACTCATCTAAACAATACAGCAGCCAGCATGAACTCAGGAGCCTCAAATGACTTGGGGGTGAACAAGCAAAGTCATGGCATCTTTTATTACAGTAGTCATGGAGAAGGGAGAAGCACTCTAAACCCATGCTCATTTTGGGGGCACTGTAGAACACAAGGACACCAACTCATCCTGATCTGGGTGCATTTAAACATTAATCACCAACCACTCAGGGAATGCAAAGTTGGAGAGATGTGTAGAGCAGGCTTCTCTGACCTTCCCAAGAAGTAGATACATGGTGACATTGCCATGACACTATGGCCACCGCCACTCGTCTGCTCAACTTCCACGTGACTTAACTTACCACAAACAGAGGAAGGGAGCTGTTGCCATCAGAGGAGCCTTAAGAAGCAAATGGCACCTTTACAGTCCTCACCACTTCTCCAGTCTTTCCTCTACACGAACTGAATTTACACTTTTAAAAGGAAGAGTCACATCACTGTGTCAGCTTTGCTATGGCCACTGTGATACAACGCCACAGGCTGGGCACCTTAATGAGAAATACATTTGCCCCACTGCTGCAGAATCTAGTGGTCTGAGACCAAAGATGTCAATGCGGTTGATTCTTTATAAGGATCAGGAGAGAAGATATGTTCGACTTGTTCACCCTGCTTCTGTGCTTTGTAGGCGACCTTTGATGTTGCTTGGCTTGTGGGCACGTCGCCTTCCTCTCTGCCTTCCCTTGCCCTGGTGTTCTCTCCATGTGCTTATGCCTTCATTCCTTCTTATTCTGCAGAACAGTGATGTGGTGTTGTCTTTATGGGCAAAAGTCTTCATTTGTTCCTATACTACAAGGACACAGTAATATGGATCAGGCCTCAGCCTGTCCCAGTCTGACCTCATCTTTAATGACATCTGAGTGTCGTCTATGTTTTATTTCCAAATGAGGTCACGTTATGAGGTCCTGAGGGTTAGAACTTCAGTATATAAATTTTCAAGGGCCACAATTTAGCTCATACACTTTCATAAATGAAAAATCAGTCTTACTTTATGCATGCAGAAAACCAAGACCAAAAAATTGAAATGACATTCAATTAAGCTAAAACGTGTGGCCTCTCAATAGCTCAGGACCCAAGATTTGCTTCCCTTGTTAAAAGCAATAGGAGAATATTCCAGCAAGGAGTTCAGATCTATAGACATAAATACCCTTTATACCGTGGGGCTTGATATTCACATCCAGGCTCCTGCGCATGTCCAGCATCCTACTTTCAAGGAATCTGCATAAACTCTCCCATGATGATTAGACCTGCCTATGTCTCATCCCTAGCAGACAGCAAAGCCAGAGCTCACTGTAAAGCTTGTGTTCCGGAAGTCCCGACAGGGTTGCTTGTTTTTAAATCTATCTGTTCTGTTACTTATGGGATTGGTTTGGTTTCTTTCTGTTTTTCTAGATCGAGATAACCAATCCATCCTGATCACGTGAGTAGCCCACATTCACACCACAATGGTTTTGGAGCCTGCACCGCCTCTTCTGCTTTCTTTTGATCCCACTGATTTTTAATTGACAGCGGAGAATCTGGGGCCGGGAAGACAGTGAACACGAAGCGTGTCATCCAGTACTTTGCAACGATTGCAGTCACTGGGGAGAAAAAGAAGGAGCAGCAACCGGGTAAAATGCAGGTAAGGAGTACATAGTATGCATCAAAGGCTTGTTAGAATAAACATATCTGAAATATGAGGTAAATGCCAAGGGTATAAAGGATGCACACTCAGAAGAGATAGCCCAATAGGACTGGGTTTTCTTTATTCACTTTTGGTCCCCTTGTGTTTTGTATAGAAAAGTTCTCATACCAATACGTACACATTTCTATAACTGAAGTATCCTCCAGTTCTCTGAAAATGCCAACCAGGATCCTACAGTTCAATTTAGTTCTGACACTACCTTCAGGGACATAACATCACATCCCACAAGTTCAGGATTAAGGCTCCCAAGTCCCAGTTCCTACTACCTCTACATCTAGCTTCCTAAAAGTCAAGAGTTCCTGCCATCTCCTCTGTGACTGGAGTGGCTCACAGAACTCGGGAGTTATGTCCCTTAAATGTATTAATTTATCATGAAGGATAAAACTCAGGAACACTCAGAGAGAAGAGATGCACAGAATACTATTGGAAGAGAAGTTTGGAGTTTCAGTGCCCTCTATAGGTTTGCTTCCTTCCAGACCCTCCCTAGGTTCACCAATCTAGAATTTCCTAAGCCTCTCTGGTTAAGGAACCTCACAAGGGCTCCATTAGTCAGTGATCAGTGACCGGCTCAGACTTCACTCTCTCCTCCTAAATCCCCAACCCTCTAATCATGTGAAGCCCTTGTCCTGAGGCTTCAGCTCCCAACTGCAACACATGTAATACCATATCATGCCATACCATACCATACCATACCATACCATATCATACCATACCATATCACACTCCATACCACACCATACCATACCACATCATACCATACCATACCAGATCACACTCCACACCATACCATACCATACCATACCATACCATACCATACCATACCATACCATATCACACACCACACCACACCACACCACACCGTACCACACCACATCACTTTAGGAACCCCAAGAGCTTTAGAGGTGCCAGGAAACTGAACAAAGACCAAGATGCATATCTTTGTCTAAATCACAGCCACGCATGAGATGGTGCTGTCTGTGTGGACCTGGGGTCTACTTAGCACCAACTCTGTCTGCAACAGCTGAGTGGTCTTAACCAACTTCACAGATTCCTTTAGAGAATAATTAGGAGTACCATATGTTTTCAAAAGGGAACACTCTTCAGAATCACCAAGAGGACATCTTAACACGGCTGGTGAGACTCTAGGCTTAGGATTCCTAAGAGACTAGGTCTCAGGTGCACCTTCCCCTGTTTACTGAAGTGCATGTTCAAAACAACCCCATGATTTATGATGAAGCATCACTAGAAAAGGAAACATGTTGAAATGGAGGGAACTATGTTCCAGACTGGAATCTGCCACAGCCAGAAGTCACTCCAATGCTACCCTAACAAAAGACTCTCCAGGTGGCGACCCTAAAACTCCTTAGGAGGGCTTTCCACACATCAGCTCTGACAACTAGTCAGGGGTGACATCCCTCTTAGGGCTCTGCCCAAAGCACCCGCAGTTTCCGTCCACCAAACACCTATCCCAGAAGATAGCCCAGGTTTTCCTCATTCCTGTCTTTGCTTGTTACTAGGGAACACTGGAGGATCAGATCATCCAAGCCAACCCTCTGCTGGAGGCCTTCGGAAATGCCAAGACTGTGAGGAATGACAACTCCTCCAGATTTGTAAGACCCAGATCGGTTTTCAACTCCCTTCCCAATTACACCCATCAATTTATCCGAGTGGAATTAGGAAGGTTTTATCTTATGGGGGGGATTTAACAGTCTGTCCTTAACTAGTGAACAACCTTTCATAGCATGTTGAAGTCACCAAGACTCAGGCTCCATGAGTAAGGGGAAATCATTCATATCAAATTGGCCTCTGTAGGTGGAAAAATGTATTCTTTTAAATTTCTCTTCGAGTGTCCACATGCACATTTGAGGAGGCTTCAGCAAGATATTGTCTTTCTCTATCACTTTCTATTTCCCTCAAGATAGGGCTTCTCACTAAACTAGCTTTCCATTTCAGACACGGTCCTAGCCAGCAACCTGTTGGGACCATCTTGTCTGTGTTAGATGCATGACCTACAGCGCTGGGATAATAGGCGATTGGAGGCATGCTTTGTGGTTTGAAGCATTTTTAAAATGAAAAAGTTGGTTGACTTAGCCACAGAAACCTCAGTGTGACTTAAATTAACAAATTTGACCTATTCCAAATCAGGAGGCCCTGGGAGGAGGGGCCAGCTAGTGAAGGCAAGAAAGGAGACTAGAAACTGAGAATGTCTTGGTATTGCCAATACCGAAAGATAGAGTCCAACATCCAGAATTTCATTTAAGATTATCTCAACTTATTTATTCTCATGCTTGCAAATTATTAAAGACCCATTCCTCTATTTAACTTGGCCAAAGGAACAAGCACTCAGAGGCAAAGCCCCAGTGGAGGCTCCCAACTGTGAAAGCTAATAAACATTTCCCACACTTCACTAGCTGGGAAACCTCAAGCTCACATTCCATAACCTTCTTAGAAACACCAAATGGGTACTGATTAGAAAGTGGATGCATCTCTCAGAGACTGTGGCTCTGAGCCCTGGCTATTCCTTCCTCGACTGTACCCCTTCCACTCAACTCACTTCCCATGCACACCTGTCTTCCTGGGTATACACCTAAGTCTCACCTCTTTGGTGGGGGATGCAGGTGTCTGTTATACACACCCACATCAGGTTGGTTATTGTATTGACCTTTAGTGGAGACAATGCTTTTGGGAACTTTGCATTAGTACACTCTTAATCATGAGGCCTGTTCACTTGACCCTGATTTAGAGTCACAATCCCATCTGTCTACTCCAGCATCCAGAATAATCATTCCAGGCTAAGGGTGACACCCAGTGTCTTTTATTAAATTACTGAATATGCTACTGAATTCTGAAGACTTCTCTAACTTTTCATAGATTATTCATGAAACTATGAGAAACTTTTGAGAATTGACCACATTGCAGACTGTATAAGGAAATAAATATGGCAAGATTTTTGCCTTCAGATTTACTCACAGTATAGTAGAGGACCAGTTAGGTGCACAGTATAAGTAAGAAGTGCATATATTGTGCATGCTACTGTTCTAAATTATACACCGATACAATTTCATGACTATGTCATATAAATAACACACAAATATTTTATTTCACATTTGGTATATAGTGTTGTATATACATGTGTGTGTTTATGTGTGTGTATATGCATTTGTGAGAGAAGCGGGGAGAGGGAGAGGGAAAGGGAGAGGGAGCAAAAAAGGATAACACAGACCCTGAGTTGTTTATTTGGGAGCTAGGGAGACTGGCCTGAGGCTGAGCCTGGAAGATGGATTCGCCATTAGGAAATAGCATGTAAAACTGAGGTGAGAAATCTTAGGAGTAGCCTCTAGAGGCAAAACAGAAACCAGAAAGACAGCTATGGATTCTAAGGTGTTAGGAAGAGTGTGAGAACCCAGGGATGAGGCAATTAAAATAGACACAGTTCCAAGCAGAGAGTCGGAAAGTGAAGGAGACAATCAATCAATATTGATGTGGCCCAAGCAGAGAAGTCAGTAAATGAGCCCGTAGTCTTCCCCAGAGTTGCAGGAAGAGAGCCAGCATTCTGGATAGACTTCTCATAGCCTTGGAGGACTCAATCTGGCAACATGGTGTCAGAGAACCAGAGAGGAAAAAAAGTATCTGTTCTTCTGCCACATCTCCCAGACACACCCTTTTACCCACTTCCTACTCATTGATGGTAGCACCTCTCAGAGAATCAGAGGCAGCATAAATAAAGTAACTTGTTTGTCAACCTGTTGCTGGACAGGGGAAGTTCATTCGGATTCACTTTGGAGCTACAGGGAAGCTCGCATCAGCGGACATTGAAACCTGTGAGTCTACACAATATATAAAAATGATGCTTAGCTAAACACGTCTCTCAAGATTTTGTAATCATGTGATCGTTGTTGTTACCTTAGATCTCCTGGAAAAATCCAGAGTGACATTCCAGTTATCCAGTGAAAGAAGCTATCACATTTTTTATCAAATCATGTCAAACAAGAAACCAGAACTAATTGGTAAGCTCCAGAGTTGTTCTTAGCTCCTTGACTAGTAGTGAGAACAGTACCCAGACTTAGTGCTGCCTGAGATGTTAAAGGCTCTCCATCTTTCACAGACTTGCTTCTGATTTCAACCAACCCCTTCGACTTCCCTTTTGTGAGCCAAGGAGAGGTCACGGTAGCTAGCATCGACGACAGCGAGGAATTGTTGGCAACTGATGTAAGCATGTATTTATTTGTTTGCATAGAGTAATACCGAGTCCATGAGCTGAGAGGCATCTTAGCAAGCTCATGGAAAAATAGGGAATCCAGAGATACTAGCTGATTAGACTCACAGATTGCCCACCACCACCACATCACCATGCTTCAAAATAGGACCCACAAAGTTCTACAAGGCAGGCTATCAGTTCTGCTCTCTGCCATTTTGATATAAATCTCTTTTGCATTTATAATATGTGTGAGCATCAGTTGGAAGTCTTCATATTGCAGAAAGTACAAAGCAGGAAAAAGAGACCCTCCACTCTGCATTGGCCTCTTCATTTTCCTTTCTACCTTTATCCTAGACTCACCCCAAGCACTTACATCCTCAGCCCAGGGGGCAGACAGGTAACCTTTATCTGTGGGGATTCCCTGCGGATCTAATCACCATAACAGCAATAACTAAATGTGTTGAGCTCTGACACATCACAGAGACAACTAACTTTACTTTTACTATTCAGTTAAGTCCTAAAAGCATCTCTGGCTTGTATATCACCATTGCCCTGTTTTATGGCTGTGGAAAGCTGACTCTTAGAATCTTAAAAGAAAATACACAACTTGCCCGAAAGTCTGCCTGTGAATGCAAACATGTCTAAACCCAAGTGTGCCAAACCAGGACTGGAGTTCATCTCCATTCCTCCTGGCTTCACCCTCACAGAAGCTTCAAAGGCTACAGAAATGAATCTTACCCTACAGCAGGGCACATCTGGCACCCATCACCCTTAGCTTTATTCTGTGATGTTTCTAGGTAAAACCAATCTTCTAAAGCAAGTAGAAATTTTTCATGATCAAATAAAGCAAAGGCAGTGGCTACTCCAGTCTTCAGTTTATAAGCATGAAGAATAGTCAGATTAATAACTAGTGCTTCAGCCCCGGAGGAAGGATCTCCTACACTGTCTCTCGGTCTCTATGGTAAATCAGTTTTCTGGCAATCCTTGCATGCTTGCATTGCGATCCCTGGACACTCATACCCTTTCTACGAGTGTCATACTCTTTGTCCTCTCTCACCCATGTGCTTTAAGGACTCTATAGACTATACTGCCTGAGTTAGTGCAAATGATGCACAGTTGTATTATATAGGCATGAGTGTAGACCAAGCACGTGGTCAAAGGCAGCTATGGATGTGACCTCACACAAAATCATAACTGTACTCTTAAAATTATCAGGTTACTTTGCCTTTAAAAAGATTTCCAAGTTCTCAAACATGAACTTCGTAGATTACAACGTCACAGCTAATATCAACATATCTGAAAAGCAGAAAAGCCTGTATAATAAGCTTGGTACAGTGAACTTTCCCCACAAATATTTTCAGTTGTTGGTGGTTGAATCCACAGACGAGGGCCCATTACCCCAAAAGTTTCTCATGTCTACACCTTCGATCTCACACTATTCTCTCTACTAGTAGTATGTCCCTTGAGTGGCAGTTAATAGCCTAAGAGAAGAATGCCTTTTGGGGATTGTGTTCTCAATAGGATCCCCAAAAAGTAACACTTTCTATTCATCCCTTCTAGAATTTAATGAAAGGGTCTCTCAATCTCCTGCAACCCTTCACTAAAACTAGCTGGGAACCACTGAGATAAGATATGAACCCAGGGATGACTACCATGGCCCCATGACCCTTCAGTTTTTGCTAGATCCCTGCATGGGCTCTTCATCCCCACAGTGGAGTGTCATCCTAGAAATGCCTCACTTCTTCAATATTATTCTCCTGGCTCACAGGGTCTATCCTACCAATTTAGACTTGTCTAGATATGTTTCAGCCCTACCAAAGGACATGTGTGGGCTGAAAACCTGCTACATGATCAATGTGCACACCCCAGAGAAGAACATTTTTAAAAATCATTTATCGCTTACCACTTTTATTAGGGTTTATGGTAAGAAGATGGGAAAAACAGTTTTGAAACCAAATCAGCCAACACTGGATCCAGACTTGCTCTAGCTCCTATCTCATAGCATCCTCTTTATAGGACTCTGGGCAAGTTCTCATCCTCAGAGAACCCCAGTTCTTCACCCATAGGTCTGTAGATTTACAAAGTTTATGTGGACATGAAGGGTGTATATATATACTTATATATATATATATACATACTATAAACCCACAAGGTATTTATGAGACTTAAGATAACATATGGATAGCACCTCATCCAATATCTTATATAAAAGAGGGGTTCTACAAAAATGTGCCCTTTAATCATCTGAAAGTTAGCAATATCTCTGCTGACCTTCCCTTCCAGGTCTAATATTCTGTACTGAATTTACTAAATGACAGGCCACACTGGGATTCCCATGTTATAACCACAAACTGAAACTTTTGGACACTATTCCTCTATCACTGCAATTTTCCTCCTCCAGTATCATACAGTGATTTCAAGACCCTCATTCAGAAAATAACCTCATTTGTATGTAGTAGGAGAGGTTACAGCTAGTTCTTATCTAATAAAAGAAAATAAATACTCCATTTTCTTCCCGTAATCTCCACTCACCTAAACAAACATATTTATAAAACCAAATTTTTTGCACTTAACTTGACACATCACACATTCACCCACTTGTGTGAGCAAATGCTGCCTCACATGATACACAGTATGAATCTCTGAGTCCCCTTCTTCCTTTTAGAATGCCATTGACATCCTGGGCTTCAGCCCAGAGGAGAAAGTTGGGATCTACAAGCTGACGGGGGCCGTGATGCATTATGGGAACATGAAGTTTAAACAGAAGCAGAGAGAGGAGCAGGCAGAGCCGGATGGCACCGAAGGTAACTGCGTCTGAGGAGGGTGAGAGGTGGGATTTGATTCCTTACCCATGTTCATGTATGTCCCAAGCCTAGGCTATGTTAGATACACTTTGCCCTGCATCTGCATTTTCAAGGTTTGTTGAGAGTTCACATCTTAAACCAGTCCACTCATTTCATTAAGGCTTAAAATGTCAAATTGTCATCTACTCTTGTCATCAAGATATGCCTGTTCTTTGAGGCAGACTTGAGTGGAAGACTAGGGCTAAGTGAACTTCACTTTCTCTCTATGCATACTAACATTAATGCCCAGAATACTGTCCTGATAATGGGAACTTAAAATGAAAAACCTCTGCTAAAAAGGGAGTCAAGTTGTCTTCCTCCTATTGCTCCCACCCTGACATCTGCTGAACTTGACTTTGAAGCAAAAACTAGTGACCAAATTTCCCTCTTAGTAATTCTCACCTGGCTGATGGAACACACACTCATTGTTACACATAAAACCACACCCTGCCGTACCCACAGAAATCCTAGAAGTAAAACTGAGAGATGTGGAAAAAGGATGCAGGAAGAAAGGAAAGGCAGTGGAACTCTTACCACACTGAGAGCTGGACCTCTCTTCTCTCACGTGCATCCTAAAATATTCCTTGAAGAAAAAGGTGAATAATCATGGGTCACCCCTAGAAATGCTTCCTATTGATTCTATCCCTACAGTATATGAATCAGGGTTGGTTAAGTTTGGAGGCATCAAGAAGGCTCCCTAGGCATGGCTTAAACATTAGGAAGATCTAAATAACCTTATCAGCATGCTCTTGAGGCTCACCTGATTGGTTTCTGTCTGTCTGCATTAATCTCTCTTTTGTCAATTTAAAGCCATCTGATGAGTAGCATTATCATGGGCATAATAGTTCACTATATTCATAGATCCCACCTAAACTCAAAAGAGGATTATACAAAATGTGCTCCAGGGACATGGGCCTTGGGAGCCATCTTAGAAGCCTGTCTACCTCAGTGGCACATGATGGGAAGAGGTACCGAATTCAGAACAGGGATCATGCTGGGCCAGGATAACCATGGAAGGATTCTTGGAGTAGGGGTCAGTGAATTGGACTGTGAAGGATGGGTAGGATTCTGAAAGATGTGGGAAAAGAGAGACACACACTGAGGTAAGTAAGGATACAAGAGAAATAACATGGTGGGAACTGAGGAAGAGAGCTGGTCCATTTTGTCTACAGGGGAAAAAAGATGTGGTAGATTTGCATTTGGCAAAACACATAAGGCACTGACACGCCATGTAGTAGGAGGATAAAGCAGTCAGCAGTCAGCCAACCTCAAGCAAGGAACCTTAGAGAATATGCACCAGGTCTTCAACAAGTATAGACTGCATAGAAACATGTTCTGGTAGAGGCCCTGACTGTCCTTTTGCCCTGCTAATCATGTGTCTCGTGATTCTAACAGAAAGGAATCCCCACCAAAGAGACAATGGAGAACTTAGCCAAGGCATGAGCACCTCTGACAATAGCAATCTGAGTTACCATCAAGAGTAGTCATCTACTGGGAGCTCACTAAATGCTAGGCATGCCTCCTGGGAACCCTAAAACCCCAACATTATCAATGTCACCTCAATTTTGCAAATGGCCTAACTAAAGCTTAGAGAAGCAAAAATCCTGAGCCAGGCAGTCCAGTCTGGATCCAGGCAATCTGATCCTAGAGTCCAGACTCTTTGCTGATGCACTGTTTCACAGCTGTTGGCAGCAAGAGAAAGACCAGCAATTTGAGGGCATGAAATGAACATGGGCTTACCAAGGGTAAGAGTGGCTGGCAATGAATAACTGGTCCTGTTCACTTAAATGAGCAAAGCAAGAATCGATGATAGTTTGAGTGGAGTAAAGTGCTCATTTGGCATTTGATTAAGTACTTAACAAATTCTACCCTGGATTTGAATGAACCTGTCTCCATAACCAGCAAGAAGATGAGAGTCATAGACCCGGAAAGGTCATCCTGGGGGAAGCATTTCTCTACCTTGGTAGTGGGTTCGACTGATGTCAGTAAATGTCTAAGGATTACATGGATGTCTCTGCAGGCATCACTTGGCATTTTCCAGGCTTAGATGTCAAGGAGTGCCTATAACTGCCACGTCCTAGTTTGCTTTCTGTTGCTGTGACAAAAGCCATAACAAAAATCAACTTAGAGGAGAAAAGGGTTTATTTGACTTAAAGTTTAGTCCACCATTGAATGAGGCCAAAGCAAGAACACAAGGCAAGAACATAGAGGCAGGAACTGAAGTAGAGACTAATGTATACCCTCCAGTGTACTATGAATTATCTCTAGATGACTTTAACATCTACTATGATGTAAATAGTCATGTTATCTTGCTCGGTACAGATGCAATTTTGTTGCTGTTGTTGTTTTGAAACAGAATCACATTAAGTAGCCCTGGCTAGTCTAGAACTCATTATATAAACCATGGTGACCTGTCTCTGCCTCCTAGGTGCTAGGATTAAAGGTATGAGCCACTGTCACTGGCAATGATTTTTTTTAAGTATTACATTTATTTTTGGGGTGTGAGGGAGTTGTACACCAGGATTCATGTGATGAGGTCTGGAAACAACTTGCTGGATTTAGCTCTCTCCTTTCACTCTGTGAGTTCTAGGGCTCAAAGTCAGGTTATCAGGTCTGGCAGCAAACATCCTTACCTGCTCAGTCATCGAACAAGCTCAGACTAAATTCTTTCTCTTAGCATTTTCAAATTATGGTTGGTGGGACTTACAATGTAACTAATATGCCTTTTGGGTTGAGTTTGTTGTTGTTGTTGTTGTTACTGCTGCTGCTGCTGTTGTTGTTATTTTGAGATGGGATCTCTCTATGCAATCCTGACAGTTCTGGATCTTTCTATATAGACCAAGCTGGCCTTAAACTCACAGAAGTATGTCTGTCTCTGACTCCTAAGTGCTAGGATTAAAGGAGTGCACCACTATGCCAGCTGACCAATGTGTTTTTGAAGTTGAAATAATAGTAGATCAAAAATCAGTCAAGATGCATATTGTCTGGGCCTGTAGCTCAATAGTAGAGCACAGTTGACATCCCCAATACCATAGGAAATAGAAAAAGGAATAAAAACAATTTTTTAAAAACTTACTATTTACAAAGCTTGCATATAGATTGGAAGCTCTTGATAACAAAAGGCCCCTGGGTGATAGGATGAGGTTTTACGGACAAATCCATGCCTGTTACAGATGGGAGAATACAGAAACATCATAGGGCGATTGAGAGACATGTTTCTGGGAGAAACCTGGACTAACTAAATAGCCCAACAGCTTCTGTTTTCTATTAAACCATGTCTCCTCTTTCTTCAGTGGCTGACAAAGCTGGATACTTGATGGGACTGAATTCTGCAGAGATGCTGAAAGGCCTGTGCTGTCCAAGAGTGAAGGTTGGAAATGAGTATGTCACCAAAGGACAGAATGTCCAGCAGGTAACAGATTCTCAGAATTCGGTTGACTTGGATGTCCTGCTATTCTAACCATCTCTGCAGCACTCTTCCAGCTACATTCGGAAAGTTGTATGAAACTGGCTTCAGCATCAAAATGGAAATTATCCTTAGATATCAGGGGTGATCCAAGGAATGCAAATGCAGGTGTGCCTACTCCTGCTATGAGGGCAGGTAACTAGGAAATGAAGGCAAGGCAGTCTCTCTCTGACTCCTTTGCAGCTACAAATGCTATTATCTCTCTCCTCTATTGTGTCTTTGCTAAATAAGGTCCCTTTGCTCCTCCTGCCTGAGAACTCCCTCAGACCTCTCAAATTTACACCTCCATATTTCTACTCTCAACCCAAGATTAAGACCAGCAGCTTTTGATTCCAATTTCAAATCTTACAAAGGGACACTAATTCATCCAATATATATCAAAGTTTCTCCTCTGATTGGAACACAACAAGGGCTGGAGTCATGTGCTAAGGCCATGGCTGTTAAGAATCTATCTTTTTAATGGAATTGTTATCAGAGAAAGGAGAATATCACAGGGCAGACAGATGTCTTAAAAATATTAATAGGATGCTTAAAGATGTGAAATTGTCAACACTCAATTACTTTTGACCATCATGATATCAATTTAATGCTTCAACTTAATGTAACCAATGAGTGTGGACCAATGATTTAATATGAATGTTAAGTGGATGGTCCTTTCTCAAGGTGACCAACTCAGTGGGAGCTCTGGCCAAAGCTGTTTACGAGAAGATGTTCCTGTGGATGGTCACCCGCATCAACCAGCAGCTGGACACCAAGCAGCCCAGGCAGTACTTCATCGGGGTCTTGGACATCGCTGGCTTTGAGATCTTTGATGTGAGCTGTTCAGGCAAATGACTGGCTTATTCTGTCTGCTTAGCTCTTGTCCCAAATTCATTAGAATTTTTTTCAGACTTAAACTCTTTCATATTTGCACCCAGTTCAACAGCCTGGAGCAGCTGTGCATCAACTTCACCAATGAGAAACTGCAACAGTTTTTCAACCACCACATGTTCGTGCTGGAGCAGGAGGAATACAAGAAGGAAGGCATCGAGTGGGAGTTCATCGACTTTGGGATGGACCTGGCGGCCTGCATTGAGCTCATCGAGAAGGTAGGGGCGCTTCCCCGTGGTTGGTACCCTCACATTCTCCTCTGCCTCTTCTCTGCTTGTAGATGGGCATCTCTAATCCCTCTCCCTTTCAGTCAGCTGAATTTCTCTTTGCAGAGAGAAGAAGTTTGGAAAGAGGGAGACTCGGAAAGCACTCAGAACTGTCCTCACACCTAAGGAGTTGCCTGAGGGGTTAAGATATAAGACCACAAGCATGTCAGTGGGTTCTGTGCATGCATTGTGGCATCTCTTACCTACTGACATGCCCCAAAATCCAAAGAGCAGAGACCAGGAGCACTGGTATTCTTACTAGGAACTTACTGTGAAAACAAGGAGTGATGTCAACTTTTAATAAGAGCTTCAATCCTGGGCGAGGGAATACATTCCTGTAATCCCAATGCTCAGGGATCTAAAACAGGATTGTTAGTTTCAGGCTAATCTACCAAGCAAGAGCCTGCTCTCTGTATCTACCACTGCTCTGTCACTACATCATGCCGGGCAGGAACCTTGTTCTCATGGCTCACAATCCAGTGCTCTTAGAAGCACAGTGATGGCACCAAAGGAGTTCTCTTTGCTTTCTCCATCCATGGAACCACTAGCCTGGCTTTTCAACTGTAAAGATACCATCTCTGTCATCTTCCTTCTAGCCGATGGGCATCTTCTCCATCCTGGAAGAAGAGTGCATGTTCCCCAAGGCGACAGACACCTCCTTCAAGAACAAACTGTATGACCAGCACCTGGGAAAATCCAACAACTTCCAGAAGCCCAAACCTGCCAAAGGCAAGGCCGAGGCCCACTTCTCTCTGGTGCACTATGCGGGCACCGTGGACTACAACATCGCTGGCTGGCTGGACAAGAACAAGGACCCCCTGAATGAGACCGTGGTGGGGCTGTACCAGAAGTCCTCCCTGAAGCTGTTGTCCTTCCTCTTTTCCAACTACGCAGGAGCAGAAGCAGGTAAGATCCTTTTTTTTCCTCACGGAAAGCTCTCTGCAATCACTAACACCCTAAAGCTGCTCATACATCAGTTGGCCCCACATGAACTTCAGATTCTTGCCTTCATTTTTCTTCTTCCTATTCCCAGTGTTCCTCTTAAAACATGAAGCTCCATGGAGGTAAAGTGGACCCTGGGTAGACAAGGTAGTCAGTGATTCATTGTTCAATGATTTTCTTTAAGATGTAATACAATATAATTAGTACTTAAGAATTCAGTAGGTATGTATGTTTATGATGCTGGGCAGTCATCACTACTATCTACTGTAAGAACATCTTGTCACTCCTGCAATCCATAAGCAGTCTCTCACCATTCCTGCCTGTCCCCAGAGTCTGGGAACCTCTGATCTACCTTCCATCTCTATATACTATTTTCTTGAAGATGGCCAGGGTTTCTATAACCTTACTTAGGGGCAATACCAAGTCTTTCCTTCAAGGACATATGTGATTATGGACTTGAGAACTGTAGAGCTGAGGCTAGCTTGAGGGTGTTTGGAGTTGGAGGATGTATTTGACCTTTTCTGGAAATTTCATAGAAATGGAATCAGACATGACAAGGCCTTTCACTCAGGCTTGATATTTTCAAGGTTTGTGCAGGATATAGCAGTATTAGTTCTTGATTCCTTTCTAGAGATAATAATATCTCACTGCATGGGTGGTCTTCACCTTGTCTCTGCCCTCACCTGTGAGTCTGTACGGAACTGGACCATCTCCACTTTCTGGCTCCTGAGAATAGGATTACCCTGTGAATAGAACCTCTTGTGTATGTAGATTATGGGGTGCTTATCTGTTGTCCTGACAAGAATATACACATAGGAATAAAAATGCAGGGTCACCTGGCATCTTTGAGTCTTTTCCAGTTGGTGTAGCCAACTGTAGTCATGCAACAACTGTGCTTATTTTTCTGAGACAGGGTTTTACTTTATGGTTCAAGCCTAGAATTCAGGATGAGCCAAACTTGTGATCCTCCTGCCTCAAATCCCCATATGCTAGGTTGCAGGAGTGTACTGCTATAACCTGCCTCTGTGTCTAATCATTTGGGAAACTGCAGTTGTTCCCAAAGTGAACACAGAGCAACCGGCACCAACGTCCAAGGTCCCTAGTCCACTCACACTCTCTTTACTAATAGATGTGACGCATTAAACAATTATCCAAGATAGAGTTTTAAACTCCTGACATAGGTGTGGCACATTAAACAATTATCTAAGATAGAGTTTTAAACTACTGACCATTTAAATGCATGTATTTATTAATTAATTTCTTTAATTTAAAATGAATGCAAGATAATCATTCAGTAGATAATTATATAACATTTTAAAAGTTAATGTTGAGTTACACTATGGGCTAAGAATTGTAATAAATGAGCACGATTTAAATTTTGAATGACAAAATGATTTTCTTTGAGTCAGACCAGGGTACCATTGTCTCTTAGGGACAATGCCACTTAACAATGTCAAGACAATATTAGAAGAACCTGTGGATGGATATGAATCTGAAAAAAAAGGCTTTCTGTCCTCTACACTCATGCTAGCCTCATACAGAGAGGCCAAGTGACGGAGTATAAGGAGAAGAGAGGAAATATTTTCCCCCAAGCTGAATCAAGATTAAGTTTTAGAGGCTAAATATGAAAGACAGCTATTTAGCAAACTTATACCAAACATCACCAACTTCAAACTGAAAGAAGAAATTAGGTGGTTTCTCCCATTTAAAAAAGGAAAGGGGGATAGACTATAGAATATTCGTGAGAAAAAATATATAGTTTTGTTCTTTTCAGTTTCTTTCTCATGAAGGCAGACTCCAGCACTATGATCCCAGCACTGGGGTAGTAGAGGCAGAAGGATTGCTGCAAGTTCAAAGCCAGTCTGGGCTACATAACAAGAGCCAGTGTCAAAATAAAAATATAAAATTGAGAATAATAAAAGGGGTAAACACAGGAGAGAGATTCCAGTCACAGAGAAGAATGTCTCAACCCATTTGACTAAATGTCAGATTCCCCAAGAAGAGGACAGTCTCCCTACACCAAGAACGTGTATTAGGCTCTAAATAAAAAAATAAAATTGAGAATAATAAAACACAGTAGAGAGATTCCAGTCACGGAGAAGAATGTCTCAACCTATTTGACTAAATGTCAGATTCCCCAAGAAGAGGACAGTCTCCCTACACCAAGAACGTGTATTATGCTCTCAGCTAAATGTCACCACATCCCACCCCAGCCCATTAGCACAGTGATAAAGTTCAGTGTCCCCAAATCTGGTCAGCTTAAGTATGTGCTGAGAACAACCCAACAAAACTTGGGCAATGCAGCCAACACTCTTTTTACTGGGCTCAGAAGAGGGCGTGTACCGAGCCTTCCCCTGGGCCTCCTGCTTTGCCCCTGACCCCAGCTCTTTGTGCCCCGCCCCCGCCCCGCCCCCCGCAGGTGACTCCGCAGGAGGTAAGAAGGGTGGAAAGAAGAAGGGCTCCTCCTTTCAGACTGTGTCGGCTGTGTTCAGGGTAAGTGCTTTCTCTTTTGGTACCTTCCTCTTTCACTTGTTTCTCTGCCCATGCGCTGAGAGAAATGTGCTTGCTTTCATGTGCGCCCCAGGAAAACTTAAACAAATTGATGACCAACCTGAGGAGCACCCATCCTCACTTTGTGAGATGCCTGATTCCCAATGAGACCAAGACGCCTGGTGAGTGGCTCTCCGGGCTAGCTGTCATCTGAAGAGAACTGGACTCACTAAGGTGTATGCAAATCCCTAAGGATGGGCTGAAGGGAGGAGTGGGAGATGGCTCAGGAAACCGTTTAAAGTTCAAACCCGGGGTGTAGAGGTGCACACTGCCAACCCCAGAGTCCCTGAGGCTGAGGCTAAAGGTTGTAGTTTGATGTCAGCCGCGGCAGTATGACAAGACTCTGTCTCAAAAATCCAAAAGGGAAAAAGAAAAAAACAGGTTCAACATATTCATACAAAGGCAATACAGAACTACCCGTGGGCCGTCTGCAGAGCGTGTCCACAGGGCTGGGAGCCAAAGCAGCAGCATCCCTGACAGAGTTCATCTCAGAATCCCTAGTGAGCTTCAGTGAGAGGGAAGACAGGGTCTGGTCTCTGCTGTCACTGCCTTGAAAAGTCTCCCACAGTATCCTGTCTCCATAAGATTCTCCCGTGGAGTTTTGCATGACCTCCACCCCAGTGGGACCGTCACCAGATGATGGCCTTTTAAGTTTTTTTCTGATCTGTAGTTTTTGCTGCATCTCTCCCTGCCCTTGACTCTCCCAGAGCTATGGCCCTCACTTTGTCTGCTTGCTTCAGGCCACAACAATGACAACGCCCTGGGGTTTTTTTCCGCGTGTTAGGAGCTGCTTTAAAGTGGTCACTCACTTCGACTCAAACCTACTCCTTATGAGGTAGGAGCTGCTGTTCTCCACATTTTACGAACGAAGAAATGGAGACAAGCTAGATTTCAAGAAATTCCTTTTCCCAAAGCCCAGCATTTAGACAAAAGCCTTGGCTTTTAAGAAGATAGTTTCTGTTCATTAAAAGGAGTCATTCTCCTTTTCTCTAGCAAAAGAGACTGGATGGATAGCTCCTCCATTGACTGCCTGGGGTGCCTATTTAACATATCAAAGAGAATCACTGCAGGCCAGTCTCCCCCAGCCCTACTCTCTCTACTTACAGAGTTCTGGGTGCTCTCAGCATTTCTCAACCCACCCCTACCCTTAACCTTCAAGCCCCCCCCCCCCCCCCCCCCGCCCCCAGCCTCTCTTCCCTTCCCCTAGCATCTTGGACTCCTCTATAACCCAGCCATTTTGGCTAATGTTCTCCTGGTCTCTTGACTTCTTGGTCTCTGGGTTCCCAGGAAACTCCCTGGGAAGTTTGCCCCCCCCCTCTTCTCTTCCTCTCTCGCTCCCCCAATTCCATGACCAAGTCCAGTCTGCTGGCCAACTTCAGTGTGGACCACCCAGCTGTCTGTATCTCTGCTCTCCCTCCTATCTACAATAAATCTTCTCTCAACGCGCATGTGGGAACATCGCATCCTCATTTTTTTCAAGACCCAGAAGGTTCCCTTTCATGCAGTTGATAAACAGCACAGTTGGGATTTGAACCAGTAGGAATCACATTCATGTACTGAAATACACTGTGTCTCATTAATATGCATAACCATAATGGTTTGTGCATCTGTTAAAATTAAAAAATCAGTGGATACTAAGAGGAGATGTGAAAAATGAAAATTATAAACCACAAATATTGCATGCTATAAAATCAAGAGCAATGAATACCGATGTGCTATTAAAGAAATAAGACAGTTTATTTATATATTTAACATTTTTACTAATATAACCAAGATGTTAAAATGTTGGAAATTTGCCAAAAAGAATAATTCATTTTTTGATAAAGCTGGAAGAGAAATTTTAACAGTTTCCTGAGACCACGAGAATCTTAAGAGTCCCTTAAATGGATTTTCTATTCAAGATAAAATGAAGACATTACCATTGAAATGGAAAGGATCCAAAATCAGGAAAAAACAAGGGGCAGGGAGGAACCAAACTGAAAATGTCTGCAGTTCCCTACACAAATCCTCCTGGAATTCTGATAGTGATATTTCCTCCTCAGTCTTTACTAGTTGTTCTGCAGGGAATTCCCTCCCAGTGGACCTTTGGGCAGTGATGTCGGTGTTTATATTTGCACCATGTGGTGTCATCACTACCAGCTGCAATAAGTTTGGCTTAAGTCAACTGAGATGAATCCTTGTCATTAATGACTTTAGTGTGTAAGGTCACACATGGATGGTAGTTACTGCACTAGGAGAGGCTACAGCTCTAGTCAAGCTGTGAAAACTGTTATAAAGATCTCTCTTCAGAGCAAGCAGGAACGCCTGTAGACATTCTGGAAATTTCTACAAGGTGATGTCAAAGCCAGAATTAGCTGTGCCCCTCCCTGGCAACTTAGAAATCGTACAGTGAGAAACCACCACAGCCACAGTCTCTCCTCTAACCCTCTGGCCAGGCTGGTTACCAAGCCTCGGCTTCTCAGCCATAGGCTGCTCTGGTCCTTCTGGCTCCAACAATTCCACTCAAGCCCTGCTTCCTGAGGCAGGCACCGAGCAGACGGCCACCAGCCCTCGACACTCAGCCTCCAACTCCTACCTTCCTTTCTATCTCAAGTTTGTTTCGCATCTGGCTTTGCAGGTTCTTCACATTAGACATTTTCACCCCTAAGCAGAGGCAGGAAGACTCTTCAGGTTGTCTAATGGGAGTCCCAGGCCCTTTCCACCCCTGCTTTCCTCAGAGCATAGTTACTGAGGCTTCTGGCAGGATAAATCTCTTCTTCTCATGGCCATGGGCTGCTAGAGTCTCCCGGGAAGACTGGGGTGATTCCCTCCGCGAGGCTTGTTATACAAGTTGCAGTCACTCCTAGACTCCCACTTAGTGCTGATATCAACATATGTAAGTGCTGATGACACTGAGGGAGTTCATGGGTCTCAGATCATCAAGACAGTGAAAAGCCACCAATGTCCCCCACCCTGCACTTTCCCCAGGTGTGATGGACCACTACTTGGTCATGCATCAACTGCGCTGTAATGGCGTCCTGGAGGGCATCCGGATCTGCAGGAAAGGGTTCCCCAGCCGAATCCTCTATGCTGACTTCAAACAACGGTAGGTTACCTCTTTCATGTATCTGTCTCCTTTGGGGACAGCTTTTATAGACATACCCCATCCAAAGTACCCTTGGCCTGGTTAGTTGGTAAAGTAACAAGCTTCTCAGGGTTTCTATAAAATTCATTTTGCCACAAGCATAAGCCCATGTCCAATGTGAGTCTTGGGATGTCCCAAAGTGGTCTGTCCATACAGTCAGACCTCACCTGACAGTCAGATGACGTCTGTCACTTTAAAGAAGGATGTCTCATCACTGAGGAACATTTGGGACTCTATGATCCTTTGTAGAGAGGTGTCCTTATACATTAGAGCATCTTAGCAGCATCTCTAGCCTCTGTCCAAAGATGCTGGGTACAAACCACACACCGAATTCCTATGCTGCAACCATCAAAGGCACCAGTATTGCCAGGTGTTCCCTGGGATCCAAATCTTCCTGTTGAAATCCACTACTCCAGAACACTTCTTTTTTTCTTTCCAGACCCCTTGAGGGGTAAGAGGACTGAGGTTTGTAGCTGCAGCTTAATTCAAAGCTCCAGGTCAAAGAGGAACCATTTCCTCTGAAGGCAAATTTTCTGAGCTAGGTGCTCAGTCCATCTTCCTTCTTCCTTACGGTGTCTTTCTCCCCCGCTTCCTCTGCCCACCATACCCTAGAACTCACCCCTGGCCTCTCCCCTCTCCCAGGCTAGCAGAACAGTATTTACCTTCTTAAGAGTGGAACAGAAAGTTCTAGAAAGACCATAAGACCGTGCTGAGAGGTCAAAACCATTGTCTGTTCTCCTCAGGTACCGAATCCTTAATGCCAGTGCCATTCCAGAAGGGCAGTTCATCGACAGCAAGAACGCCTCTGAGAAGCTGCTGAACTCCATCGATGTGGACCGAGAGCAGTTCCGATTCGGCCATACGAAGGTGGGCACAGGTGGCCTGGACACACACACACACACACACACACACACACACACACACCCCACAACTCTGCAGATCGACTACTGCTCAGAAGGAAGGGCCTTTTCTTCTTCCGGTCGACTTGATCAGTCTTGTCTTGCAGCCCAGGCAGAGGAGCCCTGGGACAGTGGCTGGGGGCTCTGGCTCTGTGCTGAATCTTAAGGAATCTTAAGTTAGAAAATGAAGCAGCAAGCAGGGGAACCCTCATGGCCTAGAGAGACCCAGGAGAAAGACTCTCAAAGGAGAAGAAAGAGCTTTAGCATGCATAGAACATAGGACAGATTCCAGGGTAGGTGGCTTGAGACAGGTGATTATAACAGTGGAAGGACTTCTGGTCACTGTGTGCATATATGTGCCCTGTGCACAGTCTCCCAGACATGTATCACTGACTTGCTCCAATTCTGGGCACAATTTTGCCCTGTGATTACTTTCTGGGTTTGTCTTGATTGCCTTGAACCAGCCCTGGTGCCTGATGGACCCTGAAGCTACTTTAGAGCACACTGCCTTACCAGCAGCCCGAGAGGTACAAAACCAGAGACCAGAGCCACTGGAACGTGAGGCCTGGACACACTTTGGGTGTTGAGAGGTCCCACCGCGAGGCTGACTGAGCCCCTGCTGAGGATATAGCTGGGCTCATCTCTTTCTCAATGCAGGTGTTTTTCAAGGCTGGGCTCCTGGGGCTGCTGGAAGAGATGAGGGATGAGAAGCTGGTGACCCTAATGACGCGCACGCAGGCCGTGTGCAGGGGCTACCTGATGAGGGTGGAGTTCAAGAAGATGATGGAGAGGAGGTAAGGCATCTCTCTTACCCACCCTTCCTACTCAGCAGCTAGAAATCACTTCCTGCTTTGGGTCTTCGAACATTCATTCATTCATTCATTCATTCAATCAATCAATCATTTGGCCAGTAGTGACTGAGCAACCATCTTATACACTGAAGATATGGAAACAAACCCTGCCGTCCAACAGTTCACAGATACATGCAAAGCAGACAGATGCAGAGAGAGCTTCAGGACTTCAGACAATGGCAGTTGTATAGTTAGGCAACGGAGGACCTGGGGAAATAAGCCTCTGCCCTGGTTCACATAATTAGAGTTGGCATGAAGGGCTCGGCCTTCCTTCTTCCTAATCTTTTCCTGCTGCAGTCAGTGCCCTCATTCACATAGACTCATAGGCTCTGCAAAGCTTGGGTGTATCCCCTGCTACCCACGTGGGTAGGATAAAGCTCCTGAGACCTATCGGGGAGGGGTTCTAATGGAAAACGAGTTAGCGAGTATTGTGGGTAATTAATCCGAGTCCTGTGGGTGCACAGGGAGTCCATCTTCTGCATCCAGTACAATGTGCGTTCCTTCATGAACGTCAAACACTGGCCCTGGATGAACCTGTTCTTCAAGATCAAGCCCCTGCTGAAGAGCGCCGAGGCGGAGAAGGAGATGGCCACCATGAAGGAAGACTTCGAACGAGCCAAGGAAGAACTGGCTAGATCTGAGGCGCGTCGGAAGGAGCTGGAGGAGAAAATGGTCTCCCTGCTGCAGGAAAAAAATGACCTCCAGTTGCAAGTCCAATCTGTAAGTTCTACCGGAGAGAGTGTGAAACACAGATTCCCAGGACAGTGAAGGAGCAGGGAGGTCCCCTCAGCTGTCTATTTAATAGGCAGTGGTGCCACCTAGTGGTCGTACCAAGTATTGCATCACTACCCAGTCAGTAGGAGCAGGCCTATTCTTGGTTTCCCCAGAAAATATGTTGTCAGAGTGATTTTATGCTCTCTCTGGTCTTTCCTCTGTCTTCCCTAGCAAACAAAACACCAATCTTATACACATAAAATAATAATACTTTTTAAATAATGTTTAAATACACAAAATTTTAAATGTATCAATAAAAGTAAATCATTAAAATTAAATAACCCAACTGAAAACAGAAACTAATTTTCCACACACGATTTTCAATATATAATTATTCTCTGAAAAGTTCTCTTGATAATTCATTTTTACTAAAGAAATGGGGATGGGATGGAGCCACATTGGCAGGTCACAATATTCTGGTAGCATAATTGTCTCCTCTCCAAGAAATGTGTATTTTTCTCTTAATAAAACCCTCAGAGACTTTCCTTGCATCTCCCCTTATGTACAGTGATGTGCTCTCCCTTGCTCTCACACTGTGAGTAGAGTGCTCTCCATGGGAGCACCACCTTCCAAGGCTCAGAGGGCAGGAGTCCTAGATCCAGCAGTGTTAACCTCCCGGATTCCCCCACCTGTTAGCGTCTGTTAATTCTCTTGTCCGGCTTCATGCTCACATCTGAATATGAATCTGAACATGTACTATTATGGGCATCATAGCAGTACATCATGAACATAACTGTACTCACAGTGGATGATTGTCAAGGAACTGGAAGCCTCGGACCGTGCCAGGTGCCCAGCGTGTTCTGAGGCGTCGAGAGACTCAGAGAGCACTAGCAAGGAATCTTCCCAGGCTTCTCCCTTCCACCCTGCACTGTGTGTCTAGTGCTTCAAATACTTTACAAAGGGAAGGTGTTGGCTGATTTAGCTTAAGAACATGATTAGCCAGTCTCGGTCCCATCCACAAAACTCACTGCAGTCTTCTGGGACATGGGCCTATTCAGTCACCTAGTCCTGTGTGTTTTCACTCTCCTGTTCTGTTACTGGAGGAAGCACACAAGGGACACACGGATAGCCCCCTTCTGCTGAATATTAACAGGTAGTAAGCAGACTTTTGAAAACACCAACCTGCTTTGTAGA
Organism: Apodemus sylvaticus; assembly: GCF_947179515.1. Classification (NCBI taxonomy): domain Eukaryota; kingdom Metazoa; phylum Chordata; class Mammalia; order Rodentia; family Muridae; genus Apodemus; species Apodemus sylvaticus. The sequence goes on along the minus strand of NC_067481.1, from coordinate 57,139,920 downwards.
GCATGGCGTATACAGATCACAGATGACGTGGTTTTTGACTGGTAGAGGAGGCTTTCTTGTTTACAATGAACCTGTAACTCCATGAGTGTCTCCGTGTGAGATTACTTAGAGTGATGATTGGCTGTCAATAATGATGTCCTCGGGGGTTAAGAGAGCACATAGGTGACGTGTGTGTAAATGCCTGTGTGTGCGCACACCCAGCCTACTCCTCAGCTTGGCTTATGTGCCCGCTTTTAGAGGGCCGGGCCCTTTCTTCCCTGGGTTTACAAATAAGCAAACAGGACTCACAGTGACCCGCCTCTTTCAGGAAACAGAGAATCTAATGGATGCAGAGGAACGGTGCGAGGGTCTCATCAAAAGCAAGATCCAGCTGGAGGCAAAGGTCAAGGAGCTGAATGAGAGGCTGGAGGAGGAGGAAGAGATGAATTCTGAGCTGGTTGCCAAGAAGAGGAATCTGGAAGACAAGTGCTCTTCTCTCAAGAGAGACATCGACGACCTGGAGCTGACTCTGACTAAGGTCGAGAAGGAGAAGCATGCCACGGAGAACAAGGTGGGTGCACAGAGGGGAAGGCTCCTCACGGCCTTCCTCCTCACAGCCTTCCTCCTCACAGCCTTCCTCCTCACAGCCTTCCTCCTCACGGCCAGTCCTCACCCCTCACCTAGAAGTGGGGGCAGGAACTGAGGCCAGCCTGGTCTACACAACAAGCAGCTGCCAGGTATGATCCCTTGTCCTTGAGCTCCACTCCACGAAGTCTCCTCAAATCTTCCTGTGGGGAGGGGTGCTGCTAGCATGTGCGTTTCCTTGACAGCAAGGACTGGATACAGGCATCTTCAAGCCCTAGAAGGATGCAGAGAAAGCCACTTGGCATTACTTAGTCCAATTAGGAATCTAGTGGCTAGAGAAACAGCTCAGCCACTGGCTGCTCTTCCAAAAGCGGTTCACAACAATCTGTAACTCCAGTCACAGAGGATTTGATGTTGTCTTCTGGACTTTCTGGGCACTGCACACACATGATATACATTGGTATGGAGACAAAACACCCATACACATAAAACAAGAATTTCCAGAAGTAATGGTGCATGCCTTTAATCCCAGCACTCAGAAGGCAGAGGCAGGCAGATCTCTCTAAACCTGGCCAGCCTGGTCTACAGTCCCAGGAGAGCCAGAACTATATAAGAACCTTGTATAAAAAGGAAGAAAGGAGGGATAGAAAGAAAGAAAAAGAAAGAACAGAGATAATGAGAGAAAGGAAGGAAGGAAGGAAGGAAGGAAGGAAGGAAGGAAGGAAGGAAGAGAGAGAGAGAGAGAGAGAGAGAGAGAGAGGGAGGGAGGGAGGGAAGGAGGGAGGAAGGAAGGAAGGAAGGAAGGAAGGAAGGAAGGAAGGAAGGAAAGAAAGAAGGAAGGAAGGAAGGAAAGAAAGAAGGAAGAACTTATGTACTATACAACTCTAATAATTCTGTTTAGGTGCTAGACTACGGAAGTTTCCTATCAGGGTTTGAGGAACACATATAAAAGTGTGTGCATATATGGGGAGGCTTTCAGTAGCTTTTCTTGGGACAGAACAGGGGACCATGTCATAGGATGTGGTAGAGTCACATGGAGAGCACAGTGTACTACTGGGGCACCGGGCAAGGTGGATCAGGTAACAAAGGTAACGAATATGGCCTGCCTGGTGCTCAGTGGGGAGAAGAGCAGGTGAAATGAACAGGAAGAGTGATGTACACAGCACAGAAGTGTGAGCTTGGCAAGGATGCTTACACGAGGACCACGGCTCACCTAATAAGGGCCACCTATGAGGCAGGACAAAGGATGAAGTCTGCTGGGCATGAGAGGACAATGGCAGGTGACATTCAGAGTCAGTGACGGATAAACAATAGCAAGCAATGGAGATGGACAATAGGGAGAGTGGAGACTGTGGCTAACGTTGTCTGCCGGTTGCTCATCTCACCGTAGCAGCCATGACTCAGTCCCATCAAATGTGAAGCCAACACTGCTGGGGGTTTAGACTTCCCCGAGAGACCAAACATCAGGATATGGGGTGGATTCATTTTTCCAATGTAGACAGCATTTCAATATATTATAAATTAAATATATCTCAGGTTGGATTCAGGTCACAGGTGGGAGTTACCAACCTCTTAGCTGGAAGTTCCTGTTTAATGCCTGAGAGTTCCACATGTGGTGTCTCCAAGCCCTTTCCTGCCAGCACATCTTCTGGATTTTCTTGCCTCACACTCCAGGCCTCTCCCTTCCCTACCTGCTTCATTCTAAACTCCCATCAGCCACCGGGTGTGTGATGAGCAGAGATTGCTGCGTTGCCCTTCACACCTAGGGCATTTGCATCTTAATAGTATCCTTCCTAGTGAAATAGAATATGTTCTGAAAGATTGGTCCAGATGGAGGGACATGCCACACCAGGATAGACCACAGTGGAGTGTTTGCTTAGCATTGATGAAGCCCAGAGTTTGATCCCAGAACCATGTAAAACTGAACATGGGTGGACCCCGAGATATGCATACCTAAGATACATGCTGCATTTTGGTATAGGCGGGAAGATTGGAAGTTCAAGATTATCCTTGGCTGTATCAAGTTTGATGTCACTTTAGGCCCTGGGAGACCCTGTCTCACAAAAACCTGCAAAGCTGGCTGGTATAGTGATCGGTGCCATGTCTTGGCTATTTGGGAGCCTGAAGCAGAAAAAAATCTCTTAAGCCTAGGCATTTGGAGCCAACCTTTCTTATCTGAAGAGCTTTCTTTAAAAAAATAAGATGAAATAAAATGAAAATAATAACCAAAGAAATGTATATAAAAGAAACTGAGAAATGACCTGTCCCAAAATGCTAAGGAACTAGAGATGCAGGAAGGCAGCCGTGGGTTTTGTTGCTGGAGCTGCTGGATTCATTGCTTCGCTATTAAATGGGTGACTGATCTTTCTCCTAGGTGAAGAATCTCTCTGAAGAAATGACGGCACTTGAAGAAACTATTTCCAAACTGACAAAAGAAAAGAAGTCCCTGCAGGAAGCCCATCAGCAGACACTGGATGACCTACAGGTTGAAGAAGATAAAGTCAACGGTCTCATCAAGATCAATGTCAAACTGGAACAGCAGACAGATGACGTGAGGACGTGTGACTTCTGAGCCTTGCAAAGATGGGGCTGAGTAGGGATCAGTCTAGAGATCCTGGAGTCAGAGCCTGAGTCCGGATTCCAGCTGTGCCCTGACCCCAATCACATAGGTCCAAGGTGACAAGCAGGTCACATGACCTTGGGAGCCATTCATTCCCACTGACGAATTAGGAGTAATACCAACAGCTAGACTCAACACATAACATTTTCAGTAAAGCACAAAACTCTGCTATTCTTAGCATCTGTGTATAGACATTCTAGGTTCAGAAACCTCTGATTCTTCTCTACAGTGTTTAGAACCTCATGCTAGGCAAGGATGTAGCTCAGTGGTACAGCATGCCTGAGACCCCCAACCTCCACCTGCAACTCCTCAAAAATGGAACAGAAAAACAGGCCAGGAAAACGAACCTTTTTCTTCTTCATGAATTACTATTGTTCATGACACAAGAGGCAGGTTTCAAGTTAGCTGGTTTTATTCCCTCTTATGGCTAGATCTTTCGTGCATTTCTACTTTAATAAGGCCAGGGTGGGTGTGTTCCCTGATATGCCCTTCTTTTCCTGGGCCCTACACACATACTTGAGTTTCTTGTCTGACTCCCCGCAGGGATGGGTGACACAGGTGAGGGACTGGTGATGGGCTCCCACTTATCCCTGTGGGAGATTATGGCTTGTGACAGGCCAAGTGGGAATGATCTGAAAAGAGGTACCAGGAGGCCCCCCAAGATATCCACCCCCTAAGATACAGCACACAGAAGTGGAGGATGGAAGGCTGGCTTCCTTCTTCCTGGGGCTGGTGGCCACAGGGCATGGGTGTGACTGTGCTGTCTGATATGAGTAAGGCTGCTTCTCCACCTGTGTCTTCCCAGCTCGAGGGCAGCTTGGAACAGGAGAAGAAACTGCGGGCTGACCTGGAGAGGGTGAAGAGGAAGCTGGAAGGAGACTTGAAGATGTCCCAGGAATCCATCATGGATCTAGAGAATGATGCGCAGCAGTTGGAGGAGAAACTGAAGAAGTAGATGATTAGTGTTCTACCCCTCCATCTGAGCCTGAAGGCCAAGCGTGCCTCCCTTTGCAAAGGCCTGGGTCTCATGCTGTTTTATTTGTTCAATCTCCTTGCAGGAAGGAGTTTGAAATGAGTCAGTTACAGACCAGAATCGATGACGAGCAAGTCCTCAGTCTGCAGCTGCAGAAGAAGATTAAAGAGTTACAGGTAAGGATGCCAGATCCTTCCTCGTCACAGAGCTGCCCCAAAGTACGCAGCTTGCTTGCCCATTCTTTCTTTTCTTCTCGCGTCATTACATGCAAGTCTTTCCTTTTCTTCTTTCTCCTCCCTGCTTCAGCAGCACATAAGGTTTTGAAATAGTTAAAAATTCCTAAGTGGTACATAGGTATATATATATGTATATATATATATATATATATATATATATATATATATCCTTGAAAAGAATCAGAAGGTGACCTAAATGGCTAATCACTGCTGCTGAAGGAACACTGACCACTGTCCCTAAGCCCAAGGCCTGCCAATCTTCTGAGAAGGAACTGGCAGTTTCAGGTGGAGGTGGATCTTTGAGGATCCTTTGGCTATGTGTTTATGTTGAAAACCTGGAGAAAACATATGCTATATATGTGAAAATTCATTCACATTCCTTCAGATTTTCAGCAGGAATCTTTTCATCCTAAGCACAGGCTGCAGCTTAACTCTTTTCACGTATTAGCATGTTCTGTAGGGCTTTCCATAGTAGACTTGCTGCAGCATTGAGCTGCTGCTTGGCTTCCAAAGAGACACTCATCACACATGTTTGAGCATTCCCCTACTGATGGATACGTAGGCTATTTCCAAACAGCTACCACTGGCCTTTCGTCCCCCACTAAATCATCGCATGTTCGGGCTGCTTTCCCCATCACCTTAGCACCTATTTACTCCCAAAATGGATTGCTCTCCACTCTGTCAACCTTCCTGATCGCAGTGACCCTTTCAGGCCCGCACAGAAGAGCTAGAGGAAGAGATTGAAGCAGAGCACACGGTCAGAGCCAAAATTGAGAAGCAGCGTTCAGACCTGGCCAGGGAACTGGAGGAGATCAGCGAGCGGCTGGAAGAAGCCAGTGGGGCCACTTCCGCCCAGATCGAGATGAACAAGAAGAGGGAGGCTGAGTTTCAGAAACTTCGCAGGGACCTGGAGGAGGCCACGCTGCAGCACGAAGCCACCGCAGCGGCTCTTCGGAAGAAGCACGCGGACACTGTGGCGGAGCTCGGGGAGCAGATCGACAACCTGCAGCGGGTGAAGCAGAAGCTGGAAAAGGAGAAGAGTGAGCTGAAGATGGAGATCGACGACATGGCCAACAACATTGAAACAGTCTCCAAGTCAAAGGTATCTGACTGACTCTCTGGTCTTGGCAGCCGTGTCTTCCTACGCTGGGAGCAACTGGAATCTGATGTCCCAAACTCACTGTAAATTGTAAATTTAGCATCTTCCTACCTCTGATTTTCCTAACTCTTCAAATTCTTTCAAGTCACATGCCCTAAATAACTGAAGCCACTATAAGCAAACACCTCAGACAGGGCAATTTTATAAATAACAGAAGTGCTGTTTACAGTTTGGGAGCTGGGAAGCCTGAGGTAGAGTGACCATTAGACTCAGTGTCTGGCCGGGGCCCTCTCTCAGCCTCAAAGATGGAGCCTGTGTCCTCCAATATCAGAAGGAACAAGGGAGCCAGCTCTTACCTATTTGTTCTGTTTTGTTTATTTGTTGTTTTTGAGGAAGTTTCTCCCTGGCTGGCCTGGAACCCTATGTGAACCAGGCTAGTCTCAAACCCGCAGAGATCTGCCTGCCTGTGCCTCCAGAATGCTGGGATTAAAGGTGTGTGCAAACACATCCATCTTCCCACCTCTTTAATAGAGACCCTTACTCCCCATAAAGGTGGATTTCTCATGACCTAATTATTACCCACACTCACACACACCCCACTTCCCACTCAGAGGCCCTACTTCCCAATATTTGGAGATTTAGTTTCAATTTAGGTATTTGTGGAAAACACACATGGAGAGCAAAGTCGTTCCAACTTGGTTGAGCTATCTGCCACCATCAAGGTCTGATTCCTCTCCTGGCTCTTCCAGTCCATCTGGCGCATACAAGATCTAAATCTATGACTTGGCTAACACCTGGGCGTTGTGAGCATGGTTCTTTCTATACCATCTTCTTACCCCACAGAATGCCACTTGGGAGCAGCCCCTGAGACAGATGCAACAGTAGAACTGGGTGTCTTGAAGAAAAAGCACAAGGGACTAGAGAGATGGCTCCGTGGCTAAGCAGCATGCACTGGTTTTGCAGAGGACCCAGGTTCATCTCCCTGCACTGGGAGCTCATAATTGCCTCTAAGACCAGCTCCAGGAGACCTAGCAGCTCTGACCTCTGTTGGCATCTACATCCATGTGCATAGACCCTATCCCAACATACATATGCAGAGACAAAAATAAGATAGGTATTTCTAACAGAAAAGAAAAGCACAAGTCGGATATGGTGGTGCACCTGTAATCCCAGCACGTAGGAGGCAGAGGCAGGTGGATCTTTGGGAGTTCGAGACCAGCTTGGTCTAGACTGTGAGTTCCAGGACAGTCAGGGCTACATAGAGAGATCCTGTCTGGGATGGAGGGATGGGGGAGTTCAAAGTCATCCTCAGACACATAGTGAGGCCAATATAAGAGACCTTTCTTATTTTAAAAGAAGGAGGAGGAGGAGGAAGGGAAAGAGGGAGGGGTAGAGGGTCTGAGGGAGAGTAAAACAAAAGAGAATAAAGGAATAGTCACCCCTTAGAATCTGTAGTGGTTTGGTTCTAGGGCTTCCAAGGACACCAAGTCCATGGTGCAGGATCTCAATTGGATGGCAGAGAGTGTGTGCACACCCTCTGCCGTGCACAGCCTCTCCCGTGCACAGCCTCTCCCGTGCACACCCTCTCCCGTACACAGCCTCCCATTTAAATCTACAACTCACACCTCCTTGGATAATGTAAATGCCGTGAAAGTCATTATGCCCTGTTATTCAGGGAATAACAACCAGAAGGAAAAGTCTGGGGTGTGGTCACCTGTGACCCCCACCACTTGAGAGACAGAAAAGTTGGACTATCATAAGTTTAAGGTCAGCCTGCTTCATAGAGAGTCCTAGGCCAGCCAGGTCTCAAAAAACTGAACTAAACTAAAGCTAAAACCACTTCCACATGCTGAGCACTGATGAGTTTGTTTTAGTATTTTCAATTCTCTGAGGTATTTGGTTTGGTTTGGTTTGGGTTTTTTGTTTTTTGATTTTTAATGAGATTTCCCTGTGCAGCTTGGGCTTATCCCTGAACTTGTGGCTATCTCCTGCCTCAGCTCCCAAGGGCAAGTGCTAGGATTTACATATGTGCACCGCCACTCATAGGTGTTTTAGTTGTTCTGGCTCTGCTGTGAGTTCAGTCTAAGGACTGTACCTGTGAACACTGAGGATTGTGTGGATTCGAAGTTAGGGAAACGAAGCACACAAAGAGCATTGATTTAGTTGCCTTTTTAACTTGCTTTGAGATGACAGGCACTGAGCCTAGGACCTCACACGTGGATCATTCTGCTTGGCTGCTCAGACCCCTGGACAGCACATTAATACAGGTGCAGAGATAGGCAAGAACAGGCACGGGTTACTGAGGCGCTGAAGACATGGCTTCCTTTCCTTTGAGAATATCTGGGAATACATTCTGTCTCCCCTCCCTACAAGGAAATTCCCAGGGCTCCTCACTCCCCACAGGGCTCATGCAAATGAAGGTTCCGACACTTAAACCAATCACTTTCACAGCAAAGCTGCCTCCCTGTGACTTCACAAAAATTTTCTCTCAGAGAGCAACCTCCTTAATTTAAGAGCTGTTCTCATCCCAGAATGCCCCTGTTTGGCTGGTCTGGGAGGGACACCAGTGGGGTTGTGAGTCTCTCTAAGAGGGTCCCAGAAGGCCAGGGAGTGAACCAGAACTGGAAGTGTAGGAGGCAAAGTCAGGAAAGAAAAATAGGCTTGTGGAATCTCTCTCTCTCTCTCTCTCTCTGTCTCTCTCTCTCTCTCTTTCTTTCTCTCTCTCTGCTTCTCTGTCTCTGTATGTCTGTCTGTCTTTGTCTTTATATCTCTGTCTTTCTGTATATATACATGTCTGTGTGTCTGTGTGTCTGTGTGTCTGTGTGTCTGTGTGTGTTACAGGGCCTTGCACATGGTCTAGGCAAGTGCTCTACCCTTGAGCTATCACCACGGTCCCTTTGCCATCTGTTTTTAGATTCTACATAGTATTGCTTTCTTCTTTTTTTAAAGATTTATTTTATTTGGGGGCGGGAGAGCATGTGTGTGCAGGTGCTCTCAGAGACCAGAGGAAAACGTTTGGATCCCCTGGAGCTGTGCTTACAAATGGTTGGGAGCTGCTGCCTGACACGGGTGCTGGGAATCCAGTTCTAGTCACTCCCTGTCTCTGTTCATTTCCTACTGCTGTACTAAAATGCCTGAGGCACTGCACTTTATAAAGAAGACAGCTTTATTGAGCCCCTAGTTAGGAAGATGGACCAGCATCTATTTAGCTCAAGGACAACTCATTGGTGGTAGCATTTGTTAGAGGAACATAGATGCCAGTCACTTTTACATCAGCTCATTCTCATAACTACTAATCTAGTGTTAAGAGACCAGCACTAACCCCTTTGGTGAATGGTACCCAAATGACCTAATTACCTCACTGAAGCCCCGCCTTTTAAAAGTCCCACCTCCCCTTGATACCACCACACTAGAGACCAAGTTTCATCTCACAGCATCCTGCTTCTGGAATGGCTTTATTTTACTCTGCCTTCCCAACTTTAAAGCCCAGCATTTCTTGTTTTACATTTCTTTAAGTCATTGTATCCTTTGCATCTTCTTTTTGAGCATTATCTTTCTTCTCAGACCCCGCCCCTGTTGGAAGTCTTCCACATGCGTCATCCTCAAGCAGGTCCTGAGCTCCTCAAGGACCATCTTTGATCTAACAGCCCTTCTTCCTCTGCACCTGTCTCACACCTTCCAATCTAAAGGAAAGCACATGCTCACGTTATTATATATTTAATGGGGAGGGAAGAGAAGTGAAGTCTGAGACACAGGAGGCTTGAATGAATCTCATACAACTACAGGTAGATGGGAGGCTGGGATAGTGACATCCTCATCTCTATACCTACGCCCCAGGACCCGCTGTAGTGCTGAAAGAAACACTGCCTTGTGTAGGCAGGGCTTGCAAATAGTATCCATCTTTCAATAGACTTACTTATCTTCCATCATGATCCCAGGGTTCCTTCGAGTGGCATCGTATTCGAAGCTGGTTTACCAATCACTGGATGCATACCAACCAAAGCTGACATCCCACACTATTGCTGATTAAAGAGCAATCACATACAAAAATAAAGTAAATCCAAAATGATAATGATTCCTAAAACCAACGTTCATATGCTCCACAATTTCATTTAGTTCAACGAGAAGCCAGTTTGGTGCTGGGCACCAGAAGCCCACTTCCCCATTCCCACTGGCATTTCTGTTTTTTCAGAGTAACATGGAAAGAATGTGCCGGTCTGTGGAAGACCAATTTAACGAAATCAAAGCCAAGGATGACCAGCAGACCCAGTTGATCCACGATCTGAACATGCAGAAAGCAAGGCTGCAGACCCAGAATGGTGAGGATGGCAAGCCTCCGGGGCCCAGTGGGTGGAGACATGGTGGCTGGCAGTCGGCCGTGCTCAAGTGGAGACACATCTGTTTGGCAGGCGAGCTGAACCACCAAGTAGAAGAGAAGGAGTCTCTGGTTTCACAGCTAACCAAAAGCAAGCAGGCCCTCACCCAGCAGCTGGAGGAGCTTAAGAGGCAACTGGAGGAAGAAACCAAGGTAAGGTTGCCTTTTTAGGGAACATCTGTCAGATAAACCTGAGCAGCCAAGTAGTGCGAGCCTCGAGGGAGGCGGATGGGAGGTGGGTGTCTTAGAGGGATGCAATACAGAATCAATGATGCTTCATCTCTCTCTGCCCTGCAGTGTCATAAAAATCTGTTCCTGAATGACAGGATCTTGGCATTAGACGTCTCCTCAGGACTAGAAAGCCCTAACAAGGCGCCCCATCTCTTTTACACCTCTATTTCCCATTAGGTGGCCTAATAACTGTGCCCTCAGTCAGGAGCATCCCTCCCCATTACTGCACCAGTTAGACCATCTCATGCAGAAAATCACCCCCGCAGCTTAGAATACCATCGTCTTTGTGGGCTGCCTCCTGTAAGATCAGCTCTTAAGCACCCTTTCTCCCCTAAAAGACCACATGACTTGAGGGGAGAACCTTTGGGTGTTAACATAAAAGTAACACCATAGGAATGCCAACGTCAGCATCTAGATACAGTCTGTAACACGGGTCTACCCACTGATCTGTAAATGGATGGGAATGATCTCCTCTCTCCCCCACCTGTAGCTGTGGACAGTAAGTAAACTCTCACTGGAGCAGTGTCCACAGGTAGTGCTACTGATGTTAGTGTTTCGAGCATTACAATAAGAATCTAGATTTTCAAAATCCTGCAGAAGGAAGTTTGCTTTGATCTAGTTGAGACTGCTGTGGTGTGGGAGAGATTACAAGGCAGCCTTTGAAATTCTCTTTATCTTTCATTTCTGGCAAAGAACAGTACTGCGTTTATCTCTCGTCTTTCTATTCTGAGGGAAGGTTTTTAGTGGGCTGGGGCCCAAGGAAGAGTAGCAAGAACCAGAGACCGAACAAGTAGCACAGATCACTGGAGGCCAGAGGCCGCCCTTCCCTGCCTCTCACTGCAGCTGTAAAGCAAAGTTCTGTGTTTCACTGTCTCTTCTAAAAATGATGAAAATGCAGAAATCATGGTCCTGGGTCAATAGAACTCTTCTCTTTGGTGGTAGCACCGGGGATGTATTGCAGCCGTTAAAGCTAAAGCAAAACCTCTACTCTGTCCAGAGGGTAATGAGTGTGGGAGGAGGCTCCCAGTATCAGTTCACACCAGCGGTCCCCAGTGTGGGGATGCTGGCCTCTGGAGACCCCAGAGGATGCTGTCGCTATTTCGTGGTCATAGCATCCTGTCACATTGCATAATGTAGCAAGATGATTTCCTTTTCAACTGTTTAAATTATTGTCATTACAGCCATTGGAAGGCTTCGGTGTAGACAGCAGGCCTTTAGCAGTTACTTAATTAAGAAACCAAGGGCAGGCTTCAAGCACAGAGCCAGAATATGAAAACTGTCTAGATGATGTTGCTTTATGTCTGTTATATAAATTTCTAATATTTCTATGGCAATTTGGGAGGGTGTTAAGGGAGGATTTTACTATGACCTATACCTTACTATGTGGCTCAGATTGCCCTCGAATTCACCATCCTCCTGCCTCAGCTTCCCAAGCACTGAGATTAGAGATATGTGGCACCATGGCTGGCTAAATATTAATAGATTTCTCTTTACTATGGTGCAATAATTTCTTGTAAAAGTAAATATAATAATGGAGAGAATTTTTTTCTGTTTTGTTTTGTTTTGTTTTGTTTGAGATGGGGTTTCAGGGTTTCCCTATATAGCCCTGGCTGTCCTGGAACTCACTTTGTAGACCAGGCTGGCCTTGAACTCAGAAATCCACCTGCCTCTGCCTCACAAGTGCTGGGATTTATGCTTATAGGACAAAATCTGTGAAGCAACACAAATGTTTCAAATTGGGGAATTATTCAAATTTGGGGAAATGATTCCTATCTTCACTGGGAAGAGGCCCATATGGATTCACAATTGGTTACCATTGTAATTCCCAGGCCAAGAACGCGCTGGCCCACGCCCTGCAGTCCTCCCGCCATGACTGTGACCTGCTGCGGGAACAGTACGAGGAGGAGCAGGAAGGCAAAGCCGAGCTGCAGAGGGCGCTGTCCAAGGCCAACAGCGAGGTGGCCCAGTGGAGGACCAAATATGAGACAGATGCCATCCAGCGCACGGAGGAGCTGGAGGAGGCCAAGTATGACCCAAGTTCCCCACTGAAGAAAAGGCCCTAGAAAAAGGCCCCAAAGGGCAGTCTCTGCCACCTGGAGAGAATCTCTCTTTCCTTTGTGGTTTTAAAAGATTTCAGAGAGTATCCCCACTGTCCTAGGGGCTGCCCTTCCACCTGGATCAATTAGTGGCTGATTATAGACCAACTTTGCCACTAAGCATTTCAGGATTATTCTGGTAATATGCAGCTTGACAAAGGGGTGTGGTCTGAGAAATGTGTCATTTAGAGATTTTATCCTGGGAATCTTCAAGAGTGAGTCCACAAACCTCGATGGTATGAAAGCAGTCCTCCATACGGCCTCTTGATGGAATCAAAAGACTCAGCATTACTGACTTATATGAACTGCTACTGATCTAACAAAGCACAGCACTTCACATAAACTCTTTCCTAAGTAGAACAAAAAGTGTAGCACAGACAATACATAGCCCAGTGGCACCGCTGTTTGAAGAATGAAGTACTATGCACCTGTACAATGTTGCCAGGCTTTCCAGTGATGAACTGCACAGAAGCTTTGCTACAAATGGTTACTGCTTCCCAATGACCAGCAGCTCAATAGCTTTGTGACAATGCTTACAGTGTTGCTAGATGATGGGGAGGGGCGTTTATCACTTCTCTCTTAGTCTTATGAGGCCACCATTAGCTATGTTGTTCACAGCACATCACTATGTGCACATGACTGCACAGGGCCCTCCCCATTCACATGTCAGGTCTCAGTAGCTTCTTCTAAACTGTCCATTCTTCTCCAAAGTGATAATTACTTGCTAAAATATCCCTCTCTGCAGAGACAATAACAACATCTGGTCCTCCTAGGAAAAAGCTGGCCCAGAGGCTCCAGGAGGCAGAGGAAAACACTGAGGCATCCAACTCCAAATGTGCGTCCCTGGAAAAAACCAAGCAGAGGCTTCAGGGAGAAGTGGATGACCTGATGCTGGACTTGGAGAGAGCTAACACAGCCTGTGCCACCCTGGACAAGAAACAAAGAAACTTCGACAAGGTCTTTCCCCAGCTGCTTCATGGACGTGGTGGTGGTGGTCTCTGTGGTAGTCTTTCACACGTGCATTCTAAGATGCACACAACCAGATCTGAAATTTCTGGTTGGAAGATTGAGGGAGTTTCTTTACTTCTCTAATGGTTTCTCCAAGGGAAATTTTAATCTAAGCTAATTCAAAGTCTGATGAGCTTGTCATGTAGACTGAATATCTTTAACCCACACTCCAAGTCTAAAATTGTGAGCACCATGTCGCTACAAAGGGAAAAACTATTCCACGTCCAATTTCCTGTGACAAGTGGTAGTTGACACATGAGCATGCCTAGCTGGGGAAATGGCTCCGTGGATAAAAACACTTGCCACTCAAGCATGAGAACCTGAGTTCAGATTCTCAGCCGAATACACAGCATGAGCCTCTGTGATCACAGCGCTCCTACCAGAAGCTGGGAGGCAAAGACAAGGAAAGCCTGCAGGCCAGCTAGTCTAGCATACTCAACATCTCCCCTCAAGGTGGAAGGGGAAGGGTTGCCCTCTGACCTTTGCATGCACATCATGGCATGCTCACACCTATATGCACATACAAATTCTCCCTCACAAACATATTGTACATGTAAACACACATATGCACAGCATATACTCACATACAGTCCCATATATACAAGCATGCTCAAAGTACTAGGTAACATTTCTTATGACCATAATGGAAGATATGAAATGGAAGTACATTTTGTATGAAGCTTGGGTCTCCTCTCTAAGGTCCCCTATGTCTATACAAACTCTCCAACTATTCTGAAATCTGAGAAAATTGCCTGTCAGATTAGTAATACTCAGCCTGTATTATAGTTAAGAATTCAGCAGGACATCTGGGTTTGGAGTCCCTGGTCGAGAGTAGGGCCAGCCCTCTTCTGTTGGTCCTCCAAGGATGGGAAGGTGAAACCTTGGCATTGCTTACAGCCTGTGCTTGAGTGGTCTCTCCCAAGTCCCGCCAGGCTCTTCTGTGCCCCATGTTCCCCACCCCCCTCATTGCAGGTCCTTGCAGAGTGGAAGCAAAAACTGGATGAAAGCCAAGCCGAGCTGGAAGCTGCCCAGAAAGAGTCCAGGTCTCTCAGTACTGAGATCTTCAAGATGAGGAATGCCTACGAGGAGGTGGTGGATCAGCTAGAGACACTGAGACGGGAGAATAAAAACCTGCAAGGTGAGCTCCCTCTGGGGCACAGCTGGGTTATATTGCTCTCCTGTCTCCTGCCAACTCCAGCCCCTCCTAGCCACAGCTTCCCATGACCTTATAACATCCTCATCCATCAAACCTCAAATTTACTAGTGTTTCCTAAGGCTTAAACCTTCATCATGAAAGGTGCAATGGCCCCTGAGCTACCTAGTGAGCTGCTAAGCCTGCTGCTTTTACAATACAAGAGACTTCAGGGATTCTAGTCTTCAAGTGACCTTACGTCCTTGAGCCTGTTACTAAAGCTTTTAACGACTTCAGACTTCTGATGGATAGAATTAAACAGCATCCAGGTCTCCCTAAGTCTCTGTTCATTCTGCAAGACTCAGTCTGAGTTTTCCAGTCCTTCATGATGTGACTACTTAAGGTCACAAAAAACAGATCAGAGACTCCTGGTGTCATGACCAGTAGGGGGTCTGTACAAACCACCAGCCAGCTTGTTGTTCATTCTCTACATAGTTCAGGTGAGGCCACGCTTCTGTGTCTGTGTCTCCACTTCATCAGAACGGCTTCCTTCCCATAGTCTCTCCTCTGAGAGACTAAATGGCATGAATGAACTGTCATCCCCTAACTTGTCTGGCAAATGACTATGCTGTGAGCTGGAGCCTTTTAAAATCCTAAATCAAGCCTGTCTCTTGCAGAGGAGATTTCTGACTTAACTGAGCAGATTGCAGAAACTGGCAAAAACCTCCAGGAAGTGGAAAAGACAAAGAAGCAAGTAGAGCAGGAGAAGTCTGATCTTCAGGCTGCCTTAGAAGAGGTGGAGGCAAGTAGCTTGTGTGGAATCAGATAGGAACTGGAAAGAGTGCCCATCCACCTACATGGAGCCCTTCCAGCCAGAGGCTTGCAGTCCCCACTAGGAAGAGCAGCCAACCAGCCCCGGACCATTTATCCCCTGGTGTCTTTTATCCTATGTCCCCCTTGGAGAATAAATGTGTTCTTAAAGTCCTCAATATCTCCTTCTCAAGAAAGAAATTGTCAGTTATCAAGCATCCCGAGAGCCAGCTCAGATTCATAGAGCTATACAGAATCTTTGGCTACCAGGAATCCTGTGTCATCAAAACAGATCAGAGACTCCTGGTGTCATGACCAGTAGGGGGTCTGTACAAACCACCAGCCAGCTGAGATGTTTCTGGAATTTGGCTCCTGTAGGGTAACAGGAGAGCAGTTGTCCTGACCCTACAGAGACTAGATCAGCTCCTGAATTACAGTCACTATTAAATACACCATTTATAAAAAAAAAAAAATTACCAGTTAAATGATGTTCTGCCCCTTTCCAAACGTAAGATTATTTAATAGCAGATACAAAGTTTTAGTCTGACTTGCTCTACTCCTGGGAACATTCACTAACTGATCAAATGCTCAAACCTCAGAGCAGTTCTCTGTGTGAGCATCACAATACAATATTAGCATAGTTTGAAAGAAAATGCTCATTGAAGGTGATGCCCAGGTATAGTGGCCCACACCTGTAATTCCAGTATCCAGAAGGATCTTGAGTTCAAGAACAGCTTGGGTTGGATGGGAGGCAATCTGACTGCGAAGTCTGTCACCCATTGATTACTAGGGTTGATTCCAGCTGATATGGCTGGCTAGGCAGGGATCCATTTCTTCCCTCATGGCTCCATGAGCATCCCTTCCAAAGCTGCTTGCTCAGTCAAAGAGGACAGCTTCCCCCAAGAGAGGAGGACTGCTCTTCAGTCAAAGGTAGCTAAGTAGCTGCTCTCCCCTGTTAGAACCTCCAAACAAGCTCTCAAGAACAGCCTGGGCTACACAGTGAGTTCCAGGCTAGTCTGGACCACATGACCCTATCGAGAGAGAGAGAGAGAGAGAGAGAGAGAGAGAGAGAGAGAGAGAGAGAGAGAGAAGGGAGGGACGGAGGGAGGGAGGGAGGATACAGTGTTACAAAATTCCTGTTGCTCCTTTGTTCTTAGGGTTCTCTGGAACATGAAGAGAGCAAGATCTTGCGGGTCCAGCTAGAGCTGAGCCAGGTAAAATCTGAGCTTGACCGTAAGGTCACAGAAAAGGATGAGGAAATCGAGCAAATAAAAAGAAACAGCCAGCGTGCTGTGGAGGCCATGCAAAGCGTGCTAGATGCAGAAATCCGAAGCCGCAATGACGCCCTGAGACTGAAAAAGAAGATGGAGGGCGATCTCAACGAGATGGAGATTCAGCTGAGCCATGCCAACCGCCAGGTGGCGGAGACCCAGAAACACTTGCGCACAGTCCAAGGCCAGCTTAAGGTGAGCACCAGCCAGTTTGGCAGACCTAGGGGCTCATGGTTCACCCTGAAGCTCTGCCATCACTCCTGGTTTCCCTTGAAGGATTCTCAGCTGCACTTGGACGATGCCCAGAGAAGCAACGAGGACCTCAAGGAGCAGCTGGCCATTGTGGAGCGCAGAAATGGCCTCCTGCAGGAGGAACTGGAGGAAATGAAGGTGGCCCTGGAGCAGACAGAGCGGACCCGCAGGCTGTCAGAGCAGGAGCTACTGGACTCCAGTGACCGTGTCCAGCTGCTCCATTCCCAGGTACGCTGTCTCCTCAACTCAGGTCTACCCTGGGACAGACAGGGCAGTGGCTCAGTCAGATGCTTCCTCTCCCCAGGTAACTCCTCCACTACACCATACACCTCACCTATGGTCCACGGGGGCGGGGGTGGGGGCGGAGGTGGGGGCGGAGGTGAGGGGGGCAGTAAAGTGTAGTGTGGCACAGATAGAGCTCAGGTGCCTTGGTAAGGAGCTCCCAACTCCTCCCAGACTAGCAGTCAAGACCAAGCCAGGAAAACTTTGACTCTTAATTGATAGAGCTCTGAGCTCTGTTTGATCAGAAAGAAAGATGAAAGATCTCGCGGGCTGTATGCTCTGAAATTGAAGCAAGGAAGCAGAGAACGATTCACAGAAGAGATGTAGGTTAAAAAACCCTTATCCAAAATACACATAGCAGGTTTACTCGGAGGGCGGTCCGGCAAAAGTGCTTCCAATTTCGGGGTGATTTGCATGTGTGAATATTTGCATAGGCATAAAGAGAGATAGTGGAGGTTGAGGACAAATCTAAACCTGAAAGTTATTTCTTCATACCCATGCGCTGAAGATGAGTTTGACTATGGCTCATTGCATAAGGTTGGATGTAGAATTTTGCACTTTGATATCATGTTGCTACTCAAGGTTTTAGATTTTGGATCTTATCTGAATTTCAGACGTTCAAATGAGAATGAATGCTCAACCCATAATTTAAGCTGAAATCTTAGGATACTGGAAATCCACTCCCCCATTAATTGTTATTAATTTCATAACAAAATAAAGATACTCGATCTAAAACATATAAAGCATAAGCAAAGAAAATAGAAGAAAAAATCAAATACTCAATGCATTAGTATGTCTTGTTCTTAGATCTTTGTGAATTTCGTAAATGCTATGCTTTTGTAAAACTTATCTTTTGCAACTTCTTCCTTTCATTTAACAATGTGTCCCGAATATATTTCTAACTCTTAAATTAGTTTTCAGTGCTGTGGGTTTCATTATTTTTTTTAAAAGCGGGCTATGAAAATTGAATATTATGACTGCAATCAATCCTCTATGGCTGGCTATTTCAAATTGTTACCAATAAAATTCTTTACTCTTATAAAGATTAATTAACATTGTCTTTAATGACTACTCTTTTGCATTCATCTGTGATAACTATTGTCAATATTTCTCAAAGAAAATAAACATCAAGGGCTAAAACAGTAAAGGCATTTATATATACCCTTTACTTATAACCCATGTAATTTACTTCTTAATTCTGTCCCAATTTTTATTCCCATCTATTGCCTTGCGAGGACTCTTCTACAAATTCTAAAAGGCCCTACTTGTTAAATCTTCACTAACTTTGTTTTTGAAGCAGATATCATAGGTTGATTATTATTATTATCATCATCATCATCATCACTGCTAGGTTCTTTTTTTTACTAATGATGAGGTAGATGCTTTCATCACTTGAGTGTCTATCATATTTCTTAAGCATTTCCACTGTTTATTCTCCTTGCCCCTTTTTCTTCCTAATACATCTTATTTATATAAGGACGAAACTGTTTTTCATAGATAGATAATGTTTTCAAGTTTGTCATCACTGTACCCATTTCCATTCTATGCATGGCCTATTTTAATCAGTAGATTTTTTTTTTCATTTTACATAGATGTGTCTATCAATCATGTTCTTGTTCCCATGCCTTTTACCGAATAATCTATCTATCCTCAAATGTTTGAAATTCTCCCTTTATCATTTACCCAATTTTCTGATGGACAGTTCTTGGCTCTGTTTCAGAACTTTCTGTTCAGTCAGGAATGATATTGTCCCCAACAGAGCACTCGTGTGGAAGATAAGCGATCATGACTGTGATTCAGTTCCCTCCCCGCCCACTGCCCTCCCTCCCCATTGTTTTAAGTGCCCTTATGAAGCCTTCACCCTCAGATCTCATTTTTCTCGTAGAACACAAGCCTGATAAATACCAAGAAAAAACTAGAGGCTGACTTGGCTCAGTGCCAGGCAGAGGTGGAGAACTCCATCCAGGAATCCAGGAACGCAGAAGAGAAAGCCAAGAAAGCAGTCACCGATGTAAGCGTCCCACTCTGCAGAGGTGGCAGTGGAGATGAGGAAGGGGGACTCCAGACGCAGAGAGGGCAATGGGGTTTCATCCCTCCGAGCACAGCCAGTCTTTGGTGACTTCCTGGAGAGATGTCGGGAGAAATAGGATTACTAGAGAGGCAAAGTGGGACATGATGACTGGGAGCGGAGGCCCAGCACTATACTCAAGATTACAGCATTGTCTGTGTGCTCTGGGTGGTGCTGGGTGGGTGTCCTACTGGCATGTCCTGTGAACTGACCCAGGCCGCCATGATGGCGGAGGAGCTGAAGAAGGAGCAGGACACCAGCGCCCACCTGGAGCGGATGAAGAAGAACCTGGAGCAGACGGTGAAGGACCTGCAGCACCGTCTGGACGAGGCTGAGCAGCTGGCGCTGAAGGGCGGCAAGAAGCAGATCCAGAAACTGGAGGCCAGGGTGTGTAATTTGAGAAGGCACTGGCTTTCCATGTGGCCTTGTTTCAGCCATCTTGGGTAGAGCCATGAAACCGAATGTAGATTTAAATGGTGGGAAAGTCTCCCCTCCTCTCCTCAGGGTCATATTGTGTAGTACTCACAATGTAGATCAGGCTGGCCTCTAACTCACAAAGATCTGCCTACCTCTGTCTTCCCAGTGCTGGGATTAACAGTGTGGGATTAACACCAACACACCCAGCAAAGAGAACGTCTTTTGATGTTCACTTTTTCTTGCCCATGTAGAGTCATAGTTATACACATACATAAGGAAGGAGCTCTGTGATCATGAAATTCCCCACTTGGGCATGGTTTCTAGTTCTGATCAAACTTTTTTGATAAGCAGTACTCCTGCTGCTCTCTGTCTCTTCATCTCAAATTATTCTCTTTCCAACTTTTCTAATCTCTATACACAACTGCAGTTGTGGGGTGTATCCCCACTCTGTCTGCAAAGGAGTTTGATTGGTGTATCTTAGCCTCCCCAATGCCAGAAGTCCTACAGTCGCTTCCTGAGCATATTTCACAGTTATTCGTTTACATTCCTGATCACTGTTTTGTTTCTTCTGCCCCTTGATTTTTTCCCTTTAGATCTGTGTTGGATTATTTCAATCATTTTTGAAATGGGCTGCATAAACAATTGACATTTCAGAGACAGGGGCTGCATGGAGGTGGTTATTAGAATATCTCTTTTGTCCCAAGAAAGGAGAAAATGGAAGAGTGGGCAGGGATGAGGAGGAGGAGGAAAAAGGAGAGAATTTTCCCAACAGGAAGTCCCTGGTACAATTGTTCTTTATCTGAGCCTCCCTACAGCGTGGCCACTAGGCACGTGGTTCCTTTTAAATATGCAAAGGTTTTTATTTTTATTTTTTGCCACTCTGCTTCAAATCAAAAAATGCCTCCCTCCCTCCCTCCCTTTCCCATGAGGAGGAGATTAGGCCCATCCATCTGTTGGATTCCTTCCTCAAGGGAAGGACTAAGTCCCATGATACCTTCCGGGTTTTCCTAGCTTGGCCAGGAGTCTGCGGTCACCTTACCCTCAGACAGATATTTTGAATATTCTCCAATCCCAGCTGCTCAGTTTCACAAGTCCAATAAAACTTACAGAGGCCTGGAGAGCAAGTCTGGGGGTGAGAAGTTAGAAGACCTGATGAAAGAAGATGGGCTCTGTTTAACATAGAGCCCAAAGGAAGCCTGCTCCTTCTGGGAGCTTGCAAAGTTGATCTAATGAGTCTTGAGGTCACCTTGGGATGACTAGCAAGTGAGTCTGAGAGAAAGCTAGCAGCCTTGACCTCACTTCTGGGGTATTGTCTTTACCTCCCGCAGGTGCGGGAGTTGGAAAGTGAGCTGGATGCTGAGCAGAAGAGAGGAGCTGAGGCTCTGAAGGGGGCCCACAAATATGAGCGCAAAGTCAAAGAGATGACTTACCAGGTAGCAAGCTCCACCCTCAGGCAATCGCTCTGTGGGGCAAACCCCAGTGCCGGGAGCCAGGAGCTGAAGGTCTCTGCTGTTGATGCTCTGTTCATAGGCCGAGGAGGACCGCAAGAACATCCTGCGGCTCCAGGACCTGGTGGACAAGCTGCAGGCCAAAGTGAAGTCCTACAAGAGGCAGGCAGAGGAGGCTGTGAGTACAGGAGCTCCCTGTGTGCCTTGCCACCCAATGGGGTGTCCTCATGAAACCTGAGTGAGAACGACTGCCTGATTAAAATTCCTCAGAAAGCCCCAGGTCTGACTTGGCACCCGCAGATCACACACAGAAACACCTGCTCTTCCTGCTCCCTTGGTCTGTGATTTGGAATCTTCTCTACCTCCAAATTTTCTGTATGCTCATAACTCCTCAACTTCTCCTGGCCATCTCCTTCCCCAACCTACATCTCTTTATCCATCTCTACCCTGGTTCATTCTATCTACCCTAGAGCATTTTATCTCACTCTGATGACGCTGCAGCATCCCAGCTCTCCCAGACCAGACCAGACCAGACCAGACCAGGTCACCTACTGGCACTGGCTCTGCTCTGAAACACCTCATCTTAATGCTCATCATCCCACCACACTCAACTTTCCTGGTCCCCCACCCCATCTCCAACCTTCCTCAGCCACACCCTCATCGCATATTCCCTTTCCATCCCTGTTTAACTGCCTCCTGATCAAATCGGTAAAATCAACAGGAAAAACAGGAGATGGGCCAAGACCAGTGCTTTGAAAGATGTCTTCCTGGAGTACTGTGTCTGAGGGTTACAAATAGCAAAATTCCGAGGCCAAGATGAGACGTAGCTTTTTCTTTATATAAAATAAATCATGCAGGCTAGTGACACTGGCCGGTGATCTCCAGCATTCCCAAAATGGAGGCAGTCTGAGACCATCCTGCACTGCTCGGGAGATAGCCTGTCTTTAAAACTTAAATGAAAAATGTCAGCATAATAAGGCTAAACTAGTTGTCTTCAAAGATTTCTCTGATTTTGTAGCTAATATGTTAATTAACTCTCCAAAGTAAAAGGGCCTTTTAGAACAGAGTCTTTCCTGCACTATCTTGCCTTGGGGACTATATAGTACTGCTGGCAGAGCATCTCTTAAAGACCGGTGTTTGAAGGAAGAAATGACTGGTGTATGGCCTCTCTCCCTTTGTCCTCTTCCTTCCCTGCTCAGGAGCCTGGTCAGTTACCTTAAAGAAGAACACCAGAACCAGTTAAGAGTAAGGGGATTGTACATATCAGATTAGTAGAGTCCCAGCAGGACTATACAGAACCATATAATAGTCCGTCCCAGATACAAGGCCATTATCAAAAACTAAACAGAAGGAACTTGGACCAATAGTCTGATGCCTTCAGGTGCCGTGAGAGTACTCTGGACCTGGGTCATCTCCGGGCTGTATGCATGGGAGAGCTATTACAGAGAGAGAGAGTTCAGGGGGCCATGTGCTAATCCTTGGGAGAAGAACAAGAAGAGTTTGCAAGGAGCCCCTAGTTAGCATAACACCCCAGCTGTGAGCAGGATGCTTTCATTATTGTGGAGAGCTCAGCTCACCTTCCCTCACCACTGTCAGTGAAGCTATGACTCACACTGTCCGGGTTCCCCCAACTCCTCAGAACCCCAGAGTCACAGAGAGGTTCCACAACTGAATAGTCTCCATCTTCTTCCCATGCAGGAGGAACAAGCCAACACACAGCTGTCCAGGTGCCGGAGGGTCCAGCACGAGCTGGAGGAGGCTGAGGAGAGGGCAGACATCGCTGAGTCTCAAGTCAACAAGCTAAGGGCCAAGAGCCGTGACGTGGGAGGCCAGGTAAAAGCAGACCCCTGAGAACTATGTCTTCTTCACAGGTTCCTCACACCTAAGGACCAACAGACCAGCCAAGGAGAGCTCGGAGGATGCCTTTTGGTGCCTTCATCCTTGCCACTGGTCAAACACCCACTTACACCATTTTAGCATAGACTCTTGTGTACCAGGCTCTTACAAGAGGCTCAGGGGAGCAGGCATGCTATCTCCCTGTCTCCCTGTTGATAGAGATGCAGTCCAGGATGCCCCTGCTTTTCACATGACTTGTCCTGTCCCTAGCAGCCTTAACTGGTTTCTTTGTCAACACAAAGGTAAACAAAGCCATTCCTTAATGCCATTTTTCTCAAGTTCCAGACTTTGTATCTGGTCTTCTTGAAGGGGATGCTGGGCCTCCCATGGAGTTTGACTCATTTCCTGTGTACAATTTCTTTTCTCCCACAGAAGATGGAAGAATGAGGCTCTCCTGAGACTTGTTGCCATGGGCCACCTCCGGGAGAGCAGAGGGAGACTGGGAAAAATAAACCCTCCTGCGTACTTAACATCCAAGCTCTGCTGTGTTTGTTATTGTGGGGTGGAGTTCCAGATTCTTGCCTGCTTTGTTGTAAATGGCAAGAGAGTCAGAAATGAGGGAACCATTTGCTCCTTGCCTCAAGTAGAAAAGGTGAAAATCCAGCCTGTTGCCAGGTGAACTTCCAGTTTCTACAAACACTTTAAAATAAAGACCAGGCCTGGGTGTGGCTCACTGGGAAAGCATTTGCCTGATATATGTGAGACTGCAGTTTCCATCCTCAGCACCACATACAAGAGAAGTAAAACTCAAACCAAAGACCCTGTGTCAGCCCACACTTGATGCCTGTTAAAATAGCTCTCCCCATAAAGATGAACGCTAACAAGGGTTGGTGACAACAGAGAGATACAGAAACCCTTGTGCACTGTTGCTGAGAAAATGAGTGGGTCCCACCACCATGGAAAGCAGCATGAAGGCTCCACAGAAAACAAAAGCAGCACCATGGTATTGCCCTACAGTATCCTGAGATCAGGATCTTGATAATGAAATTGCACTTCTGTTTCCCTCAGACTTATTTACAATATCCAAGATATGGAAACAATCCCTGGTCTAAATGTCTGTGCTGGATGAACACAGTTTAGAAATCTGTTGCCCAAACTAATGGTAGCCAGGGATGGAGAGACAGCCTAGTAGGTAATGTGCTTGCTGAGCAAGCCTGAGGACTGAGTTCAGATTCAGCACACAAGTACCAATCTGGGAGAAGTAGTGTGCACCTATAACTCAGTACCGAGAGGGCAGAGACAGAAGGATCCCTAGAGCTTACTAGTCAGTTCGTCTACCCTCTAGTCAACTGATATCCTCCACGTTCAATGAAAGACATTGTCTCAAAAGATATGGTGAAGAACAATAAAAGACGATACCACATCTTGCCTCCACATGCTCACATGTACACGTGTACAAAGACTCCCACGCATATCACACACACACAAAAACTGTGCCTCAATATGCAACAGGCTATTCTTCAGCCTTTAGGAGGAAAGAAATCCCATTGTTTGTGGTAGCATGGATGAATGCAGAAATGAGAAAATGTTGGCCAAACGAAAAATAAGTTTCAGGTGTATGTGATGAATAAGTTCCAGAGATATGGTGGTATGCACAGCCCCTCATCATATACGTGTGAGGTGCTGAGTTCAAGACCATCGCACATAAAGAAACACAACAAAGCAAGTTATATACCTTACTTAGCACTATAAAACTCCTATTTCTCTATTATATATTAGACCTCAATAAACTTGAAAAATAAATACTTCAGGAAAGGAAAGAAGGCCGGGTGTGGTGGCGGTACAAGCCCTTAATACCAGCACTGGGAAGGCAGAGACGGGTGGAACTCATGTGAATTCAAAGTCAGCCTGATCAACATAGTGAGTACCAGGACAGCTAGGGCTACATAGACAGACCGAGTCTCAAAAAAGGGGGGAGAGGGAGAAGAAGGGGGAGGGAGAAGAGAATTCTTTGGGTAACTATTATTTCCTTCCTAGGAATACATAATTTTCACAAATTGGATTTTCTATCTTCTCCCCTAAATTAACTGAAGGTTTAGTGGACTCAGATGACTAAACACTCTAGTCGGGACCAGGGCAGAGTGAAAGTTGGTCCCTGGAGATCAGACTCCCGGGCCAGTGCTCTCTCACTGAGCTACTCTGCTTCTCCTTCTTACACCACGTAGGATCTGGGCTGCACGGTTCTCTGGTGCCCACTTAAGGGCATCTGAGCAAGCAGTATGTATCACCGTATCCATTCAGTCGTAGCAAGTCAGATGCATTGGGGGAAATATAGACCTGGCCTTGGTCCCCCACTCTCTGATGAGGGCAACTCTTCTCCACATACCTGCAATCCTCTTCACGATGCCCAAGGCAAAATGTCAAAGGGACAAACTGGGCCTGGAGAACTTCCAACGTCCAAAGTTCAGGCTGAGACCGGGTCTACTCAGCATCCCCTCTCCACCCAGTCAGAAACTAGATAGTCTTAGGTCTCTCTTGGGTCCTAAAGGTCCTCCTGGTTTTTGATTTTGCTGATTGGCTGGTCCTGGAAGATGGTGTGGGATGAGGACCATTCCAGAAAGCTTATGAGCCAATATTAATAGGAGCCTCAGTCTGACCACTTACAGGCTCTTCCTGAGTGGCCTTGATTTAATGTATGATCTCTAAACTTGGCTTTCCTCATTGGCTACCTGATCTGTGCTGTCAGGAACATAGGCTCTGGCATCCAGCAAACCTGAATGAAATTCTGGTACTGTCACAAGTAAGCTGTGTGGCCTTGGGCTAGTAGTGCTCTCTCTTAACCTTAGTTTCCTAATCCTTTAGGGTAGGAGAAAACCAATTGTAGCCATGAATCTTTATGCTTTAAGGATAGATTTGATTTGATTTGGTTTGATTTGGTTTGTGTGTATATGTGTCAGTGTATACGTTCATGTGTCCATGAGTACATATGTGCATGTGCAGGCACCCATGGAGGTCAGACAAGGATGATGAATCCTAGGAAGATGGAGTTATAGGTGTTTGTGACCACCCAGGGTGGGTACCGGGGTCTGGACTCCAGTCCTCATGCATTGGGGAAATACAGACCTGGCCTTGGTCCCCCACTCTCACCCCCGACTGGGCCTTACCCTGCCAGAGTTCCATCCTTCCCAGTCTAAAGTTGCTTCATGACTTAATCCTCAGTTTTTCCACATGCTAAATAGGGTGTAATCAAGCACTTCCGAAGATTATTTTGAGATGTAAATAAGAACACATAACGAGTACACTTGGCCTGGAGCCTGACATACAGTACACACTCTAATCTTTTTATATTGTCATGGTTGTGATTTCACCCTAGGAGGTTGTGGGAACACAGGGCACAGGCCTAGCTGGGGAACAGTGTGAGTCTGGGACCTTCCCTGTGTGTCTCCTATGGTTTGAGGAGTTACTTGCCATCCTTGGAGTCTGTGAAACTGCTATGCAACCACCCCTCTTCCATAGCCCAAAAGATAAGATCTGAGTTTCCTCTTCCTAGAGATTCCCCAGTTTACCTGGAGTTCCCCAGAAAAAAAAGCTACTCTCAAGTCTCTGCACTGTTTCTGGTCCCTGCCTGGGTCTCTCTTGAAAGATAAACAATGACTATATTCTTCATAGAATAGTGGTTTTTTTTTTAATCTCGCATCATGAACCCCCATTGTGCTCACCTCACAGTCCTCTTATTCTGCCCCCTCCTGTATAATCTTCTCCCCATCCCCCAAAAAAGAAGAAAGGAAAAGAAAAGGAAAAAAAACTAACAAGATCATTTTGTACTGTCGATATATTCATTGGAGAGTGGTCAATTTCCTAGTATCCAGCCCTCCTAGGGAAGGTGAGTCTTTCTCTACCTCTGTCTCCACCAGAAGCCATAAACTGAGAATTATGCAGCCACAGAGAGGGAGCAGGGCCAGGTGTCCCTTGCCCAGGGTTATTGACATGGCTTCAGACGACAGCCATAGACATGAATCCAGCCCCTGGCCACATCAGGACCACGGACCTACTCATGCATAGCCCTCCTCACCATTAAGTGGCTACACATGCCACTCACATCAACACCCACACCCATGCAGCAAGGACATCACCAAGGCATCAGTCAGCAGCACAGTCTGCACAGGTCCACATGGATCTCAGGCTTCATGGTGGCTTGGGGCATGGGCCACAGACACCAACGTGGCCTCTAGTGGCATTGTGAACCACAGCGGTTCTTCAAGGAGGGCCAATCCAGAAAGTGAACCTTTCCTTATCTTGGTCCTCTGACGTTGTCCAGAACTAGGGTGGCATGTTCAGGGGCTGCATCTGCATCTGTATAAGCTCCAGGCTGCAATAAGAACATGTTGACCTCAGTTCTCTCTCTCTCTCTCTCTCTCTCTCTCTCTCTCTCTCTCTCTCTCTCTCTCTCTCTCTCTCCCTCTCTCCCCCTCTCTCCTGTCACACCCATCATGCCCCCAGTCCTGCCTCTCTCCATGGCATACACACTGCTCTGTTTTCTCTCTCCCACCTCTCCATCACGTATTTGTTCATCATAGTGACACCCTTACTATTTTATAATCACTATACCGATTACTGAATGAGAGGAGGGAAGGACTGACTGACAGATGGAAGGATGGACAGATCAATAAATACATGGCAGTCTCATATGCTAAGCCAAGACACCAGCTATACCCTGTAAAAATTAATTAACTGAAGATAATTTCCTTTTCTGGGACTGAAACAGAAAGAGTGAGGCTGAAGCTCATGTCCTGAATTTCCCTCCTCAGCACCTACACTTAGTTCAGGTCCAACTGGAAACTGGGACTCATCCTGAATCCTCAGGTCTTCTTGGATCCCCAACTCTCCTTCTATTTATTATTTTTATTATTTATTTATTTATTTATTTATTTAGTTAGTTAGTTAGTTAGTTAGTTAGTTAGTTAGTTTTTTGGGGGTTTGGTTTTTTTGAGACAGCGATTCTCTGTATAGCCCTGGCTGTCCTGGAACTCACTCTGTAGACCAGGCTGGCCTCGAACTCAGAAATCCACCTGCCTCTGCCTCCCAGAGTGCTGGGATTACAGGCATGCGCCACCACCGCCCAGCCCCAACTCTCCTTCAAAATGCTGACGAGGAGGGAAGGGAGCCTGCCACACTAGGGAACACACAGGATAGAAGCAAGAGAACTCGGGAGTTGTCCCAGCACATCCCTACTTCCCAAAGGCTGTGAGCAAGTCAAGAATCACCTCAGTGTCATGGTGGAACAAGAAGTCTGAGACCAATCACCTGCCTGCCTGATGGGCTTGCTAAAAGATTCCTAGGTAACAATATGCAAATGCTTCCCCAACTACGCAACCCTGCCCTAAATGAAGGCGGGGTCATTGCTGTTACTTGGCTACCAATAATAATAATGATAGTTCTGCTGTTATTACTACTAATTATTATTCAGCATTAAATCCTAGGTATTGAAGGTGGATTTTGAGTCCTACCAAGGGCACTGAGGTCTCCTACCCTGGTCTAAAGCCCCCTCCAAAACAGAACTTTGCTGCCACCTTCTGGCTATGGAAAGAAATGCTTTGCATTAGGCAAATGAGCTGGGGATTAAACACTTGAAGAGGTGTAGAGGGCCAGAGATGTCCTTGAGAATCATGGTTGTCTGTTCCTGGTCCCTGGTTCTCCAAATGAGAAGGTTCAGATTGGTAGTGGTACCTGTGAACCTTTTGGGACAGTGTCAGAGTCAGACACCCACACCAGGTCTCTCGGATTCCAGACCAGTGCTCCCTCAAAATGAGGGAAGAAAAGGATCCTGCAAACATCAATGAGACTTGTGGGGCAAGCCGATCGATCGTGCCACCAGACAGAAGAACTGGTAAGGCTGAGCAAGCTCAAACTCCAAGAAATCTCAGAATTGAGATCGGTAAGCATGGGGCCAGCTCCCTGCCAAAGCACCTGATCTGGAAAACATAACCACACTGAGAGGACCGCGACATTCAGTCACTTAGCATAAAAACCTGGAGTTCTCCATACTAATGAAGTATCTAGATAGCTGCCCCCGCCTCCCCCCCCCCCCAGTGTTTAGCCAATGAGCCTCCCTTCCTGGGCATTCCTTCCCTCAAAAGGTGTCCAATGCCTGGTTCACCCCAAGCCAGCTGTATATATTCACATCTTCAATCAAATAAACCAGTTTGGAAAAGGAAGGACCAGCTCCTTCAAAGATCGCTGCGGGGGTGGGGGGAGGAGTCTTTATTGTAAAGAGCAGAGCCTAAACCTTCTGGAGAAGTTCATCTTTCTTCCATCCCCTCCACAGGCTCAGCACTCACCGGGGACCAAACCGGATTCTACTCCCAGTCCTGGGCTCAGCTAAACTCTTCCCGCCTGGTGCATAGGGAAAGCACAGACCCTCAGACCCCTGTTCCCAACTCCCTGTGGTTCCCAACTGGCGTCTGGGTACACAGGAGGCTGAGAACCGCAATATTCATTACAGACCCCATTGTTTCTCTCCTGATAAAACACAGGCTGCCCCCCCCCATCACAAACTGTTCTGTCTCCCCTGAGCTGCTTGCAGGCGGCGCTCAGGCACCCCAATGCCTCAGGGACCCCAATGGGCAGACACGGAGCCCAACAGAAACTAGAATGGCTGAGTTATGAAAGACCTGAATTCAGGGGATAGGGGAGTACAGGATCACAGCCACAGTCTGCTCCAGTGACCCCCTTTCTCATCCAAGGAGCCTCCGTCAGACCAGAAAAGATGCCTCAGTCCAGCAGTGGAAGCCCCAGCAAGCACCAGTTCCAAAGGTGAGTTCTCTTTAACTTTTCTCAGACCCAAGAGAAAAAGGCTAACTAGCTGTTTACTCCTTAGGACTCTACCATCACTACCCCTTCCCACGCTGCTCAGAGCCCCCAGGAGGCTGACAGTGATGTGCTCCACCGTACTTTGGCTTTGGTTGAGTCCTGACAGCGGGGAGCCAGGATGGAAGAGCAGAGGGAAAGAGGAGATTGGATCCAATTGGTTCCCAGCATTCTTTGCTACAGCCATTGCTACAGCACCCATCACTTATCAGGTATCCCAGCCCTCTCTTGTCTCCAGGCTCTGGTAGGTTCTTCTCACTTCCTGAAAGCAAGACACATTAATGGTAACCTGAGCTTGTAAAGTACAGCCCTGCTGGGCCTGTGGTGTCCCATGTTTGACCACACCTTTAGAAAACGTCTCTTCCTTATTCTCCCTTGTGTACTAACTTAGATGTGTTATCTACTTCCTGTGGAAAATGCCTGATAGAGGATTTTCCCTATCCTATTCATGTTCATTATGGGCTTATAGATGTCCTGGTGGAGGTGCCTGTGCCAGGAAGAGTTCTTGCTGCTTCGCTGCTGTCAGTAGATCACAGTCCTATGCAGGCAGGCGACAATGCATTCCATTTCCTTACTATTTCAACCTGTCGTCAATCCTTACTAAAACCTGCCAAACCTTCGAACAGGCCATCCATCCCATCAAAGTGATGTCAGTGGTCAGCTAGAACTGGTTTGCAGAGCCAATTATAAAATGCAGGGATTCTGTGAGTCGGTCATTGAACTCAAGCATTAGTAAAAAATCTTAGGTCGTAGAAACTTAGAGTTAAATGACTTGCATTTAAAACAAAAGCAAGATATTTAAGGCCAATCTTTCTTAATGACCTATGACATTTTATTACCTCTAATCTCCTGAGGTTATCTACAACCGTGAAATCTGTGCGGTGGAAATGCTATCTAATGATGTGCTTTTTCATCTCCCGATTTGGTCACGTGATATCGCTTCCTTGAAATTAATTGGCCATGGTGAGAATGTCACACCATGAAAGTTGGCAAACACTACAAAGTACAGGTAGAGGCTTGTAAGCCCATTAGCAGCATGACTGGAAACAATGAAACACAGGCAAAGAAACCTAAAATTCTGTCTATGAGAGATGCTGGAATACGGAGAACCAACCCCAGCCTAACTGCCTAGCCTGTATCAGTTTAAGCAAGGTAGCTCATTGAAAACCTGTGAGAGGAGAGATTTCTTCTGTCTTCCTCAGGGCAAGGTTGGAGAGAGGGCAGACAGGACATGGAAGACTCTGCTGTGGAGTCCCCTCTCTGTTGCTCTGCTCCAGGCCTGAGGACTGAGTCCACTGTTTCAGAAAGTCAGCTCCAAATAGCTACGTAAAAAGGAAATTTACCAGTTCACCTAAATGAAGTCAGTCTTCAGGCTGCCTGTCTTCTTGTATACATCATGTTCGGAGATAGGCATTCAGATGATTCTCTCTCTCTCTCTCTCTCTCTCTCTCTCTCTCTCTCTCCTCCCCTCCCTTCCCCTTCCCC
The DNA here is from genome assembly GCF_947179515.1 of Apodemus sylvaticus. NCBI lineage: Eukaryota > Metazoa > Chordata > Mammalia > Rodentia > Muridae > Apodemus > Apodemus sylvaticus. The sequence goes on along the minus strand of NC_067481.1, from coordinate 57,108,850 downwards.
TCTACCTCTTCTCCCTCTCCCTTTCTCTCTCCTTCCCTCTTTAAACCAACTGTATTTCTAAAACTTTATTGCATTTCTGTGTGTGCGCACGCCTATATGTGCGTGCCATAGTGAACATTTGGGAATTACAGCATCACTTCTGGCAGTCAGCTCCCTCTTCCGGTATGTGGGTTCTGGGAATTAAAACTCAGGTTGTCAGGCTTTTAGGCAGTGCCTTTGCCCGCTGAGCCATCTCACACGCCCTAAATCAAGTGTTCCACCAAAAATAAATAAATAAAAGCTGTGACTGTGGTTCCAAAATGCACGAACTCATAACTGACATTTTAAAATTCTATGGTTGCATAAAGGCACTTGCAGGGAAAGGAGGGGGAAACAGAACTGCTTTGCTTCAGTTGCTGAACATGGTCCCACATTCATGGGGCAGGAGGTGGTAGGAGAATATGGAGTCTGGCTGGTCAGGTCTGAGTCACAGGTCCTGGAAGTGTGAGTGGCATCAGCTCCTCCCAAGCTCTATAAACTGAGAGGGAGGAGGTCGGTTCCTACCCTCCCACTGAACCAGGTTCCTATTCCCAAAGAAACCACACGGAAAAAAAAAAAAAGCAACAGATGTTCCCTTTGTGGCTGGAGAATGCTGAATGAATGAATCTGTGCTTCTTAAAGTTGGACAGACTTCTCCTTTCCTATGGGTCACCGGAAGGACAAAGTGACACAGTGTCTGTAACCTCACAAATGCCAGCAGCCACTTTCCTTTCTTTCCCACTCACCCTCACCAGTCTCTTTCCCAGGGAAGACAGTGACACTCCGACAGGACTCTGACAATGTGGGACACATCTCTCTCCTTGCTCACTGTTGCATCAGCCGGAGCTCAGGGCCAGCAGACAACTCTCATCGTTCACAGCTCGAACCGGACTCCGGCTTCTCCTAACATCTCATCATTTCTTCCTCAGCTGATGTCTCCAATTGTGCTCAGTGCCTCTGGCTGCTGTCGGCGGGAGGGGAGAGGCTCTTGCTCAGAGTCAGTGCCCCACAGTCAGGAACTTCCTGTCCCATGAGTCAGGAAGGACAGATGTGGGTGGGGCTAGACAAAACATCTGGACCCAGATCAGGACATGGCTTCCATCCGAACCCAAGGCCACCCACAGCAAGCTGCTGGCTTGGGCAGGAGGATTGCTCCTTCTGGAGATCTGTCAGCCAACTCATTTGATTAACAAGGAATTAACTGAGGCCCTTGTCATGCCAGAAGCTATTCTGGGTACTGGAAACAAACCATTAGTTAAGTAAACAAGAACGATTAGTGCCTTCCTCTAAAAGACATAACCTGCCTCAGTTTCCTCCACCGCCACATCCCATATAAACCCTTGCTCCATTAGAATTTCGAGTTTCTCACCACAAAACTGTCAACTGAGTCAAGAGCTGGCAGGCTCTTCACCACCTTGTATCCAGCATAAACCAGGCTGTGCACATACAGGAGACTACCAGATAGGATGGACACGCATACCAGCATTGTTATAATTAAATAGCTAGAACCTAAAATGCTCAGTAACAAAGGTCTGCCTGAGTCTGATATGGTAATAAGTATAACAGTTACAGCTACAGAGTTAGCCGGGTGCATATTACAGCCTCAGTGTGGCTTCAAGGGCTTTCAGTGGATCATTTCATTTCTCACCACAGCCTCGTGCTGGAGGCTCTTATTTTATCCTTATTTGACAGATGTGGCACAGACTGTTTAAGAAATCAGTCCTAGTTACAGTTCTCTCTCTCTCTCTCTCTCTCTCTCTCTCTCTCTCTGTGTGTGTGTGTGTGTGTGTGTCAGAGCCTGGGCTTCCAGCCACCATGCTACCCTAGGACTATGTATATTTTAAAAGGCAAACATACAAGTGACATCAATATGTATATATGAATGCTTATACTCACAGGCACTAAACAAAAAGAGTCCACATTAATGTGTACATACTAGTCTTCATCCTGTGAGAACCTAGGGCTTTGTCGGGAAAGCCTACACAGTGTGGGTAGTAAGATGGGTTTTCTAATACATGAATTTTCATTTCTTTGCAGGGTGTGAATAGCTTTTGTAAGTTAGCTGCCTGAGGGGTTCTGTCCTCAGGCCTCAGCAAATGACTATAATTTAATAGAACTTCTTTAGGCCTCGGTCCCTTAGCCCACTGTCAGGAGGCACCTCCACAGAACTTCTGGAAACAAGGCTTGGCTCAAGGCCACCTTTACAGGAGGACTGGCCATGGGAAATCCTGAGGGGCCAAGAAGAGGTTAGGTGTCATTAAGACCCCTGAAAAGGGGTCACAAAAAGTCACAAGGTCGCAACAGCTATTTTGTTGTGATCTTCTGCAAAGGAAGGTACCCTCTCACTGTTATTCTGCCCCCCTCATCCCCGAGTTCTACAGGGTGTCTGAGAATGAACAGACAAAAGGAAGCTCAGATTGGCAGTGTTAATGATGGGGACTCTGGATGGCGTGAAGCAGGAGAGAACCTTCAAGAAGGCAGAAGGAGCAAGAAAGTCCAGCAGGGCAGATGCACGAATTAAGCAGTGGACGCTGCACTGCCCAGCCCTGTGGTGGTTTCCTTCTTCCTCCCATCGGGCTTCCAGAGATCAGTGAAAATATCCACATCCCACCCACAGCTGGAGCTATCCCAGGAAGTGTGAAAGGAAATGCTTGCCGTGCCAGAGAGAGGTGGGGAAGGAAGCTGGGAGGAGGCAGGCTGTCAGCGTGGGGGTGGAGATGGATGGTATTCATACAGGCCCACCTGAGCTGGAGTCAAGGAATATGAAGACGGTTGCATCAAGAGCAGTTGAGGGAACCAGTTTTGATTGGCCTCAAGGTGAAGCCTGGGAAATAGGAAGTGATAGGAGACTTACATCTTGACATAGATGCTCACGAAGAAAGTATTGCACACTGCTCTAGTCCAGAGTCTTGCTATTCTAAGTGTGGTCCATCATCAATATCTGCAGGTTCTTAGAAATGCAGAATCACAGGCCCCCCTCCCAAAAGTAGTGAATTCCAGGACACACCTTCACCAAATCCCCAGGAGGTTTGTGGACATATTAACCATAAGAGGCACGGATCCAGAACACTTCCATTTAAGTTCTGGTCTCAGACCAGGTCCATCTCTGAACTGTTCAGTCATGGTCTTCAACAAGATACAAATGGAAACAGTGTTTGGAAGTGTTTTTTTTTTTTTTTTTAAAAAAAAAAAAAACCCAAAAATTTGACAGTGCTGTGACATCCATACCTCTGGTCAGAAGGTCCCTCCTTTGCGTGGGATGCATTTCTAGTTCTGCAAGATGAGGCATAGGCTGTGCCTTATAGATTCATTCAGATTGTGGGAAAATCCATCACTGCAGACATTTGACTTCAAACAAATAGCTCTCAATTTCCAGCCAGGAGAGAGCTGGCTAAAGGCCAGACTGTCCCAGTCAGTTTTTGACTCTCTAGTTCAGAGGTGGGACCTAAGAAGTTACATTTCTAACAGGCTCCATCTTTGAGTGATGCTGACATTACTGGTATAGGGACCACATGGAAGAAACAGGCTTCTCAACCAGAAATCTAACCCCATAGACAGACTACCACATCTGGTCAAATAGTTCTATTTCAAAAGAATTCATGCTTTAAATTTCTGTTTTGTTTCCTATTCAAGTAAATATCAATATTAAGACCCACATAAACCATAGGACCTTCAGTGTCCTTCAGTGGGACACTGAAGAAGCCTGCTGTGGACAGAGCCTTGGGACACAGGGCTGGTGCCTCCTTCCATTCCTCTTCTAATATTAGTTAAACGAGGTGAAGGGAGCTTCCCAGTGCAGTTCAGGAAAAGGACAGGAAACCTTTTCTCTCTTCCTGTCTTGAAATATGTCTTGAAAAGCCCACCTATAAGTGTCAGGGGAAGTATCACAACCTGTGCTCCCAAACAGATGGCTGTGGAGGTTTCTGGTCCATGTCACTGAAGGGACTGCAAATGCCAAGACTAAAGAGAGAAGGGGAGATAGAGGGAGACCCCTCGACACATAACAAGAAGCCTTTGTCAGAACGTGGTGCTGACACTGCTCTTCAAGGATTCCGTAACTAGCTTTGTAGTAGGTATGAGTTTAGCTGCTGCACTGTTAAACTGTGAGGACTCAAGCCCTTGGCTTTCTGAACAACCTCAGACCTCTCACTTTTCACCACATACATAGCCAGGTATGCCCACCATGCCATATGCTACAAACTTACAAAAACTATCTATCTACTGAGAAATAACTAGCATATAGGGTCTCCTGTACCCCTGTTAGCCCTGGCATTGTGGAACCCAGAAATGAAAAGCCAGACACAGGCTCTGCTCAGTAGCCAATAGCTAAGGTGACCCATGAAGGAACACTTGGGGCTTTATGTTAGTACTGCGACCCGTGAGACCTGTGACGTCATATAGGTGACAACTAGCACAGTGCGACTATTGGCCTGTTGCCAAGGCAACAGCCACCATATACCCAGAATTCAATGGCCCACCTTTACCTGTAATTTATGTCATCACCTGTATATAATTGGGTAGGTGACAACTAGCACAGTGTGACTATAGGCCTGTTGCCAAGGCAACAGCCACCATATACCCAGAATTCAATGGCCCACCTTTACCTGTAATTTACGTCATCACCCATATATAACTGGGTAGCATTTCTCCTCTCTCTCTCTTTCTTTTCCTTCCTTCTTCCCGCCCACTACACCTTTCCCCATCTTAAATAAAGCCCCACCTGTAACTGTTGGCCATGTGTGCCCTCATTGTGGCCTGCATCTCAGCTGCATCCCCGGGCCCATGCAGCAGGCAAACAGGTAGCCTGCGCAGTGTGCAGCAGACGAACTGCATGGAAAAACCAACACTTTAGAAAAACATGGTGTAAGATCTCCTGAAACATTGAAATCAGGATTGTCGAATTTTGTAGCTTCAGACACCTGTGAGAGGAAAGTAATTAAGAGGAAAAAAGATAACTCCAGTCTCAGCCAAGAGTTTCCAGAGAGCAACAGTGCCAACCAGGGTCATTTCATGAGGCCAATACCATCCTGATATCAAGACAAGAGTTACAAGTCTGTTTCTCTCATGAGTGTGGATGTGAAGGAATTCTAGAAAGCATACTGGCCAACATAATCCAGGACCATTTAAGAAGATAATATATACTGAAAAAGACCGAGTTTACTTCAAGATTTTAAGTTTGACTCAATGTTAGAAAACTTACCAGTGGATCTGGGGTAACAGCTTAGTTGGTACTGTATTAGGAACTGAGTTTGAAAAAAAAAAAAGGAATTGAGTTTGAGCCCCAGAACCCATGGCTTTTGTTGTTTTGTTTGTTTGTTTGTTTTAAAGCAAAGTATAGGGACACTTGCTTATAATACCAGAGCTGGAGAAGGTGAGAGGTTGATCCATAGGGTTCACTGGCCAGTTAGCCAGTTTAGCCTGTTTAGAAAATAAATTTATTCAATAAAAGTCAACAAGCAAGCCTAGTAAAGTATAGTTGTAATAGCACAATATGCGAGGGTGACAGCAGGAGGGTGGAGCATTTGAGGCCAGCCCAGCTACATAAGCTCACTGAAGACCAAACCTGCCACCCAAACCAAAACTACAACTACCACAAACAAACAAACAAACAAACACAAAAAAAACCCCAACCAAACAAAAATCCTTAGCATAATGCCGGACATAGAATGCCTTCAATCATACTAATTAAAAGTGGGTGTGGTATAGTGGTTCATATCTGTAACTCCAGCATTCTGAAAACTGAGACAGGGGGATCACTGTGTGTTCAAGGGTAGCCTGCCCACAGAGTGAGTTTCAGGATAGCCTAGACTACAGATTGAGACACTATCGCAAACAAAAAAACAAAACAAAGCAGCTAATTTCTTGACCTTTAATTTTGTTTATTTTACTTGTTTTTTTTTTCCCCCTTTGGGGAGGCAGAGACACCTTTGTAAAGCCAACAAATACTCCAGATGGTTTTCCATCCACCATTTGTGCACACACAGGCACACCAATGTCCCTGAGGTTTCAGGACAAAACCCCCAGCTCCTCTGGTCCCAACACACTAGGTTCATCATTTGACCTGATACATCCTTGATTAACGGATGCTTAAAGGCCGAAGAGGGAGTTGTGAGCAAATCTACACTCTCAGTTCAGCTTAGAGATCTGGTGACTCTGAGTTCAGCTTTAGGACACTGGCACAAGCTTTCAGTTTCACAGAGGAAGAACTGGAAAGGCACAAGCGTACACGGTGAGACCAGAAGAGAGGGTCAAGGTGGGCTCGAATGGACCATGGGCTCTTCTGTTTCTGTAAAATAGTTTGACGAAGTGCTACATGCTTAAAGGGTGATGATGAACTCCTGAGATGAGAGCTCCTCTTTCAGGGTGATATCATCTGGTGATAACCCCAAAAGTCTCCCAAAGTTCCAAAGAATAGCTGTGAAAGCCATCCATGCCTTGGCCAAGGTCTACAGTAGAACTTCTCTTGCCCTGGTTCCACTCCAGAGAGATTAGAATACCCTGAGCTGGACCCAAGGGACCACTGGGATACATTGTAGCTCCTTTTAGGTTTGCATTACCCACAAGCATCTAGGAGGTTCAGGAGATGCCAGTAGGAAGGAATGGACGGGTCGGGGTAGGCATGGGAATAAATTCCATATGAGAGATTTTTCAGTGAGTTCTCTTTCTTATTTGGTGCCAAGAACAAACTGGAAATTCCCAGAATACTTCTCTTTGTTTTTTCCTCTTCAACATCTATGCCCTTCTCCAAACTCCTGGCACCTAACAAAAGCTACAGAATCTGTTTTTAAATCGTCTCCTTATTCCTGCCTGTTCTGGAAGACTCCAGAGAGAAAAACAGAGCAGGGAGCAGGGAAGGGGAGGTTCTGCTACCATTCCAGTGTCTCCCAGGAAAAAGGATAGACTTGGGTAGGGCAGGGGAAGGTCACCAGACATCCAGGGCACTTCACTAATGCCACTTAGGGGTTATGATTTCTGGAAAGAAGTACGGACAGGAGCTTGTTTGTTTCCGTATGTGACTCTTAGCTGCCATTATCCCGAGGTCATCCCGCTCTGCCAGAAGACTTCCTTTACTCCGCACAGAACCAAAAAGGAGCAGAAAGGGTCCAGGATTTCAGTTTAACGCTGTCTCTAAACTTCACTGCACTGAAAAAATTTGGCTGCCCTTGGAAGTAAGGAATAAGCAAGATTTTAAAGGGCTGTACTTATTTCTATTGCCAAACAACCCCAGGGGTGGTGGTGATGATGGTGATGGTGATGGTGATGACGGCAGTTTAGTCCCCACCACCTAGGTTTGGCAGCTTTTACCATGTATAATTCCACCTCTGTGGGATAATAAATAATGAAATGAAGCTTAACAATAGTAGCCAAGTGTAGTGGCACATGTCTTTAGTTTTAGCACTAGGATGGCAGAGGCAGGTAGGCATATGTGAGGTCAAGGCCAGCCTGCTCTGTGAAGTGAATTTTGGGGTAACCAGAGGCTACAAAGTGAGACTCCATTTTATAATAATAATAATAATAATAATAATAAGGATTGTTGGTAATAACAACAAGACATGAATGACATGTTTATTAAGTCCTGATTTGTTCAGCCCTTCCTGAACTTTTTATTCACCCACAGCCTTACAAGGCTGACCTGATGGTGCCCACTCTGTAGATTCAGAGGCAGGTTAGAATTGCTCAAAACAATTCTGTCCAGAGAAAGAGAGCCTGGATTTCCCCCTGGGAATGAGGTTCCAGAGCATTTCACCACACGGCCTCTCTAACAGCAGGGTGAAGGGAAGCAGAAAACCCCAGGCCCTGCACCGGCCCCCACCATGTCCTACTGTTGGTGGAGGCTAGACTCCTAAGGGGCTTCCATGGGGCAGCTGAAACCAAACATCCCTGGCTCTGTTTATCTGGAGGCCCAAGGAGTAGACTCTTTAGGCGCTGTCAATCTGGGCTTTGCCCCATCTAGTTCACAGGCAGGGTTCTATGTCCTGCTGAATATGCTGGGTTACATGGGATCATATTAAGGCCATTTCCTGTGCTTCAGGTCCAGTCTTCTGTAGGCTCCCACACCCAGCGTCATCATGGAGATCCCTCTGAGGACAGCAGGCACCAGGTGCTCGGCTCACGCAGACACAGAATAGAATAAGGAGTGCCCATCCCCCACACACATCCATCAATCACTCCTGCACCCAAGAGCTCCTTCTTTCCTGCAGACCACAATGACTTGCCTTATCCAGCACAACAAAGGCTTTTTAAGGGAAGCCTGTACCATCATTGCCAGCTATTTCCAGCCACTTGTAAGAATCCCTTTCATTACTGCTGGCTCCTGGCTGCCCGGACAATGTGGGAAGGCTTTTCTGCAAGCACTCTCCGCTCCCCCCCTGCTGCTGGGACACGTGCACCTCAGCACCCCGTTGCTCTCTCTGGCTTTGCTCTCCCCTCTTCAAGCTTTCTTTTCAAGGTGAAGATTGATCTCTGCCCAGCGGGTGCTGGGAAGTTTCCTTAGATGAGGCTTTTATCTGCACCTGCCTCATCTGCGACTGTTTTAATAGTGGTACTCTATTCAAGGAGGCAGCCTCTTCCTGTCCAAAGACCAGGAAAGTCTCTTTTAGACACATTGGACCCATCCAGTCCAATGTCCACACAATACTAGCCTATTGGTCTGTCCACTCGGGTGACTTTACCTTCTGCTGTGGTTTGGATTTAGTTTGTCCCTGTGTGTGTTTGTCTGTGTGTCTGTGTGCATGACTGTGTCTGTGTGCAAGCATGTGTTTGTGTATGAGCATGTGTCTATGTGTATGCATGTGTGTGTATTTGTGTTTATGTGTGTATGTATGTGTATCTGTCTGTGCATCTGCCTTTACGCATATATCTATGCGTGTGTCTGTAAGGAATTGGACTAGTCAGCAGCAGAGCTAGTTATTAAGCATTTACAAGGCAAACTTGGCTTCCTTAGCCCTTCCCTTTCTCTGGTACCCGTTAGAGAGAGCCCTGGGGCTATTTGTAATTTGATGCTAATTCCATCCTTCTGGGAGGGGCTGCGAACAAGGAATGGGTCAGCACTCAGGTGATTCCCTATAAAACTTCTTCCTACCTTAATTTGTAAAATAAAGGCTAGAGTCAGTGATTGGGCAGATGAAGGGAAGGTGGAGCTGAAAGTTGGGAGAGAGAGAGAGAGAGAGAGAGAGAGAGAGAGAGAGAGAGAGAGAGAGAGAGAGAAGAGGACGGTGGTGATGGTGGTGGTGGTGGTGGAGGAGGAGGAGGAGGAGGAGGAGGAGGAGGAGGAGGAGGAGGAGGAGGAGGAGGAGGAAAAGTGGAGCAGAGCACGACCTAGAGAAACCACAAGTTATAAGGGGTCTCATAGATGGGGAAGATGGTTGTATAGCAGTCCATCTGCCCAGTCGAGGCACACAGTTTGTATTCATATTAACTGAGCTGTGTTTTCATTGCCAGGGCATTTTTGGCTTGGAGATTTACCACCTTGGGTGCCAGCCGTCCTGCTCAGCTGTGCACGAATGGCACGCAGTTCTTTGCATCTTGAGTGTCCCCACAAAGGCTAGTTTCCCAGCCCCTGAGGCTCCTTAAAAAGTGATGGGATGTTTGTTTGGAGGTGGAGCTTGGTGAGAGTACCTTGAGGTGAGCAGATCTCAGCCACGATACACTAACCCATCTCTGGCCCAAGTAACCAGGCCCTGGGTCTATGTATAAGTCAAAACATGTTTTTTGTTTTTTGGTTTTTTTGAGGGTTTTTTTGTTTTGTTTTTTGTTTTGTTTTTTCGAGACAGGGTTTCTGCCCTGGCTATCCTGTAACTCACTCTGTAGACCAGGCTTGCCTCCAACTCGGAAATCCACCTGCCTCTGCCTCCCAGAGTGCTGGGATTAAAGGCTTGCGCCACCACCGCAAAACACCTTTTCTTTACAACACATCCAGCCTACAGTGTTTTGTTACTAGACAAAGAAAACAGGCTGGAACACCTGCTTTGGGACAAGACAGGCAACTCTACAGGAACAGGTACCACAGCCCCTGTCCCCAGGACAGTGCCACTAACACTAACAGCAGCTCAGTGGGTGTTTGGTGAATGTGTGAAATCCTTACTTATGAGGTCACCAGGACCTGCCTGGTGCTACCTGGAAAGGCGAATTCTAGAGTACTGTAAGACAGAAGCAAGTGGGAAGAGGGGCGTGCTGGCAAACACCAGCTGCCATTACCCAGGGTGCTAAGCAGAGCACGGAAATAAGGAGCCAGCAGGTGAAGCAGCGGCTGCTGCTATGCAGAGGCTAATGTGAGGGGCTGGAAGCTGCCTGAGATCAGAGCAACTATCCCGGTGGGGAGCACGGTGGGACACTCCCCGCCCTGCTCTTGACAGTTGAGTAGGAGCTAGCCTGCTCAGCAACAGTACAGAGCACTTTAGGCTCGGCAGAGGTTAGGCCATGAGGGTTAACTTTGGACTTACTGTCTAAGCCTCAATACCCTCTGCTTAAAGTACTATTAAATTAGAATAAAAGAAGTGTCCTCGTGGGCTGTTCAGGTGTCTCAAAATATCCTTAAACCGGCGTTTCCCCTTCCTGGACCAACTCCAAGGCCCAATTGCATTTCCCCTCATCAGAACCATATCTGGAAATTCACGAGGGAATAACAACTTTTTCCAAGATCATTCCCCTCCCTTCCCACCCCCCAAAAAACTGGTGGGTTTTTGGGGTATTTTTATGTGTTGACATGGTAGAGCTAAGAACTTACCGGAAGGATGATAATCACTGTCAAAGGTCAAAAAAAAAAAATTATGGCCACATCGCAGGCCTCCTGCCTCCCAGTTGACCAAGCTTCCGTCTGTCAGATTAAGAACTCCCGAACACAAAGATTTGATAAGTCATTCAACAGTGAATGAGCTGCTACTACATGCTAGACACTGTTATAGCCTTTGGAAATAAACACTTAGCCAGACAGTAGGAAACCCATGCTTCAGGAGTGATTGCAAGGGAAGATCATTTACTAATCATACAACTGCCAGCACAAGGCTCTTTGCCATGATAATAAGGTTGTCTATAAAGGAACTTCATATTCAAGGCAAAATGAATGGCAGAGCCTAGTGGTAGAGCACCTCCCTGGCAGGCACAGGGCCCAGCATCACAAAACAAACACTCACAGTACCCCAAGCCAAGAAGTGTTTGGTGAGGAGAAACAACAGGAACTCCGGCAGGAAAATGACTGAATAAACTCGCTCATCAACCCATTCCCCACATTCTGACTTTCAGGATTCAGAAAAGAATCTTGGTTCTTTTCCCCGAGACATGTTTCCTTCAGTCAGATCATGTTAGCTTAGGCATGAATCTTGGCACTCCCAAGACTAAGGCAGGAGGATCGTCGCCAGTTTAAGTCCAGCCTGAGATGCATAGCAAGAGCATAGCTCACAAAAGTAAAATTAATAATAAGAATAGATCCGTAGTCTCACCTTTTTGTCCCTTACCGGCGTCCTTCAAAGCACTGGCAGATGATAGCAGCTAGGAGCGTGCTTAGTTGGAATTATCAAAGAAGGGGACAACAAATATCTAATTAAGCACTTTCCCCCTCCAAACCATCTTGCTGGCCCTCTTCTCGCCTCCTCCCAGCGTGTTTGTGTCTTAGGTGCCTGCGGCATCATGGTCCCAGGATGGCTGCCAGAGCTCTATACATTTGAGATAGGAGAAATGGACAGTGAGGTAGTTACTTGAAAATTTGTTGGGATAAAGCACCCTAACAAAAGCAACTTGGAGCAAAACAAAAAAAGTTTATTTTTGGTCCAAGTTCAAAGTTTCAAGGCATCCTGGTGGGGAACTCAAGTCAGCAGGAGCCTAAAGGCAGCTGGTCACAATGCATCTCTCCAGGAAGGATGCAGAGAATAAGGAATGCTTGTGCTCACTGCCTCACTCTCCTTTTTATACAGTCCAGAATCGTATCCAAGGAGATGATGCCACCCACAGCGGGCAGGATCCTCTCATCTGATTAACCTGATCGAGATGGCGCCTCATAATCAGATCTACAGACTCATCTCCCAGGTGATTCTCAAGCTCTTCAGGTTGACTTAAGATTTAGCATCACAGGGAGCATGTCAACCTGTGTTCTACACAAGAATGAGAAGATTTCTTAGAGACCCCTGATAGACTTCCCCTCTTTCTCATTGGCCTCACTCTGACCACAGGATTACATCTAGTGCAAGGGAGGCTAGGAAATTCTCTTTTCAGTCTTCCATAATCAAGGGCTGTAGGAGAAAGAAATGGGTCAACAATGCCTCGTGGAGACAGTGTCTGGCAGAAAAGCTCACAAGTTCACATGACATGTGGCTGAAGGTTGCTCAAGCTGTCTTAAGGCTGGGAAATCTTAAAAAAAAATGAGAAAAATAGTACACTTCAAAGTGAGCCTAAACATCGTGTTTTGGATCCAAGCTGGGCCAGTTTGGGGAAATCCGAAGCTGGAAAGCCCCGAGGCTGTAGGGAAGGTGCACGGTCTTAGCTGTGTGACCACAGACTCTGCATAGCAAGAGATTCAGTGCCAAAAAGGAAGGTGGTACCTATTCTCGTGCATTAGAGCAGAAGTGGGGGCTATCTGCTTAAAACTGCAGCTTCTGCTAATGTTAGTCTCTCCTTCGATCATCAAGAGAACCTTGGGCACATTTTGTCTGGAATAGATAGATGGGCTGAGCACTAACCAACCCCATCCCTTTCCCCAAGCAGCTGAACTCGGTCCTCTTCTCCAGTTACATAACAGCCTGATCCCACTGTCATTATGAGTCAAAGTGTCGGTTCAGCCAATTCACAGGGCTTTCGGCTCCCACACATAGGAAGTTGGAAAGTGACACTCTAGTCAAAACATAAGTTTGGCATCACATAGTAAAAAGGAAAAGAGGAAAAGAACCCAAACAAAATTCTCTGTGGCTCTGTCTATGTGTTTGTGGGAAAACAAACCCATGCAAAATGTTAAAAGGCCACGCTGGTCTGATTACATCCTAAGCCCAGGCTTGTCCTTAGGGTACTGACTGCATTTAGAAATCTTACTACGACAAATGACTTCTCACGCTTGTCTTTCATGAAGACACACTAAATTAAGTTGTTCTGTGAAGAGAATATACTTCATCATCATGCTTACAGTGTTTGTAAACAATCTTGGTAAATGAGTCCTGGCTTTTGTAAGCTGAGGAGATGTCTATCTGTTCACCTAACCACCTGCCTACTCATCCACCTATGTACCTGTCTGTTATCCATCTGTCTACCCATCCACCTGTCCATCTACCTACTCACCCACCTACCATCTAGTAGTCCATCCATCCATCCATGCACGCATGCATATATATTTTGACCGTTTTGCCTTTCCATTCACCCATCCAAGTATCCAATCATCCTTCTAAGAAAACAGCTATTCATCCACATAGTTCTTCCTAAATCCGTACCTATCCATCCACATATCCAACTGTCCTTCTATCAAGCCATCCACCCATGTAACAATTGTGTATCTATTCCCTTGGGGGTTTCTCTAGTCTTGCTTCTATTTTGCCTAGAAATAATGTACTTTTTACCCCCACCCCCCATTTTCTGTGTTTGTTTTGTTTTGTTTTTGAGACAGGGTCTCATATGTAGTTTTATCTCTGGCCTGGAACTTTCTACCTAGACCAGGCTGGTCTCCAACTTATAATATCAGCCTATCTCTGCCTCCTGGGTACTGAATTAAAGGCATGTGCCACTATGCCCAGCCACTTCTTATTTTTTAAATCTTTCTTTTTCACATGGAATGCCTTTCTGCTGACAATGCCTAAAGCCCACATCAGCTCCCTTTCAGAGGTCCTCCACGGACCTTCCTGTGAGACAGCAGGGCCATATTCCACCTTAATTCTTATGCTTTCTGTCCCTCTTTTATGCCAAATTGCAACCTTCTGCATCTCTTCAATCATGTTTCACTTCTCCTGTAACTTGTGATTGAAATATTCTGCCGTATTTCTTGTCTCTCCAAGTAAATTGCAAACTTTGTGAGATGAAAGACTAGTTTCCAGTCCTGTGCAACCTCCCTCCACAGCTGGTGTCTTACCTAATAGTATGCAAATTTTAAGCACTCAGCAAATGTACCACATTGATTGGATACGCAGTCTTCATACGTGATGTGGGGACAATATTGGCACTTCAGGAGTAGTGTGAGATCCTAGTGTGGCTATGAAAGAGCTTCATAAACTGCAAAGTCCTAAAAATATCATTATTATTTATAATATCACTTTCTTCTATTAAGAGTAAATACAGTCACTAGACATATGTTCCCTACAACCCAAGTGAACAAGGAAATATTCAGTGTGTATCTTGTTAATACAGGATGTTTACATCTCATACAAAGCACAGGAGCTACAAGGATAGCTTGAGTTTGATCCCTGTCTTTAGGGAGCCCATGTTTTAGTGACAAGACAGGCATAAGCATTTGCCATTGTACCTGAGCCTGCGGAAGCACCATGACACAGACTCAAGATGCTCAAAAGCATTTAGGCACTCTTTGATTCTGCCTGTGAGGATCAGGAGAGAATTCACCGAAAGACTGCCACTTGGGTAGAGCTTGAGAGATGAATAGAAGTATAGCAGATGGAGAAGGGATCAAGATAAAAAAAAAAACAACATGTTAACAAAAGAAGCAGCATGGATGTGCGGCTGTGTGGGCAAAATGAAGTAGGGCTGTCTGACAGCAACTTAAGCAGAAGCAAGCAACTGATACTAAGCATTTGGGCTGGTCCATGTTACAGATGTGTGATCTTGGTCCCAGTGACTGCAAAACTCATAGAAGAAAATGATGAGATTTGCATTTCAAGAGATGGCTACTAGGGTCATTGCTTTCCTTTGAAGAGCTGCAACCCATTAAGGATGGTTTGGGAATAGGCATAGTGTCCCAGCACTTAGGGCACTGAAGCCAAAGGATCGCACTGTGAGTTGAAGGCCACCCATTCATATATGTCCCTGCCAACAAAAACACAGCTAGCTTCAGTCTCCCTGAAGTGGGAATTTGAGGAGGAAGGCTCTGGTACAGCATCACTGATCCCGCAGAAGCCCGTGGCTTTCCATGCCAACCCATTACAACTCATTGGGTCACAAAAACCCTGTGATAAGACACAGGCATTTGTCATGGTTTGTCTCAAGCTGTCTGGAGACAGGAGACTAAGAAGATTCTGCAGATTACCATCGGAGTAATAGCAGCAAGCCTGGAAATGTGTCTGTAGACATGAAGGAAGCGGGATTTAATATTAATATTGTCTGTGTGAAAAAGACCGCATTTTATGCTCCATAGAGGAGAAGCCAGGCATCGTTTTAAAGGAGAGTGGTACTCTAAGTTTTAAATCTTGTGTAACAGGGTGATGAGTGTCTTGCTGCTGGAGATGAGCCTTTGAGTGGTCATTTGGCTTGGTTCCAAGGTCTACCTGACAAAAATTGAAACCATGAGAAAGGAATTCACCTATCATCATCCTTTTCTGGAGGCAGTGAGGAGATTGTGGGAGGATCTGACTGGGGTGTCTCACCACCCAGCCCCTTGACACTTACAGGCTGAGAGCCTCAGTAGGTTTCAGTGTCCTCATTATGCCTAGCTTGGAGGTTGTTATGGCACAGGCTAAGCATGGTACCTGGCATAGAAAGGGCATTGAAAAATGATAAGGATGGAGTTTGGGGTCCCCACCACAGTTCAGGTGCTTACCAATTATAAGATCTCAGTCCGGTTACTTCAACCAACTGAACCCCAGTGTATGTGCTTATGACATGGGTGAAATACCCACTATGTACCTATGGAATAAGAGCAATACCCACTTGTAGGGTATTGGGAGAACTGGATGTGCCAAGTGCTGGAGTGGAATGCTGTTGCTGAGGCTCTTCTCCATAGAGGAGAAGCCAGGCATCGTTTTAAAGGAGAGTGGTACTCTAAGTTTTAAATCTTGTGTAGCAGGGTGATGAGTGTCTTGCTGCTGGAGATGAGCTTTTGAGTGGTCTTCTCTGTTGGAGAGAGTCCTCTTCTAGAGAACTAGAAGACTCCAGGAACTCCTCTCTTCTCACTAGAAGTTGGGATGGCAGTTGCCTAGACTTGATCCATCAGATGCGTGTGTCCAAGTTGTGAGTAAGGATGTGGAGAATGGGGCAAGGAAAATTGCAAGAATGTTCTTAAGATCCCTCATGTTTGAGGAGTCACAGTGGTCTCAGTGATTTCCTCAGTGTCAAATGTGCAGGCTAGCATGGTCAGTGATGTATCCTCTTGGTCTCTGAATTTAATGACATAGGCAACAAGTTCTGTGGCCAGATTTATGCTGCTCGATGACCACAAAACACCATTTCATTCCTACTTGCTCACTTTGCCTAACTATCTAATCTTTCGGAGAAATCTACAAATTACCCTTTCATATGGATTTAAAAAAAAACTGTTTTAATCAACACCAGTAATTTTCTGGGTTTGTGACCAGGGATTCTAACTGCCAAAGTACCAACCCCAATGCTGTTATTGGGAATTAGTACTGGTTTCTCTTCTACTCAAGCTTTGTCCTAATTAGACATGTCTGATTAGTGGATAGGAGCAGTCTACTTTATAAACGAATGTGGAGAGTCTCCATTTGCATGTATACTGACTTCCCATGGAAGATCATCTACAAGCTAACAAACATGGAGTGAGGGCTAAGAAACATGAACAGGCAGGCAATTTTCTTGTCTTTTAAAATTTTGAGGGCAAATATAAATGTGTTCATTCAACACACGAGAGTGAGGAAGAAGCAGTGGGCCTCAGAAGCCGAAGTGGAGGAACAGAGAGACTGAACAAATTCAGTGTGTAACAGTTGCATCATTATGACAAAGATGCCCTTGAGGGGACCTCTTTGCCTCACAGTTCGCCTCACAGGCTTCAGTCCATGGTCAATGGGATCCATGTTTCCCAGGGGATTGTTGTGAGGCATAGATGTGGTGGCAGGGACACGAGGCACCTCATAAACATTGTGACAGAGAAGAAAGAAGCAACAAAAAGGGGAACAGGGTAGGTTACAGTCCCCAAAGACCCAGCTCTAGTGACGGCCTTCAACCCAGCAGTCATTCTTCCACTTCCCAGTAATCTCTTTGAAGTTGGAGTCTATCCATGGGTTAAATAACTCAACCTGTCAGAGCCTTCATAATCTGGAAACTCTACACACAGTCAGACATGTGATTTACTGATGTCCCAGGCATTTCCCAATTCAAGCATGGTGGTAATCAACATTAACTACCATGTATGGTAATCATCCTTCAGATTTCATGAACCAATAGGTCCCAAAGATCTGACTAAATACTGAGAAGAGGTAGAACATGAAAACATGTATTGGCTCATGTAGGGTTTTCCTGACTCATGGGTACTGGAGTTGGCACTGAAGAGCTTTGAGAATCTGTTCTTAGTGATCTTAGATGAACATTGACACTTCTATCCACTCCACTGTGGCTCAAGGGTACCACAGAAGTCATTTAGTCCATATGCTCCCTCCCTCGAGCCCCATATAGATCCCCCTAAAGCAACCGAGCCTGCAGCTATCCATCATCAGCTACTCAGCCCATGCTTCATCCTTTAGTGATAAAAGCAATGCTTGGCTCCAGAGATGGAGACGGTGATGTGCTGGCGTTTGTTGTCTCTGGACCACATCTTATGGATTCTCATGCATCTGTTCTATTATTCCTCCTCCTTTTCCTCCTCCTTCTCTTTCCTCCCACCCTGGTGAGGTTGACACATTTCCCCTTGTCCAAGCCAGGGTCTTCCGAGTCTTGTACTACAGACTGTTGATTTTGGATGGAGTGGTATCATGACATGTAAAGGCAGGTAGGACCAGGTAAGTCCAACATCTACATCCTCCTGGTCTTTCCTACTGCCTAGACTCCTAGATATCTCCTGTTCTGTCATTTCCCATGCCTTGTTCCCCTCTCTTGCCTCTATGGAGGTAAGGAACCCCAAACTCTCAAATATTTTTCTTCGTGTACTCACTGGAATCTGTTTACCTCACAATGGTAATAGTAATACTGTTACTAATTACCAGGAAGTTCTCTTATCGAAAAGAGCTCTCCCTCCATTCCATTTTCACTGCTATGCCCTGAGGCTCTTTTCTGGAGTGATGTTAATATTCTCTACTTTACAGTCAGCCAGACATTGAATGAAATATATTTTTTCCACTGGTTCTCTTTAAAAGAAATAAATAGCCCTGACTTCTCAAGAATTCTTTACAGGTATAATTTCCAAATTTATCAACATCTTAGTGCCCTGCTCCAGAACATTAAAATGTGACCATTGCCCTGCCATAAGACACACATAAAGAGACCAATGGGTAATTCATGTCTCCCATCTCCTATTTTAATAAATAATCATGCCTTCACATGCTGTATTATGTTACAATATTATAAACTCAAACTATTTTTTAAAAGTTCAATGCTACTACCTCAGAAGTAGCATAAGAATAAGCATTACATAATGTTTGTAGAAAACTAGGAAATATAAATTAAAAAAACTGTAATGCCCCAACTTGAAGTGATAACTGCTATAAACATATATTTGTAAAATCTAGACTGTTTTATGTATTTAGTTCTGTTGTCTTTTATACTGACAGTATCGTATTCTAAAGTATATGTATAAATAGATATTATTATAAATAAGAATTATTTTATATTATAAATATGAGTAGTAATTAAATACATAATAATATATTAAGTATATAATATTTATATAAAATTCTCAGGATGTCCAATTTGACTATTAGCAGACTTTTTTGAATATTATTATTTTTTGCCATCACAATGACTTGATAAACATTCTACACGTATATCTGTGCATCCTTGCCTGACAGTTTCTTAATCACTATATATATAAATTATGGATCCAAATATTTGCTTTCAGGTTAGCTGCAGTTAATGTACTCTGTAATCCTAACACCTAAGAAGCTGAAGCAGTCCGAGTTTAAGGCTAGTTTGGGCTATACGACAAGTCTCTGCCTCAAAAACAAATGTTTCTTTTTTTATGTAGCCTTTAACAATGTGTTAACAAATTATCTTCAAAAATCAAATTTCACTTCAAGCTTAAGGTTATAAAAGGCCTAAGATTACCAGAATTTTCTAATGAGATTTTACACAGCCAGCTGTCCTTTTCCTTAATTGGTTTTAAAACCAGGATTTTTCTTTTCTCACCTGTGCTAGAAATTGAACCCAGGGTCTTGAGTATACTAGGCAAGCCTTCTTCTATCCCCAAGCCACAGTAACTGGTTTTAAAATAAATAGAAGACTTTCATTTTATCCACTTAGCTCCATCCCTCATTGCACCTGTCAATATGATTACATTGATGACTGGACCCCAGATGTAATTACACATCCCTTCTGGTCTTATACTATCTTCAACTCTGGCCAATGGCACTGCTCTATGTTTGTGCAAGTTATAAACACCATGGTTAACAGAGCAGAGCCAGTCCTACTAGGGATACTATCCACATGAGTAATCACCATCTCAAAACCATCTACTACCTCTAGTGACACAGTACCTCATCTCCAGCAACCCTTCCCAAGACCCCTCAGTCCAGCCCATATCCAGGAGCTAGTGAGGCAAAGCTTAACTCCTATGGCAATCAATACAACAATCTGACTGGTCCCTACCTGGGTGGTACTAGTGGTTAAATATTGTACTCCCTACGCTGATGAAACAGATGGTAGCAACTACCATAGATGTGTCATTACTTTTAGAAAATAAGATGTCATACTAAGGGGCTGGAGAGATGGCTCAAAGGAGCCACTTAAGAGCACTGATTGCTCTTTCAGAAGACCTGAGTTCAGTTCCCAGCAACCACATGGTGGCTCACAACCATCTGTAATGAAATCTCATGCTTCTTCTTGGGTGTCTGAAGACAACTACAGTATACTCATATAAAAGTAAATATGTAAATATAAAACAAGATGTCACAGTAGAGCTAGAATCTAATTCCTACCTCCCTCCACCTCAAAGAAAACATCCCTTCATGTGTTAACTTTTTGGTTCACTTGAATGCATCCATAAATAATACATAGCACAGCTGATCTTAGGGGTAAACGCCTATAACCTTAGAATTTGGAAAACAGAGGCAGGAAGATTATGAATTTTAACCTTTCTTATTTCTTAATTCTTCAGTCAATCTCAATGTAGTAATTGAAGTGATTTAAATAAAACTCCCTCTTGTTTACAATTTACTTTTATGAGAATCTTATAATTTTAATGTGGTTTTTTGAGGTGTGGCTCACTCTGTAGCCCAGGCTAGCCCAGAGTTCACAATCTCCTCCTAAGTGCTGGGATAGTAGGTGTTTACCCAGCACCCAGCATTATTGTATGTTTTCTCTGTTTGAGAATTTGCCCTTACTGGTAGGAAAGATCAGAACAAAATATTTTCAAGGAATGTTGCTTTTACTCTCATTATCTCAGACACACTGGGAATGCCCTGTTCATGTTTCTTGAATTGCTCTGAACACAGGACTAGGTGAGGACTCTAGTCATTCCTTTGGCCTAATAGCATCTGACTCTGGTCTCTACATCTTGAGAACCCCTTCCCAAAAACTTTGTCCAAAGCAGAGGCAGCAGTCACTGTGAAAACTGATCTTTACTTGTCATGGTTTGCATGCTTGCATCAGAACATACATGGAAATTAATCATGGATGTGAGACACTACAAAAGTCCCAGAGACTTAACCGAGCAGTATTTGTAGGAGGGCCCTTTGGGAAGTAATTAAGGTTAAGGAGGCCATAGGCTGAGGCCCTAATCCAAGGGGACTGAGGCTTTATAAAAGGAGGAGGTGGTAGAACTAGCTATTAATAGAACACTGCTTTCCATCTGATGCCCCCAAGCCACTTTGGAAGACTCTACAGAGTTCCCTTGTAGCACAAAGGACCTTGCCAGATACAGCTGCCTAATCTCAATAAAGCCTTATAAATTATCCAATCTAAAAAACAAAACAAAACAAAAATAAATTATCCAATCTGTGATATTCCGTCTTAGCAACAGAAAATGGACTAAGACATTGCTGGCGCCCCCCTTCCATCCTCTCTTGCTGCAATGCTATGGTCACATGAGCAAGGATCTGCCAATCCAAATGTATTATTATGGTCTCTGTACAGAGACTTTAGATCTTAATGCCCATGAAAATCGTCCCTGTATCTTATTGAAAGCAGTTTTCTGAGTCTTACCCCGAAAAGTCTGACTCCATGTGTCTGAGCGAGACATTCACATTCACAAGACTGACACATTCTCAAGCGATGTTTGCAAACTCGGATAGAAGGGAGACTATACTATAAACAGAGCAGCTATCTGGTGATCAAAGTGTGCTCCTGGGATGGCAGGGTGGCTCTGGTAGCCTGTGTTTGTAGGGGATGCTGAAGTTTTTTGGTGGTAGGCTTTGGAGCATGGTTATTGACTGATTAGTTGTTAACATCAGTCCTCTGGCCCCCTGACAAACTGGGCTACCCTGCTTTGTCTAAATAAATTCCACTGCCGCTTAAATCAGGTCAGAATTAGTTTCTACTGTTTGTAGCAAAGAATACTGGCTTATCCCGGCCTGGGTATGTAGCTAAAGAAGACCTTGAATGTCTCATCTTCCTGCCTCCATCACCTGAGTACCAGGGTTACAAGCATTCACCTCCATGCTTGGTTTACAAGGCACATAGTGGTGATTAAACCAAGGTCTTCTGAGTTTGTGCTAAGCAAGCACTCTGCAGACTAAATCGGATGCCCACCCAGTCTGTGTGTTTCCACACATAACACTTTTTATGGGAGATTGTATTGTAGGGGTGGGCTGTTTTGTAACTCCTCCTTATTCTCTCCAGCAATATAAGTAAACGCTTCCTTCTGTCAACAGTAAACTCCACAATTCAGTTTGCAACAGTGGCAGAGCCTGCAGCCTAGGATTTACTGTAATTTGTTGGCCTTAGCACTGATGTTTGATGTGCAGGTTGACTTAAATTGTTCACTGTTATAAATAACAGTGCAAAGTCTGACTCAAAATGGCACATTCTGAATTGGTTAGGGGCTCTCCCCACAGCCTCCAATTCCCTCATTCAACAAATATTTCTTCAGAGTCTTCCATACAGAAAGTCCCATTTGAGCCACTGAGGGGAAATAAATAAATAAAGTAGATAAAGTCTCCTATCAACAAGGAAGGAGGGTAATAAAACACATTCATGGCAAACACACGGTCTAACTAATAATATGCCAATAACAAAACAATAATAATGGCAGGACCATTTTTAAATGTTTGCCATCTGGCAGACACAGTGCTAAACAGTTAATCCTCAGAATCTATTATAGTTTCTTTCTTCCCGCAAAGGTCCTCTTTTCCCCTGCCCCTCCTTCAATGCTGGCAGAACTGTTGTCAATCAGTTAAGGTGGCCCCTCCCCCCAAAATTTATGATTTTGACTGGAGGGAGTGAAAGGAGGGGAGAGAGCCTGTTTTAGTTAAGGAAGTAAAGCAGGGTCTGAGCTACTCCAGAAGTGAAACAGAGCCTGGGCTGATCACAAAAGTAAGCAAGGCCATGTTAATAAAAGAGTGAGGCAGGACTTAGCTTATCAAGGGTCACTACAGCCATTGACCAAGAAGGAAGGAATCAGAGTCTCACCCTGTAAGAGCACAGAACAGTTTGCCTTCTACCCACTGACAAGTACCAGGATGTCTTAGTCAGGGCTTCTATTCCTGCACAAAACATCAGGATCAAGAAGCAAGTTGGGGAGGAAAGGGTTTATTCAGATTACACTTCAACATTGCTATTCATCACCAAAGGAAGTCTGGACTGGAACGCAAGCAGGTCAGGAAGCAGGAGCTGATGCAGAAGCCATAGAGGGATGTTGCTTCTTGCTTGTTCAGCTGGCTTTCTTATAGAACCCAAGACTACCACCAGCCCAGGGACAGTACTGCTCACAAGGGGCCCTCCCCTCTTGATCACTAATTGAGAAAATGCCTTACACCTGGATCTCCTGGAGGCATTTCCTCAAGAAAAGCTCCTTTCTCTGTGATAACTCCAGCTTGTGTCAAGTTGACACACAAAACCAGCCAGTACACAGGTCATATCTCATTTATGAATATGTTTAGAAAACACAATCAAACCCTCCAAAAATAAAAGAAAATACAATCAAGATGAAATTCATTTAAAAATACAAAAAGAAAGAAAAATATATGCTTGGGTTTAGAGCAAAAGTTCCCATTGCCAGATCAAGGAAGGAAGCTGTCAGGAGACATTGATTGCACCCACTGTGGAGTACGAGAAGGCATGGACTTCTGAAACATGACATCATTAGGCAAAAACAGATGCACATGAAAGGCAACAGACTGAGATTAATAAAAGTAGCATTCCGAAGGCAATAAAGAATGATCATGAAGAAACAGAACAATGAGATTAAAATTCATAATGCTCTCACAGCGGGAAAGACCAAGTCTACTCCAAAATAATAGAAGCAGAAAATACCATATACTGGTGGGGAAGTAGAAAAATGATAGTTCATGTGCATTCCTTATGGGAACAAATTTGACAACATCCACTATGTCTGCAGGTGACCATCTGGAGATGCACACACAATTGCAAGGTGTGTACTCTGATGAAGGCCATCCAAACCTTGTGGATCAATAGAATTGCTTGCAACTGGCCTCGGACACATGTGTATGCACATGCATGCATGAAAACACACACACACACACACACACACACAAAGAGAAACTGAGAGCGCAGGCTGAGAATGCAGCTTAGTTGGAAGAGTGCTTGCCTAGCGCTCATGATGTCAGGATGTCTGGAGTTGGATTCTTAGAACCACCATAAACCAGGTGTCTCAAGATCAGAGAATGGAAGCAGGATGATCAAAAGCTCCAGATCAGGGATTAAGAGACGGCTCAGAGGTTAAGAGAACTGACTGCCCTTCCAGAGGACCCAGGTTCAATTCCCAGCACACACATGAGAGCTCACAACTATCTGTAACTCCAGGCTCAGAAGATCCAATGCCCTCTTCTGGCCTCCACTTTCACTGCACACATATGGTGCACAGACAAAACAGGCAGGCACATAAACTAAAACTGAAAAAAAATCTTAAAGATAGGAAGAACATATTATTTCAAAGAAAGCTCAAGCTTATTCTCGGCGGTAGGGGAGGTTGATGTCAGTCTGAGCTGCATGAGACTCTGTTTCAAAAAATAATTATTAAAATAGAGTAAAATAAAACATAAACCAGATTGGCGAAAGTTAGAGAGGTGGCTCAGCAGATAAGAGTGGCGGGTACTTCTCCAGGCCACAGCCCCATGGGAAGAACAATGATTTTGGCCACCCAGACACCCCAAGACTCCCAGGGACTGAACCATCAACCAAGGGGTATACATGGTTCCAGCCAAAAATGTGGCAGAGAAAGGCCTTGTTGGGCATCAGTGGGAGGAGTGGTCCTTGGTCAGATGAAGGCTCAATAGAGGCCCCAACAAAGGGCAATCAAGGTGGAGGGGCATATACGTGGAGGCAGGGGGAGGGAGGAAGGGTTGGGGGTCTTTGAGGAGGGGGGAAATCAGGAAAGGTTTTACCATTGGCAATGTAAATGAAAACGATATTCAATAAAAAAATTAAAAAAAAAAAAGAGTGGCAGGTGCACTTGCAGAGGTCCTGAGTTCAGGTTCTAGCACACATGTGGGTAGGCTCACAACCACCTGTAGCTACGGCTCCAGAAGATCCACCACTCTCTTCTGTCCTCTAAGGGTGCCTGCACTCAAGAGAGCATACCCACATACCTATGCAAAATTAAAGATAAAATTTAAAAAGATTGCCCAAACATAGTGGCGCATATGTCCTTATTGCATGTTGGGGAATCCTCTGGCTATATGCCCAGGAGTGGTATAACAGGGTCCTCTGGAAGTGTCATGCCCAGTTTTCTGAAGAACCACCAGACTGATTTCCAGAGTGGTTGTACCAGCTTGCAATCCCACCAGCAGTGGAGGAGTGTTCCTCTTTCTCCATATCCTCGCCAGCACCTGCTGTCTCCTGAGTTTTTGATCTTAGTCATTCTGACTGGTGTGAGGTAAAAATCTCAGGGTTGTTTTGATTTGCATTTCCCTGATGACTAAGAATGTTGAACATTTCTTTAGGTGCTTCTCAGCCATTCGAAATTCTTCAGGTGAAAATTCTTTGCTTAGCTCTTTTCCCCCATTTTTTAATAGGGGTTTAATAGCCAGAAGCTGGAAAGAACCCAGATGTCCCTCAGTGGAGGAATGGATACAGAAAATGTGGTATATTTACACAATAGAATACTACTCAGCAATTAAAAACTATGAATTCATGAAAATTTTAGGCAAATGGTTGGAACTGGAAAATATCATCCTAAGTGAGGTAACCCAATCACAAAAGAATACACATTGAATGCAGTCACTGATAAGTGGATATTAATTAGCCCAGAAGCTCTGAATACTCAAGATACAATTAACATATCAAATGATTCCCAAGAAGAAGGAAGGAGAGGCCCCCTGGTCCTGGAAAGGCTTGATCCAGCATTATAGGGGATTACCAGGACAGAGAAGTGGGAGGGGGGTGGTTGGGGAATGGGCAGAGGAAAGAGGGCTTATGGGACTTATGGGGAGGGGGGAATGGGGAAAGGGGAAATCATTTGGAATGTAAACAAAGAATGTAGAAAAAAAATTGCCCGACCAGACCCTGTACTGTGCACAGCCACTACCCATTGGAAGTCCACCTACCCATGGTTTTAACCAGAAGCATGATTCAATGTACAGCCAGGTGTTGGAATGGGTGCTCCAGAGCCATCCTTCTACACATGCACAGCACAGCATCATCTAGAATGTGCTACAGCAACACTGTTCATAATTGCAAGAACCCTGAACTTCCCAGTGTCCACGTGCAGTGTGTGTACACACTGAAACAATATACCTGACTGGAAAGGAAATATATTTGTAGCCATGCCCTCCTTTAAGGACAACTCTCACATAGGTAGAATGGTGGAGGGATGAGTTGCAGCCCTGGCCAGATGTACAACTCCATTTCATCTTCATGAGGGACACCTTCACACAGGTAGACAACACACTGCATAGGGACATTCCTGCCACGGGCTAACTGGCACACTACAGAAAAGCTCAAGGAAACGATTCCATAGAATGCAGCAGAAGAGTAGTTACCAGGGAGGAGGCGGCAGCTCCTGAGACAGCGGCATTGTGTGGATGTCTGGACTGACTATGGTAGCTATGTCTTACATGTATGTGATAAGTATTTTGTAGGCTGGGCATACAGTTCAGGGTGAGAGTGCTTGCTCAGTAAATAAACCCACGGTTCAGTCTGTAGCACTGCAATAAATAAATAAACATGATTTTGTCTGTTTGAATTATTTAATTAAATGTTGAAATTTTAAACTCCTTAACTTATGAATAGATGTGGATAGGGACCCCCTGGACAACCAGTCAGCCAGGCCATGCTGGATCCCACATCCTCAGGTACTGTTTGAGTTACTCTCCTATTGCTGTGAAGAGACACCATGACCAAGGCAACTTATAAAAGAAAGTATTTAATTGTGGCCTTGCTTAAAGATTCATAGAGTGAGTCTATAACCATCATGTCAGGGAGTATGGAAGCAGGCAGGCGAGATGCTGGAGCAGTAGCAGAGAGCTTACACCTTATCTACAATTTAGAAGCAGAGGGAGAAACTGGGATTTTTCTGGGCTTTTGAAACCTCAAAACCCACCTCCAGTGACACACTTCCCCCAACAAAGCCATACCTCATAATCCTTCCTAATCTGTCCACCTTCAAGCATCTATCTATCTATCTATCTATCTATCTATCTATCTATAGATGAGAGAAAGAGAGAGAGAAAGAGAGAGAGAGAGAGAGAGAGAGAGAGAGAGAGAGAGAGAGAGAGAGAGAGGGAGGGAGGAATGATTCTATTGAGGGACCATTCTTACTTAAACCACTACAAACACTATGAGAGGTAATAAGATTGTCATTTTAATACGCTAAGTTTTGAGATAACTAGATTTGCCAAAAATTCATAACCAATATAGTACATCCAAGCAGATTACTAGGTCTCATGCCAGAAGAAATAAGGGGGGAAAACAAGAAGAGACACAAAGGTCAAGGGTCGGCTTTGAGAGGCAGCTGGCTTCTTTATGAATTATAGCTTTGTTCAAACCCCCCCCCCCCCATTTCATGAAATAGGAAGAATCTTGGCCCATCTCCTAAGATTGATGGACCACCCAAGGGAGGTGCCTGTGAGGTAGGGAGTGTCACTGGACCTCCTGCCCTGGAGTCCCCTGCTGCCAGCTGGATGCTTGTGTGTGTGGCCATGGATACCTGGGTACAGAAAGCATCACAGCCCATCCCTCCACTATTTTGGGGAGGTCGTCTATCTTCAGTAAGGCTGGGCTGGACCTAGAGTCCCATGTCGGGAGAGAGAGGACACGCACTGGAGGCTGGAGAAGTCTGGGTTCTGAAGACCTGATTGTCAGACTATGACCTTGGGCAGGGACACACTGGCTGTCACTTACACCAAACAGCTCATTGCAGCACAGTGTGATCTGGGATGCCATCTGGATGAAGCAAGGCCAGTGGACACAGCCAGGCAGTACAGGGGACCTGTTGGGTATCGACAACCTTTCTAATCCATACACAGGGACTTGGAGCAGGTTTGAGGGACTGGGAGATACAGACCTCTGCTGGGATGCTTAACCTCTGAGCCTGCACCCTGACACCAGACAACAACCAAGGATAAAAATATCTGAGCATTATGAAATGTTTACCCCAAATGAACCTTTTAAACTGAAGTGATCAGACCAGAGTGATATTTATAACACTGGACTAAGTTTAGTTTTTCCATTGCTGAAGCTGAAGGTACAGGATTTTTTCCCCCCTTTTTTTAGGAAAAGGAAATGAATTACAAAATTAAAGCCAAAAACATTTTTTTTTAAAGACTGGAAACTGGACTTAAGACCTCACAGGGGACAAGGTCTCCCTAAGCCACCCAGGCTGGCCTTGAACTCACTCTAACCCAGGCAGGCTTTAAATATACAATCTTCCTGGCTCAGTCTCCCAAGCAGCTAGGACAATAGGCCTATACCACAAGGGAAAGATACATCAAACTACTTGTTGTTGGTGTTGGTGTTGTTTTTAGACAGTGTTTCTCTATGTAGCACTGACTGTCCTGGAACTCTCTCTCTCTGAACACCTGGCTCTGAACAACCTCCCAAGTGCTGGGATCAAAGGAAAGTGTGTTCCACCACACCTGGCTCATGGTACACTTCTCACTGGTACATAGCAAAGGAAGGACACTGTGTTAAAGCTGTTATGTGAACAAGCCATGACAGCTGTGCCCACTGTCTCCCCGGAGGCTCAGGCATGAGGATCCCACCCCTCAATATCTTTCACAACCAAAGATGCAGATATCTAAAACCTTTTAAGGTTCTTCTGACCATTTCCAAATATGATTCCTTCTTAGTCCCTAGGTCAGTTGTGCCTTGGGTAACTTCCTGTGGTGACAGGATGTCCTGCATCCATGCTGTCCAATATGTTAGCTCTAGGTCACGTGGGGTGCCAAGGAACACAGTTTTAATTTTTATTGAATCATAATTCATTTAGATGTCACTAGCTGAGAGTGACTAGTGCTGCCACATTGGGCTGTCCTATCAAAACCCCCCTTTCTCCCCCTTCCTTAGTTTCTGGCCTCCTGATTATGGAATGCATCTTTTCTTTCCATTTATTGGCTATTGCAAACTCTAAACTATCAGGGATATGGTGTATGTGGTTCATGCTTTTAATTCCAGCACTAGAGAGACTGAAGCAGAAGCAGGAGTTCCTGTGGGCTCTCTGTGTGTTACCTGTGAGTTTCAAGCCAGCCTGGTACACACCAGCCAGTTCTAGACCAGAAGGTCTTAGTGGTGAGCATAAAATTGCAAGATCATTTTGGGTCTCTGACACTTGTATGTCAACATCTGTTCTTTTAGAGTCAAATTCAGAATGTCATTTACAATAACATTTGCATGAGGAAAGTTTGAGTTTCAAGCAGATATCTGGTAGTGTGAAGGGATGACTAAAACTGCACATTGAAATGGCCACAGACAAAAGGGTCATGATACTGAGCACAATCTCTAGATACTGTAGTCAGGAGCAGATGAAGAAACGGTTGCCTGGTAATTATTGAAGTTGTGAGATGGGTCCTTGGAGTCCTTCAGGCTGGTGTTCTCCTTCACATATGTTTGTATAGCTTACAACTGGAATATTCACTAAAGGCCCTCCATATGCCAACAGCTTAGATGCCAGCCTGTGGAGTTATTAGCAAGTGGTAGGGCCTTAAGGATGTGGGGCCTAAGGCAAACAAATAAAGCCATTGGCCATAGGCGTCCTTGCAGGGGATGCTTGTATCCCAGTCTCTTTCTCTTCCTCCTTCTCTCCCTCTCTGCTTTTAACAACCACGAGGAGGTGAATAGACTCCTCCCTCTTGTGCTGCCTCCATGGTATGTCCACATACCCAAAATGCCAGAGCCAATTAAGAACTGAAATCTTTGAAACCTTGATCCAAACCAAATCTTCCTGCAAGTGACTCAGCTGAGATATTTACTTTGTCACAGCATCAGAAAGATATGCAGATGTATACATATTTTTATTTTAAAAGTAAGAGTTGAATCCAGGCACTGAGGTGGACATCTGTAACCCTAGCTACTAGGGAGGCTGAGGGAGGAGAATGCATCGTGTTCGAGACCATCCTGAGCAATATCGCAAAACCCTCCATCTTAAAAATGAATGGATAAATAACCAGGATTTCGAACAAACTAAGAGAGTGCACAGATAAAGTTAAGAGGAATAGAAGAACCAGTCACAAAAATGATAAACATAAGCTATAATGGGGGGGTATGCACATGAAGGAAATCACAGAAAGAATACAGTGGTCGCTGACCAATCCTTCTGAGTTCAAACCCTGGATCTAGCCCCAATCCGTGCATATGATCACAGGGCCTGGTTTCTCTGCTTTGCTCAGCATCTGTCTCCACATCTGTAAGTAAGGAACACACCCGCCACACCCTATCTTGCCTCTTAAATTTCTGTGGGGAGGGAGAAAGCCTATTTTTGAGACTCTTAGCATCAGACACACTCTACAAACCAAACCACTTATCTCTGAGGAATAGATTCATGAGCAGTGGCTCCTATGTCACTATATTTTGTCCACACAAGGACATCTCCCATTTAATGGGAAAACGGGAGAGAAGAGAAGGTGGGGAGGGAAGGATAGAGGGAGAGAGGGGGAAGAGAAGAGTTTGAGGGAGGGGAGGTGGAAATGGGGAGAGGGAAAGAGCTCCTCCCTTGCTACTTCTGTTTTAAGAAACCAGTAACAGAGTAAATTAGTAACATGTCATATGTTGTAAACTTCATCAGAACAAGAATTCCACCTAACAAATTCCACCTCCTCTAAGTAACTGCACGTCTCCCCATCCTCGGCTTTGGGAATGTGTATTAGGCAAGCATCCTCTGTTCTTTTGCTCTGGTCAGTGGGTAGTGTAGGGTCTTGTTCTGTGGTGTCCTTATTCCCTACTCCCCAAACTCTCCATGGTAATAACTAAACTACTTGGTCTTTCTTTGTAGATAATACTGAGCAATTTTTCCTTGCTGTTAGAGTCACACCTTTTCAGTACCATATAGCTTTACATTGTCTCTTCTCAGTCTGACTCCCACATGGGGGGGAAGGGCTCATAAATTCAACACCTTGCTTTATTCATTCCCTTATATTCTCCACACTTGAAGATGAACACAGAGGCCACAGGAAAAGCTCGGAGCCAGTTATCTCTATGTTCACTCAAGAGCACATATCTGCAGCATCCCGTTTCTTTTACATTCTTTTAAATCACAAAGAATGCTTTGTACTTTATCCTCAACTGTCAGTATATATGATTCATCAAACTGAAACTACACTATACCAGATAGGACAAAAGAGTCAGTAATGACAGATAATAGGTAGATATATAAGTAGACAAATAGACAATCGATAAATAGATGGCTGATAGATGGTAATGCTATGTGGATGATTGGTAGAGATAAATTGTGCATAGATAGGTGATAGATAGATAGATAGATAGATAGATAGATAGATGACTGATGATGGAGGGTAGATATAGGTAGATAGATAATAAATGATAGATCTATTGTTGGAATGATTGATATATGGTATATGCTTGAGAGATTATAGAGAAAGGAAAGATGACAGACAGACAGACGGATAGATAGATAGATAGATAGATAGATAGATAGATAGATAGATAGATGGATGGATGGATGGATGGATAGATAGATAGATAGATAGATAGATAGATAGATAGATAGATAGATAGATAGATAGATAGATAGATAGTAAAGAATGGCGTCACATCACTTAAAAACAAGAAATGGACCTATCTTCAGTACCTTTGGGCCTGGCCAGATCAAGCCTTCTAGGAACACATTTCCATGTGTGCCTCCCTTTCTACCCTTAGGTTCCACTTTCTCCTTGCTGACTTCATTCTCAGATTAATTAAGACCCTCTTCAAAAACTCCAGGCTCATAGTCTACCATCCCAACACTAGGGAAACTAGTAAATCTCATAACTCTCTCTGGGTCTCATGACCCCATCAGCACCAATTGTTGAGATTCTGATAGGCTGGCTCTGGGTTGTATACTCACCCTTAGAGGCAAAGGATGACTTCAGCTTTTCTGTGAGTAGCACAAAGATGGCTTCTGTGTTGGCTAGTTCTTATGTCAAGTTCTTGACACAAGCTAGGGGCATCTGGGAAGAAGAAAAACTCTTAACTGAGAAAGTATCTCTATAGGATTAGCCTGTAAGTAACTCCAGGGGGGATTTTATTGATTGGTTATTGATGATCAGTGTGGGAGAGCCCTTCTCAAAGTCAATAATACTACCCTTGAGTTCATGGTCCTGGATACCATAAGAAAACAGGCTAAATAAGCCATGGGGACAAGGCAGTAAGAGAATTCTACAATGTTCTCTGCTTCAGTTCCTTCCCCTAGGTGCCTGCCTTGAGTTCCTGCTCTGACTTCCTTTGATGATGGACTCTGATGTGCAACTAGAAGTGAAATAATCCATCCTCTCCCCACAAGTTGCCTTTGGTCATGGTATTTTATCACAGCAGCATGACTCCTAAGATGACTTGTCTTCAAAACAGAGAGTTGGAATGGCAAGTGGATGTTGAGCAGGAGCAGCAGCTGTCAACTCTGCAGCCTCTGACAATCTTTCAAAATGCCCTTTGATACAGTCAGCCAACCCGACACATGCAGTCTTCCCTGTGCAGAGAACACTCTGCTGGTAGGAGCCTCACATGCTGGCGTCTTGGGCTCCAGCCCAGGAAATGCAATCCTCTTCAACACCATTGACATCACCAGCTGATTGCTCCCAACATCCTCTCCTTTCTCTTCCAAAGTCGCAAACATCATGGACTTAGCAAAGTTGCTTCGACACCAGTTTCCCTAAGTCCTTCACTGTCCTTCTCAGAACCTTAAAGCTTCCAGGACACATTTGGGATGTATCACCATAGCACTGAGGTCACACCTCAGCAAACGTGGGTGGCAGCTCAAGACTCAGAACACACAGATGATCTCCTCTTGTACTATACTTCAGACACATGGTACTCTTCCATGCTTGCCAGGCACAGTCTCAGGAAGGAGTCACCTCATGCTAGGATGTGCAGGGCCTTTTCAAACCTGACTGCAGATGCTACCATGAAACCCTGCACTATAGTACCTAGCTCCGATAAAGAAACACAATGAGTGGTTCAGGATTTAGTTCTACGCTTTCCCTTTTCCAGGGCCCTTTAAAAAGAAAAAGAAACAAATTAAGTGTCAGGCATGGTGACACAGACCACTACTAGTGAGGCAGAGGCAGGAGAATTGGGAGTTCAAGGCCAGCCTAGGCTCTAGAGTAAATTCCAGGCAAAGTTGGTCTACGTACTGAAAATGTTTCAAACAATGCAAGAGTGAGAGGGTGGGAAAAAGAAACAGGGCAAAGGGAAGGAAGTAAATTAAGCTAAAGACAGATCAGGAAGGGGATTCTGAGATTACTTTTCTAAGCTAGGTGGCAAGTAATGTGTGTCTCTTATATTATTAACTATTCTTTTAATTAGTGTATACATTTTAAAAGTCGCAGAACACAATTCAAGTCACAAAGCAAAAAACCTGGGCCAATGAGATGACTCTAAGAGTAAAGGAACTTTCTATCAAGCCTGACAACCTGAGTTTGACCCCTGGGATTTACCTGTCATGTGGTAGAAGAATAGAACAAACTCCTGAAGGCCATCCTACACACACACACACACACACACACACACACACACACACACACACACACACGCATCACTTTAAAAAAGTTTAAAACAAATTTGATGACACCACTCCCCAATTTGATTCCTAAGCTTTGTGTGTCACACAACCTCCTTTATGATTCAGTTGAATCTTGTTTCTTCTCACAAGTTACATACTGGGCATTAATGTCCTCCCAGATTCACTTACCTCACCATCAATATGATAGCATTTGGAGATGGGGTCTTTGGGAGGTGATTTGGAGCAGATAAGACCATGAGAGTGGAGCCCCTCACTGAGAGATCAGTGTCCTCTTAAGGAAGCCAAGAGTCGTGGTGCACACTTTTTAGCCCAGCACTTGGGAGGCAGAACAGGAAAATATTTGTGAGTTCAAGGTTAGCCTTCCTGGCCTACACAGTGAACTCCACACTAGCCTGAGCTATGTGTCTATGTATAGTTAGATCATGTCTCAAAAGAAGAAGAGGAGGGGAGAAAAAGAAGTGATGGGAAAGGAAGAAAATAAGAGAGATTACATTTCTGCCTCCCTCTCCTGCCTCTATCACAAGGACATGGTGGAGAAGCAGCCACCTGCAAACCAGGAGGAGAGACTTCATCAAATAGAGAATCTGTCGGTGATTGATTATCTTGGACTTCCATCTTCCAGAACTGTGGGAAATAAAGGTCTGTTGTGCAAGCCATCAAGTCTGTGGTACCACAGACCCATAACCTAGCCAAGACAGCACTCTCCTACAGCAGCCACTGAAGACATCCAAATATGTCAGGTTTTCCCTTGATCCCATGCTTTAGAAGATGTCTTCCCTAACTCCCTAATTCTCATCCATGCTGTACTTAGTTAAGCACTGTACTTAGTTAAGAGAACAACAAGTTCTCATAGGACAATAGCTTAAAGGATTCAGGGAGATGGCTCAGTCAGGAAAGGCTTTGCTAAGCAACATGAGGACCTGAGTTCAGAACCCCAAGACTCCCCTCAAAAATGCCACACATGCAGTACGAGACTTTTTCCTCAGCACTGGCAGGTGGGATCAGGAGGGTCCTAATTGGCCAGCTGAGCTACCCAATCTGTGATCTCCAGATTCAGCTCTTGTCTGAACACGTAAGATAGATAAAGGAAGACACTGGCTGTCCATCTCTAGCTTCCACACACATACGCTTAAGGACCCACCCACATGTATGCACACAAAAGAAGAACACATGCTTCTTCCTGTTGTAACAGTTTTAAAATGAGTGTCCCATTGCAGTGGGAGGCTCTATTCTTCATGGCCACCTGACTGGCTGAGGCTAGATCACCAACCCCTGCAGAGTTCAACCTATAGGCAGAAAGAAAAGTTATAAGAGGCATCTCTGTGACAAAATGCTTGACAGAAACTTCATAAAGGCCAAAATCGTTTCAGTTACAGAGGATGTGGTCCATGGTTGATTGGCCCATGCGCTTGTGGGAAACATCATGGTAATGGGAGCGTGGGGGAAGAAAAGTGTCTTTACTTCACATGCACAGAAAGCAAAGAGAGAAACAGAAAGAGTCAGGAAAAAAGAAGCTCCCAAGACCCTGCCCCCAGTATCCCACTTCCTCTTGTTAAATCCTACTTCCCAAAGTTAAGCAAACTTCTCAAAATAGCTCCTTGAGCTTAGACCAAGTACCCCAGTCCATGAGCCTTTTATGGGGGTTGGGGGAACAGGTCATATCCAAACCAGCACACACATCATTTCCACTCATTCTGTTAGTAAGAAGTTGGTCACATGATTGCTGCTAACTACTCGGATGGTGGGAAATGTGGTCTTTCTCTAGACAGCTACATCTCTGTCTACAGTTCTGGAGTGAAGGAAAGAGAGGACATCAACAACCATGACACTGAGACCTTAGTTTCTCTAACCACATCTTCTCCAGTCTTGACCTTTCTCTATATTAGATGGCCTTGCTGTGAGAACTTAGGGGTCTTTTTATCAATCATCTCCATAACTCTTAGGTCCTGCTGCTCTATCCCTGCTCCTTCCCCAACCTTGCCTTCAACCTTCAGGTGGGCTCTGAGCATGTTCCCTGTGGCTCTGTGTCTGTGTCTAACATTTCCTTATTTATATTGGATCCCCCTTGAGTTGTAGTATGAATGATTCACTGTGATGTGAAGGCTCTGTGCAAAATGAAAGCACAGGATCTCCTGTTCAAAAATAAGAATTTTGGAAGGTTACAAGAGAGCATTATGGGATGCATAGAGTCTTTCTCAGCATATGACCCTTTGCTCCTCTTGAGTCGCATGTCCATGAAGTTTGCACACAGCACTTGTTTGAAGAATTCCTTGCTTAGGGAGTCATAAACAGCATCTACCCCCTCCTTATAAGGTCCCACTGGCAAAACAAACCACCCAAAGGGGCCCCATGAGTTCACTGGGTTACTTATAGAGCATGCATAGTGAGGGGTTGCTTGCAGAAGCATGGAACCCTACAGCAGTCTCACTAGAGAGCCTTTAGCTAGCGTGGATGCTGGCTTCCCATAGCTGCTTAGATGGAGCCCTGTCATTTGACCTCCCATGACTTCCATACTTGAGCCCTTCCTAAAACCCAAGACCACTTGCAACTACAGTAGAATTCTCTACAAATGACTATAGTTGAGGGGCCAAAGATTCTCCCTATCCCCTAATTCTATGAGGGGATATCAAGAATCCATACACTCACCTCATTGTGATGGATTCTTGCAAGCAGGCACATCTACTCTAATGAAGATGGCTGCTGTTTTGCTAAGAGTACCTCTTTCTACAACAGTCCTTCACCAACGAGTAAGTTAATCGTAATGTGGGAGGGGCTACCAATCTACTGGGTACTCACAGGCAGAGAGTAGTGATGAAATCAAATCATTCCTGTAAATAATAGAAAAATTGGTTTTTGCTGCCCTACAGGCTAAATGCTATAGAGGTCATCTCTGTCTTTCCAAAGTCAGTCCCGTAGAAGGTGGGACTCAGCAGTTCCCTAGTAGTCCAGATGTGGCATCTCATCTCCAAAAAGGTCCTCTGTCAGCAGTTGAGATCAGGATAATCTCCACGTTGCCTCAGAATCTCTCTGGGTTGGGAAGACCTTAGAAATCCCTGCCAACCACCTCCCTGGCATCTGCTCACACACCTCCAGCAATAGGAACTTCCTACCTCCCCAGGCTGCTCCTTCTGGATTTTGACAGCTCTGTGGATGAAGTTCTTCCTAGAGCCAAAATCTACTTCCCAGTGACTTCCGCCTGCTGGATCAAAGCCACACAAAGGAACAGATGACTCTCCTGTGTTCTGCACATTTTTGTTTAAAGAGCTCTGGAATTTATTTGCCTGGAAGCTGGATGTCCAAGAAGCTGAACAGGCGTGAAACACTGGCCTGGGAGTGTTTACCTCAGGCAAGACTAAACTATTTTGGTTTTCTTTTGTTTTGATCAGTTGCCAACACTGAAAAAATCTAGAGAGTTCATATAAAATATAGAATCCACGCTTGGAAATCTTGGGAGTGCTGGCAGTATTAGTTGCCCTAAGAAGGAGGGATGTTGTGTCCAATACTACCACATCTTCCTGCTATGGGTACTTGAGATCCATACATTCAATGACCCTAATGTCAGAGCCCTTGCTGAGATTGATGTTCATATGTCTAGCTTCCCTAGGAGTGACTAGAAGGAGCCATTGAGTTGTAAGCCCAAGACTTTAAATGGGCTTTGGGGGAAAGGTCATTCAATGGGATGATTTATTATTTGTCTTTTCTACTTCCTGTTCCAAATGGAGAAGTACTCCAGCAGGTACTCCAGCAGCTACAGTGTGACCATGGCAACCCTAAGGATGAAAGCCACTTGTAGGAACATCAAAGAAAAAAAACCCCAGCAATATTCTGGCTAAGAGTGGTTAGAGATGTTTCTCATTCTGCTCTATCTGCCTTTAAAATGCTTTCACCTGAAATAAGTAGGAAGTAAACAAACAAACAAAAAAACAAAAAACAAAAAAAAATCCCTCGCTCACCAGCCCTGAGTCAGGTGATTGTTCTGGAACACTGCATGCTGCCCACCCTGGAATAGTCCTTGTTGCTGCTGTTTCATAATTTGAGTTTTTATTATGGAAAAGTCTTGTGTATACACATGTAAGCCACCAAAATGAATGAATTAGGACTCTTAACTCACATCATATAAAAGATTAGTTCAAAGTGGGTTTTAGTTCTAATTATACTAGCTAGACCTATAAAATTCTTAGAAGAAAGCATAATAGTAAATCTTCCTAGTTTTGATTTTATCAATAATGTTGAGCCTAGAGCCAAAAATCATAAACATTCAATGGGGGAAAAAATAGAGGCTAGGGTAATAAATCAGTGGTTAAGAACACAAACTGTAGGGAGCTAGAGAGATGGCTCAGCAGTTAAGAGCACTGATTGCTCTTCCAGAGGTTTCTGAGTTCAATTCCCAGCAACTACATGGCAGCTCACAACAATCTGTAATGGGATCAGATACCCTATTCTGGTATGCCTGAAGACAGTGACAATGTAGTATACTCACATATATGAAATATATAATACATATATATTTTAAAATATATAAAGTGTGTGTGTGTGTGTGTGTGTGTGTGTGTGTGTGTACTTTCAGAGGACCTGAGTTTAGTTCCTGGCATCCAAATTGGATGTAACTCCAGCTCCAGGGGGTCTGATGCCTTTTTCTGGCCTCCATAGGCACCATACACATATGAAAACACATACACACAAGTAAAAATAGAATACATCTTTTAAGAAAGAAAACATAAATTGTTATACAATCAGAATCTGAAGCTTTTGTTTTTCAAATGTTACCATCAAGCAAGTAAGCCAATACTCACAGAGTGGGATGTGAATTCCAGAGTATTGCCTGATGAGAGTTTACATCCAGAGTAAGGTGGCTAGCACTGCCACATGATTTAAAGGATTTAAAGGTGTTTTTTTTTTAATGTGCAAAGAATTTGGCTAGACATTTCCTTAAAGAAGATATACAAATGGTCAATAACATCCCATGAAAACATGTTTAACCTCATGAGCTGCTACAATGAGAGACCACCTCATACCTACTAAGACAGCTAGAAGCAAAAATAACAAGCATCGGCAAGGAGAGGGAGAAATTGGAAGCCCTGTAAGTTGCTGGGAATTAAAAAGGGTACAGCTGCCACGGAAAACCATCTGGCAGAGCCTCAGAAAGTTAAACATAGAATTACCATACGATGCAGTGGTCTCACTTCTAGGTATATAGGGGAAAGGACTGAAAGCAAGGAGTTTTTCTACCTATGTCCTTAACAGCACAATTCAGGGCAGTCAAAGCTAGAATAATCTGACTGCCCATTGACAGAAGAATGCATCAGACATAATAAACACATAAAAACTTGTAAAGAGATGTTCCCCAGTAAGAAGTGAAATTCTAGCACATGCCACAACATGGATGACCCTCTAAAACACTCTCCTGAGTCAAATAAGCCAGCTGCACATGTACATAGGCAAGTGTGTGTGTGTGTGTGTGTGTGTGTGTGTGTGTGTGTGTGTGTACAACAAACACACTGAAAGAATATTGGGGGGGGGTAAGGGAGATGGCTCAGCAGTTAAGAACTCTTGCTACCCTTCTAGAAGACCTAAGTTTGGAACCTATGTTGGGCCACTCACAGCCAGTTTTAACCCCAGATGCAGAGAGTCTAGGGACTTCTTCTGAACTTTATTGGCAAGAGAGGGAGGGAGAGAAAGGGAGTGAAGAATGGAGAGGGAGGGAGGGAGGGAGGGAGAGAAGGAGGGAGGGAAAGAGAGGGAGGGAGTGAGAGAGAGGGAGGGAGGGAAAGAGAGGGAGGGAGTGAGAGAGAGGGAGGGAGGGAGGGAGAGGGAGAAGAAGGGAGGGATTAACTGGGAAAACATGGTAAGTGGTAGAAGCCAGTTGGGCAAGACCATATGTCTATCACATGCATCCATGGACATATGAGAGTCCAGAACTCACCAGTGTGTTAAAGACAGTAGATAGGTTAATCATTGCCAGGTTCAGGAAGAGGGACCATACGGAGTGGCTGTTCGTGATCATAGCATTATGTCTGCGTTTTCCTTCTTTTTCAATCAATTTTTAAGTATTCATTTACTTTATATGTCTGAATGCTTTTGCCTGACTATATGTGCATGTGCTATGTGCATGACTGGTACCGTCAGATGCAGAAGAGGAAGCCAGATTCTTTGGAACTGGAGTTACAGATGCCTGTGAGTCACCTTGTGGTTTCTAGGAATTGAACCTGGGTCCTCTACACTGAGTGTTCTAAACTACTGAACAGTCTTTCCAGCTGCTTTTAAAATAGATTTGGAGACAGGATGAGACGTTAATCCTGGTTGTGAACCTGATTGGATCTGGAATCAACTAAGGAACAGGCTTCTGAGGCAGATCTACATACAGGTACTTCATGAAAGGATCAACTGAAGGGAAAAAAAGGTCATTCCCTATAGACGGCTTCACTTTCCAGTGGCTGCCCATATAAAGGAAGCCCAAGGGGAAAGCTATTGCCTTTTGCCCTCCTACGTTCTTTTCTCAATTGTGAGCATATCTGGTCTGTTGTTGCTGCATCAGAACCTGGGTTCTTTAGCCTTCCAATGTGAGTCAAAGGCTAACGGCTCTCCAGAAATCACCCAAATCATCAAGGGCATCCTGGGAATATTGAGGCATCACCCTTGGACTGAGCAATAATCAGGCCCTCAGCCTCCCCAATGTGTACCAAGCCATAGTACCCAGAAGGCACTACAATAACCTCGTCTAACAAATCCTCTTTTAATATATGTTCATTCTGTAGGCTTGTACATTTAGAGAGCCCTGACAGTAGGTCTGTGCATTTTGAGAGCCCTGGCAGTAGGTGTGTGCATTTTGAGAGCCCTGACAGTAGGTCTGTGCATTTTGAGAGCCCTGGCAGTAGGTCTGTGCATTCAGAAGGCTACACAGGGTCTCTCTAAGTAGCTCAGGCTGGTTTGGAACTTGGACTCTGACTCCTGAGTGCTAGGATTAAGGCCCTGTACAACCAGACCCATGATGCTTCTTTGGAGGGGAGGAGATACATTTAGGTGATGGTAATGATGTCTTAACTCTTTTAAAACTCAGTAAGTACACACTTTCAGTATGGCCATCGCTGTCTCAACAAATCAGTCGTGTAAAAGGGAGTCTGCGTATTCAGCCTTAACACTTCACTCCCTCACTATCTTGAATAAATCCCCCAGCACTTTCTCAGAGAGAACTGAAGAACCGCAGCCGGGCAGTGTGTCTGATTTGTTGAGTTGTCCCTGGTGCATACCACCCAAGTGTGGCTCTTCAGCCTTTGTGGAAATATTGCAAAGGAATGAGTATCTGAAAGTATATCCCTTTCTGCTCATGCTTTCCTGGCACTAAAGACCTTGTCTTCTGTAGCCACAGTTGACACTGGTCTTCAATCCTTACTACCCACAGAAGGACTCTAGGTGATGCCAGGAGGTCCAAAACATAGGGGTTGGGGGTGGGGTTGGCACTCAGTAAAATAAGGAACTGAGTTTGGGTTACTAGACTCACATAAAAACTGCTCATGATGGCAGATGCCTGTAATCCCAGCACTGGGGAAGCAAAGGATCTAAGGGGGCTATCGGCCAGCTAGCATAGCCAAATTGGTGAGTACTAGGTTCAACGTACAATGAGAGACTCTGTCTCAAGCAATAGAAGATTGATAAAGCACAATTAATTAACCAATTGCATCCACAAACACATGCATATAAACATAAATGGTCAGCCTGGCTGCCTGGCTGCCTGCCTGCCTGCCTGTCTGTCTGTCTGTCTGTTCTGTATCTCTGTCTATCTCTTAAAGGATTATTCATTTGAATGGAAACTTCCCCCAGAAACTTCTAGGTATCAGCTGGGAAATTCTGCTTGCTCTTGAGTGAAGCTGGATTGGAGGATCGAGCAGTCCTTCTCAGGAGAAACCCAATGACTGAACAATAAGACTGAGTGTAGCACTCGGTTGATGTCCTCTTTCCTGGATTCCCAATCTGATTCCCTAATGCCCTTAGGAAAGCTGTTCCCTTGTCCATCCCTATACTGACTCAGAGCTGCTGCCATATCCTTTACAACATGAATATACCACAGCTCCTCCCTCCATCTTGAATAAACTCCACGTAGTTTCTCCACTCATTACATTTTCTTATTTCACCCAAAAAGTTAAAATACAAAAATCAATGATTTTTTTCTTGGCCTCGGCCTTTGGAATTCAGCTGGCTAGCAAACAGCTTTCCCGAGGTACTTCTTTCAGGGCTCTGCTCTAATTAACGACACGACCTTCAACCACACACTCAAACAACTTTCCCTGTAAAATGGAGACAAGAATCCTCATGTATGTGTGGGTCGAAAGGACAGCCCAATAAGGATTTTTATCTTAATATCTGATGCAAAATAGTCACTCAACCTTTGATTGGGGTCCCTACCTGGCTTGCCACCCTTTTATCACAAAGACATGTTGAGTTAGATCTAGTATGTGTGCCTCTTCAGTCAGAAAAGATGGCATTCTTGTCATTACTGCCTTGGTTTTTTAGAAGTGCACTCATTTCTTTTTGAAATATGTTACTATTCTATACTGGTAATAAGCATTTATTGAGTGCTCGCCCTGTGGCAGGCAATGTACCAAGAGGTTTTACTGTTCCTTTTCATCTCGCCTCACTATTAACTGAGGATCGTTGCAGAGATGAGAAAATTTGGATTTGAGATCCATTTACTTAGTCAGCCTTGCTCAAAGAACAAATAGCTTGCCTGGGGTTTGTAAGACCACCTACCTGTTTCATGAATCTTCCTGGTACTCTGTTCCTGCCAATCTGACTTCTTCCTCTAGGCTGTTCAGTTCCCAGAGATGCTTAAAGAGGGTCATTCTCCTACATGTAGTCCCTGGGCCCAGCAGACTTGGGATCAGGCTTGGGATACCATAGGGTGTGAAAGACTTTCTGAGACAGCCATTGCCAAAGTATAGAATTATACTGCTGCCTGATTCTTCCTCCTGCATTGCTTGGGTAGGGTTGCGTATCTGGGTCTTAGGGCTCCTCTTGACTTGACCTAACACCTTGCTTGGAATTCTGATTCCATGCTACCTTCCTGGCCCTAGACCATGGCACCAATCAAATCACCCAAAACAAATGTATCTCCTTTGGTGGCTGTTTACTGCCCATGCTGCTTACACTATGCATGGCTTCACATTTGACCCAGGCTCCCAGACTTCAACTGCATTACTGCAGTAGGCAGCTTATAAAATAGGTCCCAGCGGTCCTTCGGATCAGAAATGGTTCCATCATGGTACAGTATAACCCTTTCCCTTAAGTCAGTCTCTATCACTCATCCCTAATCAAACCCCCCAGCTAAAAAATAGATGAGGTTAGACATAAGGAAATAAGCTTTAAGCTCCCAGTGGTAGAGAGGTGGAGTACTACCTAGCAGGCCCAAGGCCCTGTTAAACCCACACACCACGCACACTCGACACCACTCCGCCCACATACACAATACACTCACACCACCACTCACATATACCACATGCCTCACACACATACATGTGCACACATACATACATATACACACACTGTACACACACCACCCACATGCACTACACCCCCATATACATTGCCCACATATGCTGCATACCTCTCCTATAGAGACACAGACACACAGAGTCCACATACTCTACACACCTCTCACACACACATTACACACACACACCACCCGCACACTGCCCGCATATATTACAGGCACACACCACTCAGGCATACATTACCCACACAACCACACACACATACACTGTCCACATACACCACTCTCAGAAATCTTGTAGCGGTGTGTAAGGCTTCTTTTACTCAGCTCCCACTCAGCTAGGGCAGACATTGTCAACACTGGCTGCAATTCTATCTGGAGGAATGTCAAAGCCTCCTGGAAAGTGATGGATACAAGACCTGAGATGGGACCAAGTCACCAAGTTCACAGTCCAGGGCTCTCATTGCCACAATCTAAAGGCCCAAGTTCTGGCACCATGCAGATGCTCTTATAACTGCACTATCACATCCATGAAAATAGCATCCCTGGGTCAGTAGCTAAGTGCTTGTTCAGATCCCAGAGCCCACATAAATACTGGATGCAGTAGCACAACATCTGTATCCTCAGTTTCCCCTGGAGACAGAAGGCTGAAGTAAAAGTTCATAAAAAGCTCCATGGTGGCACAAGAGGCCTTGTCTCAACAAGCCGGGAAGGTGAGGACTGACCCCCCAAGGCTGGTCCCTGACCTCTACAGGTGAGTCATAGCTCAGTGAGTGGACTTCATATGTTTCCTGCCCAAAAGCAATTCTCCTGTCCATCCTTTGTCCCAGCTGCATGTACCTGTAGCACACCCGTATGCTTGTAGAAGCCAAGGACAAGTTCGGGTGTTGTTTCTTGGGCTCTGTACACATCGATAGTTTATTTAATTTTCTATTTACTTATAGTGTGTGTGTGTGTGTGTGTGTGTGTGTGTGTGTGTGCATGTAAATGTGCATTGCTGTGCACATGTGAAGGTCAGAAAACAACTTGTAAAAGTAGATTCTCCCCTTCCACCAGGTGGGTTCCGAGGACTGAACTCAGGCTATAGGGCTCAATGACAAATACCCTTTATGCACACAGCCATCTCACCTGCCCTCACCTTGTTTAGTTGTTTATTCCTTTAGGACTTACTTTATTTTTATGTATATGTATATGTGTAAGTCCGTGTACATGCACACATTTATAGGTGGCTGTGAGCCACCTATACAGGTGCTTGAAACAGGACCCAAGTCCTCTTCGTGAGGAGCACAAAACCATCTCCCCAGCCCAACCTGAGTCTGTTTTTTTTTTAATTTTCTATATTCTTTGTTTACATTCCAAATGATTTCCCCTTTTCTGATTCCCCCATCCCCATATATCCCATAAGCCCTCTTCTCTCCACCCATTCCCCAATCACCCCCTCCCATTTCTCTGTCCTGGTAATCCCCTACAATGCTGGATCAAGCCTTTCCAGGACCAGGGCCCTCTCCTTCCTTCTTCATGGGAATCATTTGATATGCTAATTGTATCTTGAGTATTCAGAGCTTCTGGGCTGATTAATATCTACTTATCAGTGATTGCATCCTATGTGTATTCTTTTGTGATTGGGTTACCTATCTTAGGATGATATTTTCCAGTTCCAACAATTTGCCTAAAAATTTCATGAATTCATTGTTTTTAATTGCTGAGTAGTATTCCATTGTGTAAATATACCACATTTTCTGTATCCATTCCTCCATTGAGGGACATCTGGGTTCTTTCCAATTTCTGGCTATTATAAATAAGGCTGCTATGAACATAGTGGAGCATGTGTCCTTATTTCATGCTGGGGAATCCTCTGGGTATATGCCCAGGAGAGGTATA
This sequence comes from Apodemus sylvaticus, assembly GCF_947179515.1. Classification (NCBI taxonomy): domain Eukaryota; kingdom Metazoa; phylum Chordata; class Mammalia; order Rodentia; family Muridae; genus Apodemus; species Apodemus sylvaticus. Next base: position 57,064,163 of record NC_067481.1, on the reverse strand, counting down.
GCAGGGTCCTCTGGAAGTGTCATGCCCAATTTTCTTAGGAACTGCCAGACTGATTTCCAGAGTGGTTGCACCATCTTATAATCCCACCAGCAGTGGAGGAGTGTTCCTCTTTCTCCACATCCTCACCAACACCTACTGTCTCCTGAGTTTTTAACCTTAGCCATTCTGACTGGTGTGAGGTGAAATCTCAGGGTTGTTTTGATTTGCATTTGCCTAATAACTAATGATGTTGAACATTTCTTAAGGTGCTTCTCATCCATTTGAATTTCTTCAGGTGAAAATTCTTTGTTTAGCTCTGTACCCCATTTTTTTAATAGGGTTATTTGGTTCTCTGGGGTCTAACTCCTTGAGTTCTTTGTATATATTGGATATTAGCCCTCTGTCAGATGTAGGGTTGGTGAAGATCTTTTCCCAATTTGTTGGTTGGCATTTTGTCCTTTCGATGGTGTCCTTTGCCTTACAGAAACTTTGTAATCTTATGAGGTCTCATTTGTCAATTCTTGATCTTAGAGCATGAGCTATTGGTGTTCTGTTCAGGAACTTTCCCCCTGTACCCATGTCCTCAAGGGTCTTCCCCAGTTTCTTTTCTATTAGTTTCAGTGTATCTGATTTTATGTGGAGGTCCTTGATCCACTTGGAGTTGAGTTTAGTACGAGGAGATAAGAATGGATCAATTCGCATTCTTCTGCATGACATCCAGTTGAACCAGCACCATTTGTTGAAAAGGCTATCTTTTTTCCCACTGGATGTTTTCCGCTCCTTTGTCGAAGATCAAGTGACCATGGGTGTGTGGGTCTCTCATTGGCATGGAACTCACCAAACAGGCTAAACCAGCTAACCAACAAGACCTGGGGATGCCCTGCCTCTACCTCTCCAGCACCAGCACACAAGCATGTGCCACCATACATGGCTTTCATTTTCTTCTTCTTTTAAATATGGGTTTGAGGTATGGAATACTGGTCTTCATGGTTGTGTGGCAAGCATTTTAGCAACTGAACTATCTCACCAGCCTAAGACTTGAATTTTCCACACATACTGCCTAATTTAATCTTTGTGAAAACTCTGTGAAGTAGATTGTACATGCTTTTACTGAATTCCTCTCAAGCTTAGGAGTTTAAATCATGCCTAGAAGTCATGTAGTGGAAACAAAAATGAAACAGAAGTTTGAAAATATGATTTATTTATTAATTTTACTTATGTGTTTGTGTGTGGGCCTGCATAAACTTATAAGGGCACCACATGAATACAGGTATCACAGAGACCAGAAGAGGCTGTAGATACCCTGGGAGTAGAATTACAGGTGTCTGTGAGCTGTCTGATAGACTCTCCTGACCCAGGTCCTTTACAACAGGAGTACGTGCCCTTAACCATCTCTCCAGCCCCAGATGAGGTACATCTTAACCCTAACTCTAAATACAATATTCTGAGCTGTAGTCTCAGCTACACTGGAAGTTAAGACAGGGGAATCACTCTGAATCATTGTATTTGAAATCAGCCTGAACAACAGAGCAAGACTCAAAAGAGAAACACAACATTCTTCCCAATACTCGTTGGAGCTGTGCTCAGCATCGAAAATCCTCTTGGTCATTTCATTCCACAGCTGATGCGGAATAAATAAAAATTTAGCAACCCTACTTCAGGTCATGTCAACCTGAGCGTAATTATGTCCATTGCAAGGAAAGTGCACTGGCTAACTGAATATTAGTCACAACACAGAAATGTGGTGGCCGCAGCTGGGTGGAATTTGCAGCCCTGAGACCCATGTTCCAGTGCATATTTCTGTCTTTGGGCTCTCGGAAAATTTATATTCCTGATCTGCCCTTCAACTGGTAATTACCCAGCGTCTGTTCTTTTTAAAATCCTTATTATTTTTTATTCTTGCCCAGATGTGGAGTTGAGCTGCAACGATTCCGAGGTTTTGGTGAGGGATCCAGCTGCCGGGGTTGGGAAGCATCCATGTTTTGTTTCTTTTCATTCCCTCAACTTGAATTTATGATGAGGCGTTGATGAATAGCGCCCTTCTTTCAGCCCCGCCCTCTTTGCACGTGTCTGGGTCTGCGACATCTTTGGCTTAATTATGCGGATGTGCCTCTTGCTAGAAAATTTATGGGATGACTGCTGCCAGGATCCTGGAGCCAGAATTAGGGATTTGTGGTCCAAACATCCTTGACTCAACACGGCAATATATCCAAAACAAGCTGGGGAGAGCAGGTAGCTTGTGAATTTAAAGCTCTATCAGGCTCCGGGTTTGAGAAAGTCTCAGGCTTGAAGGGGGTGACAGATATGTGCTAGGGATGAGGGTTTGAAGGACCAGGGTGAGCTGAGGAGGTGGGGATGGGACTGGGTGAGATGATATGTTTACATGTCTGTAAAAGGAAGGTCAGGCCCATCTATAGCTTTGCTACATGGATGCTATAAGCACTGTCTAAACTTGGTTGAATACCTTGGTTAAGTTCACTCATTTTATCAGGATGTGGAAGTGTAACTGTAATCTCAGGATGCAGGAGGACTATATATTTGATCCTGACTTGAGCTACATAGCAAGACTCTGTCTCAAAATAAATAAATAAATAAAATAATAATAAAAAAAACCCAAACCAGTTTTACTAGCTAGGCCTTGTGTCAGTTTGAATGAGAAATGTTCATGTGGTGGTTTGAATAAAAACGGCCTCCATAGACCTCTAAGAAGTGACACTATTAGGTGTGGCCTTGTTGGAGGAAGTGTATCAGTGGTGGTGGTGGTAGGGTGCTTTGAGGTTTCAGAAGCTCAAGCCAAGCCAATGGCTCACTGTCTCTTCCTGCTGCCTGCTGATCCAAATGTAGAGCCCTCAACTAGGTCTCCAACACCATGTCTGCCTGCATGCCACCATGCTTTCTCCTAGGACAATAATGCACTGAACCTCTGAACTGTAATCCAGCCCCAAGTAAATGTTTTTGTTTTGTTTTGTTTTGTTTTTTTTTTAAATAAGAGTTGCCATGGTCATGGTCATGGTCATTGAATCCCTGGTCTCCAGTTGGTTGTGCTGCTTGGGGAGGTCACTTAAGATGGTGCAGCCTTGCACCTAGATGAACAGCAAGAGTCAGAGCATGCAAGCGAAAAGTAAAGCTTTCCTTCTTCCATGTCATTTGTGACCCAGATTTCAGGTGGGGTTTTTCTTGTTTTTTGTTAGTTTGTTTGGTTTGGTTTTTTTTTTTTTTGTGCCTCAAATAATCCAATCAAGGAAATTCCTCACAGAATTTGATTCCTGATATAGTCCAGTTGACAGCCAAGATTAGCCATTACATTTATTAAGTTGCTTCTGGTCATGGTGTTTTATCACAGCAACAGAAAAATAACTGATCTCAGACCTATAATCCTAGGACTTGGTGGGAAGAAAAGGCAGATCAGAAGTCCAACATCACCTCAGCTATATAAAGAATAGAGGCTAGTCTACTTGACAGGGGATCCTGTCTAAAACAATAATAAAAGCAGAAAAGTAAGTTCATCTACTTATTTGCTTTCTAAATAGATTTTTTAAAAGTTCCTTGAATACCAAAGTTATTGCAATTATTTATCTCAGAACCTACAATTCAACCTATTATTGCTATTTCTATGGATTGGGATATTGGGAGGATCCCAACTAAGTAGTTCTGGCTAGTGATATGAAATTTTAGTCAAAGTGACCACAGCAGGGGCTGGCTAGACATTTTTTCAAGTCATTTCAGGACCCATCTAGGTAGGAGATGCAGGGCACCTGGGTAGAGAGAATGAAGTTCACAGTACTGTTCTATGAAAGATGTCACCTATATGGGAAGATGACAAATCCAGGCTCCTGGAGGTCCGAGGGAGTGGCTCAGTCTGGACTCAGTTTGGAAAGTAAAAGCCACTTCAAAGAACCAAGACACTTATTAGAAAGCATAAGTTGGGAAGTCTACCTGTGGAAATGATAGCCACCAGCATCTTGAGGGAGGGTCTCTTCAGCATCCCAGCAGCAGCAGGAGCTGGAGCAGGTGCTGAAGGGAGAGCCTGGGGTAATCATTTAGGGACAAGGAATGCTGTTGGCCATTAGCTCAGTGCAGTCAGTAGAGGTGGCTTCATCTGCTCCTCTCCCTTCCCTGTCTCATGTCAGAACCTCTTGTGGGATCAGTCTCCTGTGTCACTCTGTCAAAGGATCTCAACGCAGTGTCACCATGTGATTCAGATTACATGCAGGTTTAGAACTCAGGCAAGCGACTCCTAGTGCAAAACCTAAGGAATATTTCAAGCCAGCCCTCCACGCATATAACCCTGAATGTAAGTGTCTCCCAAAAGCTTGAAACCTCCTGTCAGTCCTGTGTAAGGTAGATTTTGTTTTACTGGAGACTTGGGATAGATTGTTTAAAATTTATTTATGTTATGAGTATGAATATTTTCTACATGTATGTATATGCAACCCAAGCACGCCCAGTGCCTACAGAGCTCATAATAGGGAATTGGATTCCCTAGAATTATAGTTATGGGTAGTTGTGAGCTTCCATGGTTTGCTAGGAATCAAACCTGGGTTCTCTGCAAGAGTAACAAGTTTGCTAAACTTCTGAGCCATCTCTCCAGCCCCAACACACAGTGGTGCATTCACTTTTGCATACCATTTTGAGTAGCATACTCTAAGGAAAGAGAATAGTATGTAGAACACTCTGGAGACCTTCAAGGGTTTAGTTTATTGGTACAACTGAATTACAGAAATCATTTTAACAATTCATATGTTTCCAGTCACTCATACAAAGGTCTGGCTAGTATTGCTCAAATCTCCTTAAACTCCTTAAAGTGAGGGTATAGTTCTGGGTCATGGTGAATGATTCCCTGAGGCCCATGGATGGGGGTGGGTAACCCCTCTGAGAGGAGTCGAAGGAGACCGTCAGTTCTAGTGACTGGTGATTGGTGGCTCATGCTGCAGCTGAGGGAGCTGCAACTGAGGCCCCAATGCTTGGGACTGAGAGGGAGCCAGATGAGATAGGAGAGAAGAGGTGGTTAGTTCAGGTCAGAGCAGCTTCACATCTGTGTGGTCAGAGTCACTTCGGTACCAGCCCCTCTGCTCCTTGTTCTGCTCATCTCTGGCTTCAATTAGAAGAAGGCTTAACGGGACCTGTGGTTCAGCTCCTACCTTCTACGTGTTACATAGTAAATACAGTGGGGTGTGTGTGTGTGGAGTAATGGTTCTGCCACTAAGAACTCTTCCTGCTTTTTCAGAGGACCTGGGTTCAAGTCCCAGGCCCTCTCTCAGGTGGCTCACCACTGCCTGAGAGTCCAGTTCCAAGAAATCTGACACACTCTGGCTCGCATGGGCATTTGGACACACATGGTGCATATAAACTCATGGAGGCACATACACATAAATAAAAATAATCATTTAAAAAATATGACTATGTCCTTGGCTTCCTCAAAGCCTATCCACTTAGAATAAAAGCTGATGCCCTGTGAGTAGTCTATCAGCATCACATGGCCTGGCTTCCTCTGACTTGACCCAGCTTCCCACACATTATAATTTACTTCATGTTTCTCTTTCACTCGAACTTGTCAGACCATGAGCAGCATTAGGCTGTGGGGTTCTCCAGACTGCATAAACTGCTCTAGTTGGGGGCTGTGAAGATGCAGCCATGCTTCCTCAATCATGAGGACTGGAATTTGGATCCTAGCACCGATATAATGCTCTGTTCATCTGGCACATGCCTGTAGCCCCATTTCCTATAGGAAACAGAGACAGGAAAATTGCTGAATCCTACTAGTTTCTACTGTAACCAAGAAACTGTGAGTCCCAGGCTCAAGGAGTGGCCTTGCCTACGAGGACTAGGTAAAGTCAGATAGAGGAGAATGCTCCACACTTTTGTCTGACCTCTGAGCACACACATGCACACACACACACACACACACACACACACACACACACACAGAGAGAGAGAGAGAGAGAGAGAGAGAGAGAGAGAGAGAGAGCTAGTCTTAAGTTGTTCTAGCTAATGTGACCACACAGGAGTCTGAGCTTGACATCAGAGCACCTTTTAAAGAGAAACTCCACCTCTAAATATGTATGTCAAATCAGATCCATCTTTCTTAGAGGCCCAAATAAGACAGAAGAGCCCTGGCCATGTCTGTAGAGAGGACTCAGAGCCTTGGAGGAGAGAAATCCAATGTTGGAACAGCTTCAGTTGTATGCCCGGTCCCTTGTTTACATTCTCAGCCTTAGCCAGCAGGGGGCACTCAAGGTTTCCAAACCCCCACCCTCCACCCCACCCACCTCATCTCCTATCCCCCATCCACTTAGAACTAAAGGCCAACGTCCAACATGAGGTACTTATAGGATAACAAACAATTCTTTTCCTTGGGCCTGCCAGTTGAAGTCTCCCGGAAAATTCCTCTTGGACTCTTGAGGACTGGGATTGCTGCCTCCTGTAGTTGACTTCCTGTTCTTCTAAGCGGTGCCCAGGTATAAGTCAGCAGTGTCCACCTGCAAAGCTAAGAAGGCAGAGTAGAGCTAGGTGAAAAAAGGGAGCAGTGGAGCTAATGCTGGAATAGATTTCTGTGCTGGAGTGAAACTAATGTCTACACCAAGAGCCACCACAGGGTACAGGCGGTGTGTCAATGTGGGTCAGGTGGGCGGGCCTGCTGGGTCTGAAAGCTTCACATTAGCACTCATGTATTGAACTTAGAGCCTTAAGGATTGACCATAAAATGTGGGCCTTTTGGCTCTGACTAGGTCTGGCCTCTTCCGTGGGAAGACATGGCAGTCCCCATCTATATGAGTAGGGGAGCCCTCAATAGACATGGAAACTACTAGGGTATTTGTCCTGACTTCCTATCTTCCAGAATTTTAAGAAACAAATGTCTATTGTTTATAAACTTCATGGTCTGAAGTATTTTGCTGCCGTACCCTAAGCAGACTGAGATGCCTGGGGGCCTATTCCCCTCTGTCTGTGCTTCAAAAGGGAGGTGGTACCCCCACTTTAGAAGAGGTGTCTTAGTTTCTTTTCTTGTTAGTTTGATAAAACACTCCAACCTAAGGGGGGAGAGGTTTACTCCATCTCACAGTTCAGGAGTACAGCCTACCACGACGGGGACAATAAGATAAGAGCTTGGAGCAGTTGGCGAGACAGCATCCTTAACCAGGAAGCCAAGCAGGACGGATGTGTGTGTGCTCAGCTGACTTTCTGGTTTGTGCAGTCCAGCTTCCGCAGCCCAGTGAATGGCCCTGCCCATAATTAAGATGGGTCTTCCAGGCTGGAGAAATGACTCAGGGGTTAAAAGCACCTGTTGCTCTTACAGATGTGTGTGTGTGTGTGTGTGTGTGTGTGTGTGTGTGTGTGTGTGTGAAGGGGGAACACTCATACATATTCTATAAAACAAATAAGTCTAAGCAATTACTTACATTGGCCTTCCCACATCCAGTAAGGCAATCAAGATAATCCTTCACTGGTACAGTCAGAGCCCATCTCCTAGGCCATTTTAGAGCCTGTCAAGTTGACAGTTGACATCACCACAGGACAGAGCCAAACTTCACAGCTGTAGGTGGTGGGTTTGACTCCAGAGTCCAATTCTATCCACACCTTGGTTTTGCCTAAGAGTGAGCACCTCTGTAAATCAGAAAAGGCCCCAGTGAGCCCTGTGGGGTGCAGAGGGGACTGCTTAGGTTGCTGAGCCTGAATCTTTATGTTTCACTGCCCCCAACTCCTGTACTGAAAATCTGTCATGATTCAATGCCGTCATGTCTTCCTCCCCTCAGGTCCTGTGTCTCTCTTCAGCTGCACCCCACTTCCTCATGGCCCCCTTCCTGAAGCATTTGGTGTTTGATAGCAGAGGTGTCGCAGAAAGGAGGGGAGGCCCTCCCTCCTTCCTCTTTTAACAATTCAAAGATCAGTAGAAAGTAGGCAGAGGAACCAAGAATGACAGAGGCCCTGTGTGAGGAAGGCAGAGCCAGGTACATCTCTCACCCTGGCATAGTTGGGGAATAAAATGCCAAAAGAAAGGCCCATGAGATGGATGTCATGTCTAGCCTGGGCTACAGTAAAAGACTTGGTCTGATAAAGCAAAAATAAAAACAAAAACTGCTCATGACAGACCACTTTTGTAATGCCAGCTCTTAGGAGGGTAGAAATAGAGTCAGAAGTTCAAGGCCAGCTTTAGTTAGGAGAAACCCTGTCACAAATAAACAACAATCACAAAACCCTTTGAGGATATTCAAACCCACTCCCCTGCCCTGCCATGGTCCTGGTAACTTGGCCCCCCTCTGCCTCTCCACACCCTTCCAGGGGCTGTCAGGCCTCCTGATACTCTGGCTCCTTCAGTCCATTCAGTCAGAGGAGCCACTCCTGGCTGGTATCCATAACTTGAGAGCAACAGCAGGCCTGAGCAGATGTGTGGCAGGTGGGCAGGAGGCCTTAGGTGGTACAAACCTGATCCCCAGAAACGCTGCTTCCGCACCCCTCCCCTGATGTTTCTGCACACTTCTCCACAACTTGCCAAGTTACATGAAATTCAGTTGGTAAAGCACTGCAGGGCTGCCCCTCCTCCTGCCCTCCCTTCTCCACTAGCCCCCTTCCCCCAAAAGCCTTGCAAGAGAAAGCTCCCACTGTGAATGCACTAATCAGATCCCTGAGAAGTGACTCCTGAACCTTCCCCGAAATGTGATAATCCCGCGTCTAATTTACTGATTATGCAACAGGAAAATGTCCTGGTAATTTCATAAGAAGAGCACATTAGCCTGCTCATGGATCTCTAGTTTCCTAGTGAAATCATGAATAATATCGGCTCCCTTTAATAAATAGCGCCCGCATGGAACATCAAGAATAATTACTTTGTTTATTAACATGCGGTGATTAACATTTCAAAAGCAATTTAAATAAATACAGAGAGAATGTGAGGTGGGGGCCCCAAGGCAGTGATCTGGATGGAGTAAGAGACTCATTTGAACTTGGCAACTTCAAAGTGTTTTCAGCTAAATGTGGTGATACACACCTGAAATCCCAGCCCTCAGGAAGTAGAGACAGGAGGATTTCAATTTTGAGGCTAATGTAGGCTACACAGTAACAGTCCGTCTGGAAATTAGCATAATTAATATATTATAGTAAACGATGATGAGCTGCATTCTGTGTTGCTTGTCACCAATGTATGCACCAGTGACTCAAACCAAATGAGAATTTTAAGCCACAGCAAAGGAGGGTAAGACTCTTACCCTCCATGTTCCTTCTGCCTAGATCCAGGTGCCTGAGCCCCAAAGTCCTTCCCGTGTCTTCAAGGAATTAGAGGCTGCAGCTGAGGGTAAAACCCCATCTACAGCAGTTGGTAGAACCCTCCCTCAGGAGTATGAATGCAAATAGAGAAGCATTTTGTTGGCCCTGAAGGTGGCTCCTTGGTTACAAGCACTGGCTGGTCTTTCAGTTCCGTTCCCAGCACTCTTCATAGCATTTATAACTCTGGCTCCAGGGGGTCTGACACCCTCTTCTGGCCCCTGATGGTACTGCATGCACATGGTGTACAGACATATAAGCAGGCAAGATAAACATTTGGTTTGTTTTTGACATGGCTTCTTGTCAAGAGGCCCGAGCTGGCCATGGACACCTAAACTGATAAAGCCCTCATATTTCCTCCCAAGTAGTCGTGACTGTCTGTACACACCACAACACCAGCTAAAGTCTCACTTCTTCACCTGTTCTATGCTGCCCAAATTCCCTGGGCCACTGTGGTAGGCATATGAATTCTGGTCATGTGCTTTATTATGTACACAGAAAGAAGAGACGGAAGGTAGGAAGGAAGGAAAGAAGGAAAAAGCAAGCCTTTGGAGATGGGACTGAGGAAGGATCCTGAATGTGGAGACTGGGATGTTGGGGTAGGTCCTAAATGCCACCACCTGTTTCTTTTTTGTTGGTTTCTTTGCTTTTAACACTGAAGTTCAAACTCAGGGCTTTGCCTCTGCACTGAGAAACATCCCCAGCCCTTGGGTTTCTTGATTGGTTAGTTTGGGTTGTGTTTGGTTGCTTTTTTATTTGGTTTGTTTGTTTGCTTGCTTGTTTGCTTTTTGCTGTTTGGTTTGGTTTGCCTTGGTTTGGTTTGGTAACAGGGTCTCAGTGAATAGCCCAAGCTGGCCATAAATTTACCATCCTCCTGCCTCTTTACAATAAAGAGGCCAGCGAGGCTGAGGAGACACCTCAGTGGATAAAATGTTTGCAGCACTAGCATGATGACCTGAGTTTGGTTCTTCAGCATGGCAACAGACATCTTAGGAGCCTGCTGAATCTCTGAGCTCTGTGGGAAATGCTGTTGACATAAGGCAAACTGAGGAAGATAACCTATGTCAGCCTCTGGTACCCACATATATACACAGGGAGCTATGTGGGCAAGCACACATGAACATATTCAAACAACACACACACACACACACACACACACACACACGAGACACAAGCCAGAGCTGTGCAACCTCACATCCTAGAATACTGGGAACCTCCAGAAGCGCAGAGATACAAGTTACTTTTCTTTGAGGATGTTTATTGCCTGATAGGGAATTGGTTTTGCTCTTGCTGCAGCCTATGTTCCCTCGAGAAAAGCATTCAGGGAGAAGGAGGTGTAGCTTTGCAGAAGCACTTGAGGGAGGGGTCTCCATGCCTCTGAAGGGAGCAGAGATGTCCTAACATCTTCACGTCATCACTAGAATCAAACTGTTTCCTATGTTCTTGCTTTCCAAACTCTAGGGGAGTCCTTGCATTTTGTTTTTAGCTACCAGGTTCATATTAACCTATGATAACTCATCACAGGAAAGTAAGACTGTGATTTCAGCCTAATTTGAACACAAGGAATATTGTTCTTTGAATTATCCAGTGTGGAACCAATGAGAGCAATGTAATCTCATCTTGTCATAGCAACTGTATTCCTACATCAGCAGCTTCCATACACATGAAAAGAGTCCACCCAACATTTTCTTAAATGCTTGTGTCTCCCTCAACTACGTAAGGAAGCACCAGAGTACCAAGACATGGGCTCCCACTCTGGGCAACCTTCACCCAGCTCCATGTGATTTGGGAAGTCTCTACGCTGCAGCTGGGCTTTCCAAACTGGCCCTGTTGGATACAAATTTCACATGATAATGATCAGAAGGAAAAAAAACAACAACAAACAGCCCCTTTAAAAATAGAACCCATCGCTCTTGCAAAATTCCACAGAGCCAGCTTTTAAAATGCAGAATTTAGCGAGCTCATCAGTCTTGGTAGAGTAACTACTTCACAGATACAGACTCTTACAGGGGAAGAGGGGAGCCAGGGAGTACGGCAGTAAGCTACTGGGTCTATCTAGTGAGCAACGCAGCTCAGAGGAGCCTATGTCCTCAGCCTGAACCAGAATTGGCTTTGTCTCTGCTGTCTTGGAGAAGAATCACCCACAGGTAATCAGGAAGGGCTATGCAAAGGGTTGTCAATGTTCAGAAACATCATATGGTAGAATTGATGAGGTCCCAATCGGAGGAGAATATGCTGGCTGTTAAAATGTTCCCTAAGGCCCAAAGAGATGGCTCAGCAGCTAAGAGAACACTTACCGTTCTCCCAGAGGAGCCAAGTTCAGTTCTCACTATCCTTACCAAGGGGCTCATAACTTCCTCTAACTCTAACTCTGGGAGAGTCTGATGCCTTCTTTGGGCTTCCTAGGGCATTATACTCATGCTCATAAATCTATACACATATAGACATAATTGAAATGTAAAAACTTGAGGCAGAAAGTAGTAGTGCACACCTCTAATCCCAGCAGTTGGGAGGCAGAGGCAAGTGGATGTCTTTAAATTAGAAGCTAGCCTAATTTCCATAACGTATTCTAGGCCAGTTAGTCCTACATAGTGTGACCCTGTCTCAAAAACTAATCATAGAGGCTGAAGAGATTGCTTAGTGGTTAAAAGCACTTGTTACAGCCAGGCAGTGGTAGCACATACCTTTAATCCTAGCTCTCAGGAGGCAGAGGCAGACAGCTCTCTGAGTTCAAGGCCAGTCTTGTCTACAGAGTAAGTTCCAGCACAGCCAAGAAAACTCTGCCTTAGAGAGAGAGAGAGAGAGACAGAGAGAGAGAGAGAGAGAGAGAGAGAGAGAGAGAGAGAGAGAGACAGAGACAGAGAGAGACAGAGACAGAGAGAGAAAGAGAGAACAAGAACTTGATTTTTTTTGCAGAGGACAGAACTTGGTTTTCAGTACCCAAATGGTTAATCACAATCAAACTGCAACTCAAGTTTCAGAGAATCTTGATCCTTGCAAGTACCAGGCATATACATGGTCCATGTGCATATATATAGGCAATACACTCATACACATAAAAACAAGTAGATGTTTGAATTTTAAATATATAATATATGCATATGTATGCATATATGTATATATCACATCATCTACATGTGTATATATATATCATATTTATGATAAAAGCTTAAAGTTGTTTTTAAATGATACCTGAGACTAGAGCAGGCTCGCCTCCATCCCAGGTTGGGCCAAGCCTGGGCAATATTTAGCCCAGGAATTGTAGTGTGCATCTATAACCCTGGCAGTAGATGACATTGATTAAGCAGTAAGTTCTGATGTGAATATGACCCCCTAGAATTCCATATGCTGTAGACTTGGTCCCCAGTGTAGCTGTGTTGAGAGGTGGGAGCTCAGGGAGGTGAGTGGATCATGAGTCTCACCCTCCTGACCTCCTGAATGGCTAAATCCGGAATGGATTGGAGCAGCAATTCTCAAACTGTGGTTAAGATCACGTTGGGGTGGGGGTTAAATGACCCCCTTCACAAGGGTTTCATATCAGATATCCTGCATATCAGGTATTTACATTACAATTCATAACAGCACCAAAATTATAGTTATGAAATAGCAACAAAATAATTTTATGGTTGGGAGGTCACCACAACATGATCTCCTTCAAAGGGTCACAGCATTAGGGAGGTTGAGAACCACTGGATTAGAGAATTAACGTGTTGTTTGGGACTAGCTTCCCAGCACTGAGGTTCTAACCAGAGGAGAGGGCTCACTCTCGGCCTTCCCAGACTCTTGAGGGTGCACTAGCTAGACCTCTTCTTGCCTTTCCAGATTCATAATTTACTGTACAAACTGAGTATTGCATGATGAGTTGACACCAGCTTCTTCAGGCACAAAATTTAACTGGTGAGGTCAGGCATTTTAAAATCCACTTCTGCTGCTTTCACATCTGCATTTCTTTTTTAGGCCTTAGCTGGACGTATAAGGCCAACAAAGCAGTGCCTCCATTTGCGGCCAGTGCTCGGTTCATTCTACCCGTGGAAGTATGAGAGTTGAAATACTTTTGTTAATTTTGTAGACAATGTCCTTCATTGAGCCCAGCTAGCAAGAAGTCTTTTCTTTATAAGTTACCCAATTAAAAGTATTCTGTTGTAGCCACAGCAAAGCTACTAAAATGTCTAGTTCCTGAAAGCTATTCTAAAAGGATCCACTCTGGATTTGAAGCTATCTTTTCTCTTCCCTTGCCCCTCCCTGCCCTCCTCTCTTTTTCTCTCTCTCTCCCTCGCTCTTCTCTTTCTTTTTCTTCTTCTTTAATTTTTACTCTCTCAGGACTGAGGGTTGACTCCAGGTTCTCATGCATGCTGGGTGACACTCCACTACTGAGTTGTCTCTTCAACCTTTAGTTTTGAGACAGTCTCTCTAACTTGTTCACGCTGACCCAGAGTCACTACGTAGCCCAGGCTGACCTTGAGCTTGTGATCAGTCTTCCAAGTGGTTGGGATTAAAGTGGGCACAGTTTCTTTACACAAGGTCTTATTACAAGTCATCACAGCATATGAGAAAGGCTGCAGCACACATGTGATGTCGGATCTGGCCAGATGGGTTACTACTGCACTTAGCCGAATTGGGTCCTCATCTCTTTCCCCACTTCTCATTCTGTTGGTTAGAACTGGCCCAGAATGAATAGACATTGCAGTATATTTTTACATTCTTGGCCAGATAAAAGTTCAAGATGGGAACAGGAAAGAAATGAAATAGAATAATTGCTTCTCTTCTAGAGTACCCTGGTTCAATTCCAGGTACCCATGTGGTAGTTCACAACTGTCTGTAATTCCAGGTTTGATAACTTTTTCCAGTCTTCATAATTATCATATACACATGTGCTGTACAGACTACATGCAGACAAAACATCCACACATAGAAATAAAAATAAAGAAATATTTAAAGCCAGGCATAGGTAGTGTATACCTTTAACCCTAGCACTTGGAAGGCAGATGCAAAAGGATGTTTGTGAGTTTAAAGCCAGCCTGGTCTACACAGTGAGTTCCAGTACAGCCAGGTCTCCATAGCAAGACTGCATCTCAAAACAAACAAACTTGTAGAGAAGGGTAAGAGAGAATCCGTCTCAAAACTATTTATCCTGAAAAACCCCTAGCTGGCTCTTGTACCACGGGTCTATTAAATATGACTACTGGGGAGGAAGAGGCAGGAGGCTTACAAGTTCAAAGCATGCTTAGTCTATACAGGGAAATCAAGGCCAGTTTAAACAATTTAGTGAGACCTTGTCTCATAAAAATTTTTTGAAGTTATTCCATAACCCTGGCTATCCTGGAACTCTTAAGTAGACCAGACTAGTCCCAAACTCACAGAGATCTGCTTGCATCTGTCTCCTAGTACTGGAACGAAATTTAATTAACAGTTATTTGCTTTTTAATTATATGTGCCCATGTATGCACAAGTGCTTATGCTTACGAGTATAAGTATCCTCAGAAGCCAGAAGAGGGGTGTCAGATCCTCTTGAGCTGGAGTTTCAGGTGGGTTTTAGGGACCTAACTCAGGTCCTCTATAAAACAATACATGCTCTTAACCACTGAATCATTTTTTTCTAACTCCTGTCTTAAAATTTTTCTTCCAAGTAAAAATATCTCAGTGATTGAGCATTTGTTTGTCATGCAGAAGGTCCTAGGTTCAATTCCAACATTACAGAAAAAAAATCCAAATGCTTCTGGAAACTCCCATACCCAGGCTGATCCTGAGAATCAGCAGGACTAAAGCAGCCAGGTACCATGGTAACAGAGCTTTAGGAGAGCAGAGTTAGGTAAAATCAGATGAAAGTGGAGTTAAGACAGAAAGGCTACAGCACTGCTCAAGCTTTGAGACCCAGACATACTTGAAGCTTCCTCCCTCTGAAGTTTTCATTCATATGGATCAACACTTCTTTTTTCTTAAGTTGCATTTTTTGTGTTGTGTGTGATTAGTTGCATGTTATTGGATCCTGATAAACTGGGGCTGAGACACAGTGCACATGGCTTTTGATTGACAGGTGTGTTGTAAAAAAGTTCACCTGTCTGCTTTGGGTTATCACGATGTGCTGAAATTGCAGTCTCCACTTGACCTATGGGTTTCCTTGAAAGGGAGTGCCTGCACAGCCATGCTTAGAGATCTTATAACAAAGACAGGATTTTCTACTTGAAGTAACTTGCTTCTGAGATGGCTGTCAATGCTCACTTCCAGATATCCCTACTGTTGTATATTCCCTGTGTAGGGATGACTTAACCTAAGACATAATTGTAGGCATACAGATGTTGTAGGTCTCTCCTGCTGGCTTTGGGGGCACTCTGTCTGGGAAAGACAGCCATATATCATAAGGATACCCATGCCACCTGTTGTAGCTAATTTTTGGTTGCTGTAACTAAAAGTCCCTTAGAATAGCCATTTAAGGGTGAAATGTTTATTTTGACTTAGTGTGGAGGTAGGTATAATTCATCACCATCATGGTTGGGAAACCAAGAAAGCAGGAGCTTGAAGCAGCATCTATAGTCAAGAAGAAGAGAGACACGAATGGCTGTGCTTAGCTCACTTTCTGTTTTTATTACAGTTCAGGATCCCAGCCTAGGAAATGGTGCCACCCACAGTTGGAGGGTCTTTCCATCTCATTTAACCAAATCAAGATAGTCTACCACAGGCATGCACAGAGAACCATCTCCCAGGTGATTCCTAATCTCAGCAAGTTGACAACTGAGATTAACCACCATGCCACACACCCATAGACCAGTCCACATGTAGATCTGAGGCCTCAGGCCAACAGCCCTGTGAGTGAGCCATCTTGGAAGTAGATCTGTCAGCTCCAATCTGGCTTCAGACGACTGCAGCTTGGACTAAATTGTGGACTGGAAGTTCACATGCAATCTCAAGCCAGAAGCTCCCAGCTGCTGGTAAATCCCTGCCTGCTAGAGTGTGTTTGAAGCCAATAATACATTGGAGCATAGCTGATGTCACAGCCATCCGTGACAGATGAACATTTCAGCCTTCTGCTTTCTTCACAACTATTGCTTCTTCCTGGCAATCTCCATGCTAAGGCTCCTCTTTCCTCAGTAGACACCTCATGACAAGGATGGTACTGAAGCTCTGCTCAGACAGAGGCTGGCTCCTTTGTTGTTTGTTCCTAGAATCTCACTCTACAGGTCAGGCTAGCTTTGAACTTACAACAATCCTGTCTCAAATTCCCAAGCAATATGTGAGATACCACTCCTGAAAACTGGTTCTTTTCTTTTTCTTTTTAATTTTTTTTTCCAGACAGGGTTTAATGTCGCCCAGGCTGGCTTCTATCTCACTTCATTGTGTATTAGAGATTGGTCTTGAATTCTGATCCTCCTGCCTCCTTCAATGCTGGGATCTTAGGTATGCAGCCTCACATCTGGCTCATGAAAACTGGTTTTTGGGGTAGCTCTATAAACTAGGAAGATTCTGTTTCCCTTGTGAGTCTGGTGTTGCCTGGCTTATCTCATCCTACAAGAGAGGAACTCTCCACACCCAGGAAGTTGAAAGAGTTCTGTGAATTCTGTGAGGCAGTAAGCCACCATTGTCATGGCAACGAGCTCACTGGTGGGTCCAGGCTGCACTCACTTGTGGAGGAAGCTGCTCTGAAGTGCAGTGGGCATCTAAAGGAGGGGCTGCTAGGACCAGAAGGGGCTAAGACCAGAGGAGGCTTAGCCATTGTCCCAAATCCATGGCCAGGAGAAGAAAATTGACAAACCTGGTCCTAGAGAATAGAGCGCCTTTGACTCTGAGTTTACCAAAGCCACCCCATAAGCAGATGTATTCCTGGTCTGCACCCTGGGTACACCTCAGCCATGTGCTCAAAAATGGGCTACAGGGAACTTCCAGCTTCTAGAAACAAAGGTTAACATCTTGAGCCTGCCATTGTGCCCAAGAGAGGTTACATATGAACACCACTTGGAGAGCTTTACAAACTGGTGATGCCCAGAATTATCACCAGGAGACTTCTAAAGCAGTGGTTCTCAGCCTTCCTAAGGCTGCAACCCTTTAAGACAGTTCCTCTTGTTGTGGTTACACCCAACCATAAAATTATTTTCCTTGCTACTTCATAACTGTAATTTTGCTACTGCTATGAATTGTAATGTAAATATCTGTGTTTTCTGATGGTTGTGGGCAACCCCTGTGAAAGGGCCATTCACTTCCAAAGGGGTCAAGATCCATAGGCTGAGAACCACTGTTCTAAAGTGTAGCTAAGCACAGGAAGCAGCACTACAAGGCCAAGGTTGGGAGACAGCTTCATGCCCAAGGACTCTCTGGAGAACGTAAGAATGAAACATTCCAGTCTGCCTCAGTTCAAAATCTCCCCAGTTCACCCCGGGAATCTTTCTTTTTTGTTCCCTTGATATAGAATCTCACCTAGCAGAATATAACATTGAACTTCTAACCCTTCTGTTTCCTCCTCTCAAGCGCTGGGATTAAAGGTGTGCACTACCACACTGGGTTCATATGGTACAGAGGTGCTAGCTCACAGTTTTACACACAAACTAGGCAAGCACTCTACAGACTGATGAGCAGCCTCTGCAAGCTCTCAATATCTGACTTTTTCAGAAGCTTCCAGTAAACCCGGTGCGATGCTGGTGGTGTGATGTCCACTGCCCCGGGAGAAACATAAGGCAAAGCTTCATGTTAAGAGAGTAGTCAGGCAGGGTGCAGGCAGGGAGCTGTGGGGGGCATTGCTGGCTTTCCAAGGCTTTCATTTATCCCTGGGATTGGACCTAGACTAGGTTGCTGCGTTGAAAGTATGCAGTCAAAAATATTTGTGTGAACATTAAATGATCCTTCATGGATATCTTTGGATGCTTTGATCTACTATCAGTTATTACAACAAGCTTCTGTAAGACTTTTTACTTAAAGAAAAATTGGGCTGAGAGCAGAGGTCAGGATCTAAGTAGCCTTATAAGGATCCCAGGCAGCCATCAGCCTCTGCCCACGGTGACCAGTGAGCAGGAAAGCAGTAGGAGAAACTCACCTACCACAGGCTAAAGATGATAATATGCAAAGTGACCTGGTAAAGGTGCACAGCATCTTTGCTTCCCTTTCCCCTTGTATTATGAATACTTAATTTTCTTCTTAATCTCTTTTAGATTGTGAAAGTAATTTGAGCTCACTGTAGCCAATAAGTCAATGACAAGATTTATAAAGAAAGTCAATTCTCTTCCCAACCTCCTGCTCCATCCCCAGCCTCTTCTCCCAGGTAACCAATCATCTCATTTAATTTCAGTTAGGAAATGAGTTGTTCCCACGCAAATGAATTTGCTCAGTCATCAAAACTGTTCATTTGACTCACAAACAGTGGACATAACTTAGAGTCTTTTACCCCTGAGAGATGAGGGTCTTAGAAAATATTATTCTATACTGAGTTGACTTTTTATAGTGGATTAAACAGGGGTGAGGCATGCCTGGAATGCCTGGAGTCCTAGGTTCAATCCCTGGCACTAAAGCCAGGATGGATGCAGGGCCACTGTCAAACTCTGCCCACACTGACAACGCTGAGCTTTGAATAAAGTCTCTCCCTCTGCAGTGCTTTCTTTGGTTGCCTGTGGGCCTGTAGGATACAGGGGGCAGATGTTTTGCTCGTGTTTGCAGATGAGGAAACTGAGGATTTTTCCAAGAAGGCCAAACTAGGATTGGTACTAACGTTACTTATCTTAGAAGCTCAGTCTGGGATCTGCTTGTTCGAGTCTGCCCCAGCTTTCCTCACGGCTTTGTCCATTCATGAATATTACCATCCTC